>NW_027325368.1:27557179-28129679 GCF_036924035.1 Leuresthes tenuis | reverse complement strand
TTTCACTTCAAAATACAGCATTATGCTAAATTAATTGACTAAATGAATGAATACTAAAAAAGATGAGGTTTCTGTAATATTTGCAAACTCATTAAATGACTAGCCACAAGAGTGCAGCAAAGTGCACAGAGAGAGACCGTCTGTCAGACTCTCACTCAAGGCAGATCCTGTGATCAGTTCAGTATGTCTTGTAAAACATACTTCAGTACACTTGTAGGAAATCTGACTAATGCGGGTTACACCTTTAAGAAAAATGGTGACAGTAGTTCGAAATGAACACATCTGGTCTGTGTTAATGTGGTGATGTGAATACATGCATGGTGTGACCGGCGCGGTCTGAATGTCAGTAGAGTTTTTCATGTGACAGAACGGATGTAGTGTAACATGATCAGAAGGAATGTTTGCAGGGCTTTCCACTGGAGCAGCACACACACATATTTTTCAGTGACATAAACACACTTCATGTTTTTCTTGGGTTGTGCAGAAGATGTCTGATGTTGAAGCATTGTTTATCTTTGCCTTGTTCTTTGACTCCAAAAATGTAAAAGAAAATTACACCATAGTCACTGTGTACATTCTGAGGAGTGTCTTCTAGGAGTAATCAGATTAGCTCTTTATTTGCTTTACAAGAGAAAAAAAAGAGTTTGCCAGTCATCATACACCTTTGACCATAGTTTTAGTGTGCAGGCAATGTGTCACAGACATTAAAATACAGCTTAGCTGATGAAGATTGGCGACTATATAATGTTTATGTATTTAGCAGAAACTTATATAAGATATAACAGCTATACAAAAAGCTAACAATAAACTACATAGAAGGAACCCACTAGTCCGACTCTGTCAGAGGTGACAGAGTAGAGATAGGGTGCAGGCATAGAAGGAAGTGCAGAAAGATAAAGTGCAGAGATAGAGGGGGTAGGGAAGTACAAGGTAAGTGCTAGGATAGGAGATGCTCTCTGAAGAGCTGGGTTTTCAAGAGTTTCTTGAAGATAGACAGGGACGCCCCTGTTCTGATATAATCAAGTTCCAGTTGGGCAGCTGCTTGAGTTATATCAGCCATGGATTACATAAAACTCTGTTATCGGAGGCTGCTAATATAACGTTACCAGTGTGAAGCGAGCATGAGCAAACAGTTACTTAGAACAACACTATGTCACACCCTCAGGACAGATGCAGGGTCTTTTCACAGTCAAGAATGTTTATCTGTATAAACAGCAGGTTGTTCAATTTTATTTATATAGCACCAGATTACAACAATTGTCATCACAAGGCACTTAAGTAATATAGTCCAATTCAAGCCAATTGGAGTTCAATTCATTGTAATCATAATCCAATTAATTCATATAGAGCCAAATCAAAAAATAATATCCTAGCTAAGGAAACCAACAGATTGCACCGAAACTTGTCTTCAGTCCAATCTCCTGTCCTGAGCGTGCCTGTGGCGACTGTGGAAAGGAACAACTCCCTTTTAACAGGAAGAAACCTCTGGCAGAACCAGAACCAGGAAGTGTGGCCATTCGCCTTGACCAGCTGGGGTTTGAGAAGACAGAAAAGAGGGGGGAAAAACACCATAACACTATTCAAAGGATATCTGTTGGAACAGGGAAACAAGTTAATAACCACAATAATGTCACATGTACATATATCATTTGAGAAATTAAACAGGGGGAAAAAAGAGAGCAAAGTGAGGAAAGGTGTGACAGATGAGGTCCCCCAGCAGTCTAAGCCTATAGCAGCTTAACTATAGGATGTTTCAGGATTACCTGAGCCATCCCTAGCTATAAGCTTTATCAAAAAGGAAAGTTTTAAGCCGAATCTTAAAAGTGGAAAGGGTGTCTGCTTCCCGGACATTTACTGGCAGCTTATTCCATAAGAGTGTCACGAACTGGTGGAGAGGTAGGACCCAGATGCAGCTCTTTTCCAAAATCAAAAGGTTTATTTACCAAAAACAGGGAGCATGAACAAAATGCGCGGCAGAGCCGGATCATCAAAAATACTTGACTATGAAACAAAAAAATCAAGACTGTGAAATACAAAAGACTATGGTAACAAAACTATGAATAAATACTAATACCATGACAAAACAAGACTATGAGGCAGGTAACCAAACTTAACTCTCTGTAGCAAGGTATGAAGGGTTGGTGAGGATTCTGCAGTGACTGAAAGGAAACCAGGAAGCTAAATAATGTGAAGGGAGTGATCAGTGAATGAGGTGCAGCTGTGAACAATGAGACAGGTGACGTGAGTGAACCGAACGTGACAGGGGAAAAACATGACTAGAACATAACGTGATTAAACAAACTGTGACATGACATAAACTGTGACAGAGCAGACTGTGACAAAGAGAGGGGCCTGATAACTGAAGGCTCTGCCTCCCATTCTACTTTTAGAAACTCTGGGAACAACAAGTAAACCTGCAGTTTGGGAGCAAAGTGCTCTGTTAGGAAAATATCTTACAATGAGATCTTTAAGATATGATGGAGCTCGGTCATTAAGAGCTTTATATGTGAGGAGAAGAATATTAAATTCTATTCTGAATTTAACAGGGAACCAATGATAGAAGCTAAAACTGGAAAAATATGATATCTGCTGTTAGATCTCATAAGAACTCTGGCTCCAACATTTTGGATCAGCTGGACGCTTTTCAGAGAATATGTGGGACAGCCCAATAATAAAGAATTACAGTCGTCCAATCTTGAAGTAACAAATGCATGAACTAGTTTCTATGCATCACCCTGAGACAGGGTGTTCCTTATTTTAGCAATATTACGAAGGTGAAAGAAGGCAGTCCTAGAAACCAGTTTTATATGTGCGTCAAATGATAAATTCTGGTCAAAAATAACTCCAAGGTTCCCCACTGTAGAACTAGAAGCCAAGGAAATACCATCTAGAGTAACTATATAACTAGACAATTTCTCCCTGAAGCGCTCAGTAAGCGCTGAATCCTGACTGAAACTCTTCAAACAGATTATTTCTAATCTAATGATTAATGACTAATGATCACAAAGTTGAGCTGCAACTATTTTTTCAAGAACTTTAGACAAAAAAGGGAGATTGGATATAGGTCGATAATTAGCCAACACTTCTGAATCAAGAGTAGTTTTTTTAAGTAAAGGTTTAATTACAGCAACCTTAAAAGTCAGAGGTACATATCCTGTCAACAAAGACCGATTGATCAAATCCAATATGGAAGTATTGATTAAGGGGAAAACCTCCTTGAACAGTCTTGGGATTGGGATTGGGTCTAAAATACAAGTTGATGGTTTAGAAGAGACTATTGCTGTTGTTAGCTCAGAAAGATCAACTGGGCAGAAGCTGTCTAAATACAAATCAGGTTTGAAAGATACTTCTAAAGCTGCTCTACTTGATGATACATCAGTGATAATAGTGGGAAGGATTCCATTAATCTTCTCTCTGATAGAAACAATTTTATTGATGAAGAATCTCATGAAATCATCACTGTTGAGAGTTAAAGGAATACTGATCTGAAGATAGCTGCGTAAGACTACAACTCTGCATCCTGGTCTCAACCCTGGGTTGTCATGTTTCTGGATGACTAATAAATCCGTCCATATTTCTAGAAATGAAAGCCGCTCCTTCCAAAGTGGGATGGATGCCGTCTCTCCTCATCAGACCAGGTTTTCTCTAGAAAGATTGCCAATTATCTATGTAGCCCACATTGTTTGCTGGACACCATCTAGACAACCAGCGATTGAATGAGGACATGCGGCTAAACATTGTTTTGGCAAAATTACACACCGATTCAACATTAATTTTAGTGACCTCCGATTGGTGTAACCGGGTGTCATTTCCGCCGACGTGAATAACTATTTTACTGTATTTACACTTATCCTTAGCCAGCAGTTTTAAATAGGATTCTATGTCGCCCGCTCTGGCCCCTGGAATACATTTGACTATGGTCGCTGGTGTCGCTAATGCCACGTTTCTGACTATAGAGCTGCCAATTACCAGGGTTTTGTCCTCAGCGGGTGTGTCGCTGAGTGGGGAAAATCTATTTGAAACGTGGACAGGTTGATGGTGAACCACGGGCTTGACTTTAGGACTATGACTCCTCTTCCTGACAGTCACCCAGCCACTCTTAAGTCCCGGCTGCTTGGGATCTGCTAGGGGACGACTAACAGAGCTAACTAGGCTAGTTGGCTCCGCACTGGCGAAAGGGGCCTGGCTCGCTATCGGGTGGTTTTCAACAGTGCAGAGCCGAGCTTCCAATTCAGATAACCTCGCCTCCAAAACTACAAAAAAGACTACATTTGTTACATGTACCATTACCACTAAAGGAGGCAGAGGAGTAACTAAACATCTGACACACGGAGCAGGTGAAAGCAGGAGATAGAGGAAGAGAACTGGTAGCCATGCTAAGCTAGAGAACCAGACACACCACTAAAAAGTGAAAAATAAAAAATAAAGATCTGTAAGAGTGAGCGTTAGAATATAACAAGTATGCGATAGAGTTAACTATGCAAGATGTGTAAATCATAGGGAGAAATAAGGTGATTATTAGCAGTTCAAGAGGACTGAGAAATGTCACAGTACACACACAAAGCAACAGGAAGTGATGCAATACGTCTCACCGCAAAGCAAAGCCGCCCTGAATTGCCTCTATACTGAACTGACTTCACCTCAGAAGTCAGACTGCAAAAGTGTGACAGAGTACGTGATCCGGGCAGAGACTGCGATCACAGCACTAACAAATGCTGGTTTGATATTCAGTGATGGACTATTGGTAGCAATCATTTTTAAAGGTTTGCCAGAGTCCGTCAAACCATTCACGATTCATGTCACACAACGTGATGAGACGATATGTTTTGCTGAATTTAAAACAACAGCTGTGTTACGCAGCTATGAGGACACAGAGAAGATGAGCACCACAGCAACAGATGACAACTAAATGAAGATGCAGCAGCACAGAGCGAGACCCGTCGGTACAGGTGAACTGGGAGCTGAGAGGGCCGCAGCGGACATGGTGTGCTTTAAATGCGGCCTAAAGGGACATCTGGCCAGATTCTGCCAGCGGAACCTATGGTGCAGTCACTGCAAGAGCACCGGGACATGACCTGCAGACTTATGCTTAGTTTATACTTCTCCGTCATTTCGACATGGACCCCTATGCTGTAGCCTGACATGCACCTCCAAAAAATTCTAATTACACGTCACGTAGACGCGGGCCGTAAGGGCTGTGATTGGTCCGTTCAGAACGTAATTTCCGGCAGTTGCTTTTCCTATCTTAATGGCGGAATACGGCGTAGAAGCTCGTTGACATTTGAAATGATCGAAATTGCATTTGTTCATCCAGGTACTAAATTCACAACCAGTGTTGTAAATTCACCCGTTTCCAGCCTTGGCCGGTCGTACAGACCACCCCCACAAACGTCTTCTCTGTCGCCTGCACTTCAACATTTGCAATTTAAGCATTTGTTCTTCAATATTGCTGCAAATACAGCTGCTCCACCTCGGTTGCCATAGGTTACTGTTGTTAACTGTGACCGGAAGAAAAAGCAAGGATTCGGCTGTAACCCCTGAAACCACACAAACACACAGCCACACCCCCTAGCGGCATGGTGAACTGCAGAGCAACATGTTCCCTTGACGCAGAACTTCGAATGCTCAATGACGACGTCACGTCGACGCCCAGTTAAGTTTTCCATCTGCCTCCATTCTGCTGATCTGCGCTTGGGTTCTCTCCTTTTCACCACCACACACCGTAACAGTTATGACACATTCTGAACACTCCTGTACAGCAGGCTTCCTGGAAACTGGAATTCCTTACATAAACATCCCTCGTGAGGTTTCTACTCCCCCAAGATAAGGCATTCTGCTGAAGTACTGACTTTGGCTAAGCATTAAATTATCTACAGTTTCTGTATTGTGTTTCCATAATTGCCTCCAAGATATAATTGGGTGTCACATCAGGGAAACACCACAGAATCACTTAGGAGAGCACTTGGCTGAATGCAGCACAGATTTGTCGGGATTTTGTTATTTACTGTGTCAGAGTCAAATTGGATACATATTTATAGCTGCCAAACAGTGTTTTAAAAACTCAAGTCTGTTAGACAGGCATGCAAAGAGCAAACATCTGTGTGGCAACATCAACACACATAGATTCATCAGCTGAAAACTGTAACGGCTTACTGAATGCAACATTAGGCTACCAACCAAAGCTGCGTGACTGGAGACTGGATTTGTTTCAAGACAACTTGTTTGTGCTCTTTATATCAGTGATTATAACAGCTTTCTGTGGTTGTAGATCTTTTTTTAAATGGAAAGAACTAAATTCTGTAATCAGTGCAGTTTCACATTCTGTTAATTTTTACAAGAATTCATTAAGCCATTGCTCAATGATCATGTACTCTCAGATAAAGCTTTTTATCACAGCCATGTGAGTCCATCAACCACTTCATTCACCGCAATGACTCCTAACTTCTTTATTATTTGGAATTCTTATGTAATAGCAATGACATTTCCAAAAATTAAAAAAGAAAATGAAATGGTGCTGTCATCAAGTTTTGGTTTATGACAAGCCACCACACTGTAAAAACTGTGAATAGAGGTTGCTTAAAAAAATGACGGCAACAAAGTGACACTTAATATAATTGAGCAGATTTTAATTTCCAACAGATTAATTAAAATGCAGGGAAAAAGTTAACTGACTTTAAATAAAAGACAAAAATAGATTAATTCATTAATAAAAAGTAATAGTAAACATGTGCTGGATGTAGGGACAGAATGCCAAATTAATGGTTAAAGTAGCCTAATTTAATCAATAAGTAATTTAAATTGAATAAGTCTATGTAAGAAAAATACTTTAAATTCACTTGAAATCTGGGAAAAGTTAAATTTTTTTTAGGAAAATTCAAATTGGATTCACTCATTTTACAATAAAATTTCATAAATAGTGACTGAATAATAAGAGAAAATTAAATGAAATTTTATCTGAGTAAAATTTATAAATTTTACAAAGAACATGTGAAAAAGTCAGTTGGTTTGCCGTATTTTTCGGGCTATAAAGCACATCGGGTTATAAGGTGCAATATCAGTGATTGACTACTAATGGGTCTATTTTCATACAAAAAGCGCACTGGGTTATGAGGCACATTGAATTAAACAAAACTCAGATAAGTCAAACTTTATTCAACTCACTTGTTGTACGTGACTGATAGCGTTGAGTTTGAAATCTGCTTCGTAAGCATGTCTCTTAACAGGAGCCATTTTTGGGGCAGCAGTTATAGAAAATGAATGAATTCCTTTGTTCTTAGACCTCTTTTTGTGTGGGCTAATGCTGGAATATCTGTCTCTTGGCGTATACTAGAGGAGGACATCGTTCGACCACTGACGTTGCAAGGGGTACTCTTGTAGAGGGGTACCTCTGATATGTCCAACTCACAGTGTAAACTCCGTTTTGGTCCAATAGTTTCTTTCCTTATTCAGACCTGGCGCGAGGTTGAATCCTTATCTGGGATTTTCTGTAAGTGGCACAAGTTCTCTCCACTATTCCACAATAAGAGCCTTGCGATTAGAGGCAGACCCATAACAACATCTCTTTGGAGTGACTGTAGCTGTTGAACTTTGCAGCTTTTACTCGCGCTGAACTCGGAGAATAAGCCGATGGAGGCAAAGATATTCTTTAGCTTCTTTTAGCATATTTATTTGACACTAGCACACTCATTTCTTCTGTCACGGAGGAATAAATTTGTAACCTACGCCATATACACAAAAACTGGGCGTGGCTTAAACAAAAACGTAATGACATAGCATGAGCTTCAGGGCTTTACACTCAAGACTCCACTGCAGTTAAAACAAGACACTGCATCTACATAGACAACAGTACAATAACATCACACACTTACAGTCTTATGTTGTGTGTCTCATAACAA
Source organism: Leuresthes tenuis (assembly GCF_036924035.1). Lineage (NCBI taxonomy): Eukaryota > Metazoa > Chordata > Actinopteri > Atheriniformes > Atherinopsidae > Leuresthes > Leuresthes tenuis. Next base: position 28,121,784 of record NW_027325368.1, on the reverse strand, counting down.
CTGAGTACACTAAATAAAAGACTGTTTCTTAACAGTAGAATTCGATATCTAGGTGACATTTTTAATGATTCAGGCTTAGTTCCTTTCAGGATGTGAGAGAAACTTTTGCCTTGCCGCCCTCTTCATTTTTTTTTTATTTACAAATTAGACATGCTCTTAATACTGACAGTATTCCCCTGCAGCAAGCCTTATCAGTTCACCCTCTTTATAATTTGATTAGTTTCCAAACTGTGCTCTTTTTTCCAGAGATCTTCTTACTCTGATCTACCACTGGACAGGGTATGGAGGAATGATCACCTGGCTTTAGATCCTGAGTTTGAGTGGGGACAGGTCTGGAGAAATATCAGGGAGGCTTCCCGCAACCCAGATCACCAGCAGATTCACTTTAACTATGTCCACAGAACCTATTTCACTCCACGTAGACTACATGCTATGAAATTGATAAACGGCCTGTCTTGCAGTCTTTGCAATCTGAATTCTCCAAGTACTTTTATTCACATGATGTGGTAGTGTCCTCCGGTTGAGCAATTTTTTTTTGGAGTAGCTGTATTTGTCTGTTATACAAAATATGTATTGTACCATGTTTACTCTGAGTCATTCAATTAATAAAAAAATTTGATCACAAAAAAAAGAAAATGAATGAATGAATGCACACACCTTGAAGCACAGATTGTATTACTCCGCGACGCTCGTGACTACGGTGGCCGTAATGCTCAAACCATCAAGCAGTGCAGCTTCATAGCTTACCAAGGCTGTGCTAAAACATTTGGACAGATTTTTGAGTGCCTTGTACCACATAAAATCGGTTCTAGGTCAGAAAGCACAACCAGAATTAATTCATACATTAGGCGCACCGCATTTTAAGGTGCACTGTCAAATTTTGAGAACATTAAAGGATTTTAAGTGCGCCTTATGGTCCGAAAAATATGGTAACTGTAGAAAATAAATGATATGAATTTATAATTTAGCATTTGTCTGCCCAGTTTGACTCATATGCAATGCTTATCAACTTATAGCTAAATAAATTGTGTAAATTTAACTGATAATTGGCCAAATCTACTCATTAATATCAAATGACACTATCGCCTTTGTTTACTTAAGTATAATCTACTCAGTACATTTCCTTGGTGCAAGTTTGTTTTATTTGGTTCAACAGATTATCACACATATAGAGAACATAGAGTGCGGTTACAATGTGAATTATAACTCACATCTCAGACAGAGCTGGCCATCTGGCTTTGATGTCCTCAATTCTGAGAGACATGTTGATGATTTCTATTTGCAAATGTTTTAGCTCTTTTTTCTTTGATCAATATGTTGCCTCTTTTCCTTACTTCAGTGAGCAACTGAATCCTCTCTTCTTCTTGACTGATGCTTAACGTTTTGCGGTAAGACGTATTGCATCACTTCCCGTTACCTTGTTTGTGTACTGTGGAATTTCCTGCTCCTCTTGGACAACTAATAATCACCCTATTTCTCTCGATAATTTACACATTTTGAATAGTTAACTCTATCGCATACTTGTTATATTCTAACGCTCACTCTTACAGATCTTTAGTCTTTATTTTTCACTTTTTAGCGGTGTGTCAGGTTCTCTAGCTTAGCATGGCTACAAGTTCTCTTCCTCTATCTCCTGCTTTCACCTGCTCCGTGTGTCAGATGTTTAGTTACTCCTCTGCCTCCTTTAGTGGTAATGGTACATGTAACAAATGTAGTCTTCTTGTGGTTTTGGAGGCAAGATTATCTGAAATGGAACTCAGCTCTGCACTGTTAAAAACCACTCGATAGCTAACCAGGTCCCTTTAGTCTGTGTGGAGCCACCTGGCATATCTAGCGTAGGGTTACATGCTGACATTCTGACATCCCACCAGTCCGACAGGGGCCTCAAATTGTCAGAATGACAACACTTAATTTTTTATCAAACATCCCATCATTCCGACACTTTTTTCCTCCTATTGTCAGAATGATGGTATGTTTTTTTTGTTTGTTTTTTTTAAACATCCCACCTTTCTGACAATTCTTAATAGCCTATTTTTTTATCCAAACATTTTGCAATAATGATGCGCCGGCACAAATACGCTATAAAGTTTGGCAGAGATTAGTTTGCCCTTGTTTTACGTCTGAATGAGTAAATGGAGCTGTTTCCAGTGCATCTCCACATTAAAAGACACAGATTGGTCAGATAATAAAAACAGCAGACGACATCAAAGCCTGAAATTGATTTTAAAGCAACTCCACAACCTCACAAACCAACTTTAATAATCTATTATCAACTTACCCTGAAATTTCAGATATCAAAATACAAGTATTAATGTAAATTGGGCGAGTCTGAAACATGTTAGATTAAGCAGGAATACAGTGTCAGTGACAGCAGCCAGCTGGAGCGGAGCTCTCCACAGAGCCCATGCATCTTTTGCACGCTGGCATCATATGCAACATTAATAATTGCAATTACAGACATCAATGACAGCGCTCCAGTTACATAGCTGAAATCACTGACTAATTCCAGCGACAACATCACCTGGTAAAGAGGTGAGCATCATCAACATGCAGAGACTGAGAATAACTGAGATGTCCGCTTCATGCGCAAAACGTTGGAAAGTTGGTTCCTTCTATTCTAAACTGCTATTCTCTGGGGACTACAGGTCAGGACAACTGAATCGCAAAGTTTCCGATTAAAACATTACTATCACTATCACTAGCTCACCTGTGTCGGACGTCCCAGTGCTGCAAATAAAATCAATTTCATATATTAGGCTACCCAAATGTATTATTCATTGATTTATTTTTTATTAGTTTTAAATCAATAAGTGAACAGTGTTTGTCACTTCTTTTTGTGTAATAAACTATTTGAATATCATCAATTTGCTTTTGGAGTGCGTTTGGCATAGGCGAACCAGGCGGTCGCCTGGGGCGCCATCTGCTGGAGGGGCGCAAAAATGTAATTCTCAAAGTGAAAAAAAAAAAAAGATTAGTCCAAGAAGTGTCCAAACCAATACTTTACGTGAGCCACGTAAACCAATACTTTGAAATAATACAGATGATTTTATTATCATATCAGTGCAAAGAAAATCTGAAAATATTTTAAAACGATGAACATATTGTGCAAAAAAGTCAATCTTAAACGATAAAATTCACCCCACATCCACCTGATCCTCCCCACATTCACCTGATCCTCCCCTCTGAATGTAGATTCGGCCCTTAAATCCCGTTCAAGGCATCTCCTCCTTCGGATGTCGAGACTTTGTGTTTTTAATTACGCTTTTAAAAACTGTACCACATCTGTTCACATGTCTTAAAACATGTGAAATGCATGTACAGAAAGAAGCGACTCACCTGTTGAATAACGCAAATTTCCTTTTACGGAAAGCCTGGTCGGAATAGTGAGACGTTTGCATGTCAGAATGGCGGTCGCCACTCCTAGCGTAGCTAACCCTTAGCGGCCCCTTAGCAGAACCTGAGCAGGCGGGACCCCAGGCTGGCTGGGTTACGGTCAGGAAGAGGAGGCACAGCCCTAAAGTCAAGCTGTTCACCATCAACCTGTCCATGTTTCAAATAGATTTTCCCCACTCAGCTACACACCTGCTGAGGACAAAACGCCTGGTAACGCCAGCGACAAATGTATTCCAGGGGCCAGAGCGGGCGACACAGAATCCTATTTAAAACTGCTGGCTAAGGATAAGCGTAAATACAGTAAAACAGTTATTCACGTTGGCGGTAATGACACCCAGTTACGGCAATCAGAGGTCACTAAAATTAATGTTGACAAAACTATGTTGGACTCTGTAGTTTTTTCTGGACCCCTGCCAAATCTGACCAGTGATGACATGTTTAGCCGCATGTCCTCATTCAATCGCTGGTTGTCTAGATGGTGTCCAGCAAACAACGTGGGCTACATAGATAATTGGCAATCTTTCTGGAGAAAACCTGGTCTGATGAGGAGAGATGGCATCCATCCCACTTTGGAAGGAGCGGCTCTCATTTCTAGAAAGATGAACGAATTTATTAGTCAGCATGAGTTCATCAAATGTATTATCATGTAATTTATTAAACAAATGGATCCTGGACCAAACATAATTGAAGAAAGTAGTTTACCTTTTTATTTTTATTTTTTAGAAAAAACAAATAAGTAACAGGAATGAACACTGGGTAACAGTAATGAAAAATGGGTAACAAGAACAGGTGCCATGTGTGCATGCATGTGCAGATGTGAGTGTGTGTGTGAGCTTTGTGTGAAAACAAACTTGTGTGGCCTTTTCTAAGAGGCCTTCTCGAGTTTTGCCCAGACCTCTTTTTCGTTTTCCATATAGTGAGCTGTGACTGGCTTCAGGGGTGGGATGAGATACAAAAAGTCCTCAAAGAGATATCACAGTATGTCTTTGCGCACTGGCCAGAAAAACCTGTCGACCCCAATTTTGTGCATGCAGTGGATCTCAACATGTGTTTCACTTGTATCTGTGATGACACCTGGGTAGAGGTCACCACACACCATTTGCCTTTTGTCTTTGCCACAGAATTTCTGTGGCTGTGGGTGCTGTCTGTTGACGATTGAATGTGAAATACTTTGTATTAAAATACTCACCAGTCAGAATTTGTTTTATTGTGCACAAGCAGCTGACATCCCTGTATGTCAGTTCTCCTTGGGCAAGGGTCACTGCCTGATGTATCCTCATAGTGGATGGAATTGATGGCACATCTTTGGGCATCTCCTGAACTGCTATCTCTGCTGCTTCCTCGCTGATGAAAAACAACTTGATTGCTGTTTCTGTCTTTTGCAACACAGTAAACAGTTATTCTGCACCAGGAATGGCTGTCCCTTTGCTAACCAGACTGTCAATCTTCCTCTTGAGAGCACCTCCCACACCATGGCCAGAGGCGGTGCTTTAGCACTGGATGACTCATACCAACAAGGTCACGAGGAATGCTTACCGCATTGAGGCATGGAAGCGGTTGATAGAACCGCCGTTGCCACAGCAGGTAGGGCAGCCACATTGACGCGATAATAGTGAGCAAAGGTACATGAGGATTCCCAGGTCGCTGCAGTACAGATGTCCTGCAGAGAGACCCCCCTTCATGGCCCATGATGTGGATACACTCCGAGTAGAGTGGCACCGCACGTTACTAGGCGCAGGTAGGCCCTGCGAACTATAAGCATGTAAAATCACATCGACAATCCACTTGGAAAGCCTCTGTTTTGCCAGAGGTTGACCTCTACTACAACCTCCATAGCACACAAACAATTTGTCAGATTTACGAAAATTGGCTGTAGCCCTCACATACGCCTTGAGTGCCCGAACGGGGCAAAGTTGCTCTGACAGCTCTATTGCTTGCTGTGATGAGCTTGGTGGACTGAATGCTGCCAACTCCATGGCTTTGTTTGCATGTGAGGGAGGTACTCTCTTCGGTAGGAAAGAGGGATTGGGTAGGAGAGTAACCCCTGACCCATCCGGATACCAACGCATACACATCCGGCTCACTGACAGGGCGTGGAGTTCACACACTTGCTTTGCCGATGTGATTGCCAACAGAAAGGCGGTCTTTGCAGACAGCCACTTGAGTTCTGCTTCTTTTATGGGTTCGAATGGGGGCAGACACACTGACCTCAAAACCAATGTCAAGTACCATGATGGTACCACAGTGACCCTTGATGGCCTACGCCTCTGTGCGCCCCTCAAGAACTGACTAACCAGATAGTGTGATCCCACCGTCTGGTTGTTCACTCTGGCATTTCCTGCCGAAATGGCCGCCACATATACCTTTAAGGTTGATGCACATCTGCCTGCGTCCAATAATGACTGCAGGAAACGCAGAATGATGGCCACTGAGCAGTTCTCAGGCACCTCACCCTGTGTCTGGCACCACTGGGAGAAAAGCTTCCACCGATTAGCATAGAGTGACCTAGTGGAGGGAGCCCTGGAACTTAACACCGTGTTGATGACTGACTGGTCACAGGATCCCAAGAGTGGGTCCTGGCTCCCAATGGCCAGACCCAAAGCTGTAGGCGGTCCGGATTCGGATGCCATACGCGTCCCCCCATCTGGGAGAGAAGGTCTGGTCTCCGTGGGAGGCGCCACGGTTCCCCCTGGAGTAGTTTCAGCAGCACTGGAAACCATGGCCGCCCTGGCCAGTTGGGGGCCACCAGTAGCAGTCTGTGGCCCTTCTGTCGCACTCTTTCCAGTGTCACACGAATGAGCGGAATTGGAGGAAAGGCATATAGAAGGCGGGGTGGCCAAGCATGCGCCAAGGCATCCTGTCCCAGAGGGCTGGTCCCCCTCATCAGCGAGTACCAAAGGGGACAATGTGTGGATGATTCTGAGGCAAAAACGTCCACCTCTGCTCTGCCATATTTGCTCCAAATCATCTCCACCACCTCTGGGTGGAGCCTCCAGTCGCCCTGTGGCAGCCCTTGGCGGGAGAGAACATCCGCCACCTTGTTCTGTATACCTGGGAGGTGTATGGCCCTGAGGCTCAGGAAGTGGGGAAATGCCCACGTAAGGAGCTGCTTTGACACCTGCAGTCCCTGCTTGGACCTGGTGCCACCCTGATGATTTATGTGGTACACTGCTGAGGTGCTGTCTGTGCGGACGAGAACATGCCGCCCTTTCAGTACTGGAATAAAATGTTGCAGTGCGAGATATATTTTCCTGAGCTCGAGCACATTTATATGTTCCCACCTGTGCTGTGGGCTCCATCTGCCCTTGATGGTCCTGTGCTGCCAAATGGCACCCCAACCTGACAGAGAGGCATCTGTCTCCACAACCTCTCGGCGGGCAGGGATTACTCCTAGGGGAACCCCCCTGGCTAGATATCCCCTTCTCCTCCAAGGACTCAGGGCTTTACAGCAAAGACTAGATACCCTGACGTTCCTGCCCCTGTGCCGCTTGGGATCCAAGTGAAGTGTGTTGACCCAGATTTGAAGGGGCCGTAAGGAAAGGAGACCCAGGGGGATCACCATGGATGCTGCCATCAGCATACCCAGCAGCCTGAGAAAGAGGCCATACGTAAACACTCTGCCTGTCTGGAAGCAACCTATGAGTTGCATAATATTCTCCACCCTTTTCTGAGAAAGGAAGGCTCTCATCGACAGTGAGTCGAGAGTCATGTCCAGGTAATTTACCTTCTGACTGGGTGTAAGTCTGCTCTTGGAGTAATTGACTGTGATGCCCAACCGGTTCACATGTCCAAGGAGCCAAGCAGTGTCTCTGACTGCCTGCTCTGCAGTTGGGGAAACAATTAGCCAATCATCCAGATATGGCAAGATCGTCAATCCTCTGGCTTGTATGGGAGCAAGGGCCGCTGCCACACACCTCGAAAATATGCGAGGGGCAAGTGAGAGACCGAACGGCATCACCTTGAATTGGTAAGCCTGGCCCTGAAAGGCGAATCTCAAGAACTGCCTGTGGTGTGGAGCAATAGGCACATGAAAATAGGAATCTTTGAGATCTATCAATACAAACCAGGCCCCCAGTGCCACTGACTGGAGAACGTCTGCCATCCGCAACATTCGGAATGGCCGGACCTTCAAAAACCTGTTCAGCCCCCGCAGGTCCAGGATCGGGCGGAACCCGCCATCCTTCTTCGGAATCAAAAAATACACTGAATAAAACCCATTGAGCCGTGTATGCCACTTGATAGGCTCGATGGCATCTTTGTCTAAGAGAATTTCCAGCTCCCTGCTGAGGGCGAGGGATTTTGCGGAATCTTTGACCACAGACATTCTGATACCGCAAAAAGTTGGTGGCCGGCGTCGGAACTGCAGCGTGTATCCCTTGGATATCGTGGATATCACCCAAGTGTCCGTGGTCTCGCTTTCCCGGTAGCTGATGTGCTGCTGAGAGAAGCGCCCGACACCGGCCCTTTGAGCTTCAGGTCTGACCCCCCCGGCTCCTAGAGTAGTGAGAGGACCTCAGCTGTGCACCTGGGTGAGCAGGTGGATGAGAGCGGCTGGGACCAGATGATAAAAGCCCCCTCTGCCTTGGGGCCTGAGCCGGGCCCCGATTCAGGCCTGCAAACCACTGCCTGGCCTGGTCCATTTGGGCAATGCGCTCTAGTGCCTGCTGAGCAGCTGGCCCAAACACGTGACCTGGAACCACTGGAAGAGAACGGAGAGTACGGCGACACCCTTCCGACAGAGAGGACTGTGCCAACCAGACTTGGCGACGTGCCAGTGTCACTGTTGACATCAACCTTCCCAGCTCCCTAGACATGAATGCAAAAGTCTGAAGGGATGCATCACTGAGGGTCTGAGCAGAGGAATCTACACCAGATTCCTGCAGGATCTGAGACAAGACCAAGAACTGCCTCTCCTCTCCTGATTCCTGTTTGCCGGTTTCTAAACCGTTTGTCTGTCTGCCATAGTTTCAGTAAAGTCTTGAACTTTTTACCACTGTCTTCTGACTCCTTTGTACTGCAATTGGGTCCATACACCACCCGTTACAGAGTCAAGCAACGTAGCGTGTAATATAACCTGCGGCGAAAACACCGCCGTTTAACCCAAATATAAGCCCGGCGAGCCACCGGCTCTTACTAACAATTAAAGCAATTGCAAGCAAAGCAATGTAGCGTGTAATATAACCTGCGGCGAAAACGCTGCCGTGTAATCCAAATATATGCCCGACGAGTCGCTGACTCTTACTTACCTGTCTGTAATAATTCAGTACGAATCATAACGGTGTGGTCACCGCTGTTCACCCGAAAGAAACAGACGCATTTGAAAAAGAAATAAGCGGCGAGCCGCAGTCTCTGGTGGACAAATAGTCGAAGCACCAACACTCAGGTTACGAGACTACCAGCGGCGAGCCCACTGACCTGCTATCAGATTTTTCCTCAAATGCGAGAAAATAGAGGGAACAGATTGCTTGATGACGTGGGGCTCTTATACTGGGGCGTGCACCCTACCTCATCACATGGTCACAGGTGACTTTGTTGGTATAATAACTCGACCTGCACATATGTGAGATGGAAATATCCAGTGCTAAAGCACCGCCTCTGGCGGTCAGGAGGAATGAAATAGAACTAGTTTTGCTTTGAATTTCTGCATCTGGGTCCTCCCTCTATAACACCATACGTGACTAAAAGATTTTGCCATCATGGACCCAGCAGATCAACAGGCTCTCCAGAGTTTATTCGCGGCCTTTGCTGACTGCTTGACACAGGGAGCCGACACTTGGGAGATACTGGGAGTCTCTGGCGATGTCCTGGACTTTTTCAGACACATGCTTGTCCGAGGAATGCCGGAATTCACTGAGATTTGGGAGGCGGCGCAAAAGGTCCATCATGCAGCGATGGTGGACATTTTTGGTGCAGAGTCTGCAGAGGTATTGGCCATGCTTTCCTGTACTCTCATCTCTCCTTTTGCTTCTCCAATGTCGTTGTCCCCACCTCCTGGGTCAGCCTTCAGAGCCCCTCCCTCCCACCCTGGCTTGGGGATGTCTGGGAGCCATCCCTCGAGGGGGGGGTGCTGTGGCCATCGCCGGGGGGGGGGACCCGAGCGGGCTTGCCTCCCTCCACGTCTTCACCAGAGGGGGCCCAGGCGGGCTTGCCTCTCTCCATGTCTTCAACAGAGGGGGCCCGGGCGGGCTTGCCTCCCTCCATGTCTTCACCAGAGGGGGCCCAGGCGGGCTTGCCTCCCTCAATGTCTTCACCATAGGGAGCCCGGCCGGTCTCGCCTCTTCCCACTGCTGCTCTGAAAGGGGTCCTGCCTTCGACACAGCCTCCTTCTGAATGGCTGCACATGGAAGCTGTCTCATTTGTCTTTTTACTTTTGTGCACTTTTCATGTGTTGGACTCCTTTCCTGTATTTTTCTGGGTTTTTTGGGTTTGTTTCTTCAGTAGAAAAAAAGTTCAAGAAGTTCTTGAATTTGTTTCCGAAGGTTCTTTCATGTTTTTCGGCTTCTTCTCCGCCCTTAATTACACTGCCTAGAAGACATATGTATAACATTTAATTACACTTTGCAGATGTCAGGATGTAGTGTCACATTAATCTCTAATACCTGATTGTAGATTTGAGTTAATTTCATTCTGAAATGCAATCATTTCTATTTTTTATTTGCAACTACATTCTACATTTGGTTGTAGCACAACACTTTGTTATTATATTGTAAGAAACAGACACACACTATTGCCTCATTTGCACATTTTCTTTGACACTTGATCAATTTCATAAATTAGACCTGGAAGCGCTTGGCTGTGGATCTACATCTTGCACCGGTGATAGCTGGGGACTGGAGGGGTAACGAAGTGCTGGCGAGCTTCTTTTCTGTCCTTGATATTATGGTATGGCTCTCTCCACTTTTTACATTGTCTGCGCTTTTCTCTCTCACTTAGTTCATTGATCCTTTTCTTCCTACCTGTTTCTAGGTCCTCCCTGCATTTTTCTCATTCCTTCTCTAGATATCTTTTTCTCCTTTCTGGGTCGGCATCACGTCGAGCACGATAGTGCCGCTGCTTTTCTGCAGCACTATGTGGTGACTTGGCTCCATGTCAGTATTAACTCACATCATGAAACTCATAAATCTCAACAACCTAAGTAGTTTAAACTGTATTACTTAAAAATCAAGTGAATACTGTAATATCAACTCGTAGTCACACTAACAAATCACTTAATCAGTGGACTCTACTCACTCCTGTTACTGGTACTCAGCCCTGTTACTCTTTATATGAGAGAGAGAAAAAAGGATCCCTTCGATCAAACTCTTTTTGACAGGTGACCCTTGACCTCTTATCGATCAATCAAATTAATATGACAGGTGACCTTTGTTTGACATCCGTTTGCTGACATCTGGGGATATGACTTTTGACCTCTTATCGATCGATCAAGCTATTTTGACGTGTGACCTTTGTTTGACATAGATCAGCCATCTGTTGAGGAGGCCTTTGACATCTAAGGAAGGGGGAGTTTATGGCTAGGGTTAAGAATGATTACAGCTAAGGTCAGGAGGTTGTGAGAAATATATTAGTTGAATGTTTAAATAAGAGAAAGGGTTAGGGTTAATAGAAAAGGTTAAGTTGTAGAAGCGGTCAACATTTTAACAGCTTCAAAGACCGGTCCCTGTAAGGTAAAGATGAGAAAATAATTAGATGTGTGGGGGGTCGCAAGAATGCAGCACTGCAAGGATTTGGGTGTGGGTGGGGGGTAACAGACATTTGGCTCTCTCTGACCGATCAACTCATACCATGAGACTGAACGTGTGAGGGGGGTCACAAGAATGCACCAAACTGTGACACTGAACGGAGGATGGGGTGTTTATAGCAAATAGAGGTAGGTTTAAATTACACAAAAAGGTTTCCCTCTTAGTTTGCATACATGGTGCATATGGTATCAAGGGTTGATCTACAGAGAATTCACTAATAGACCAGGTTGCCCATAAAGTTTACATCTGGTTCTCTCTGACTGATCAACTCATACCATGAGACTCAACTGCAGGGGGTCGCAAGAATGCATCATACTGTGGCACTGAACAGTAGGAACAAATGGCCAGGGGTCATAAGAATGCAAAGTACAGTGTGGAAAAGAATCAAGTGTTGCTGTCTCAGTCCACAAGTAAACAGAATCAATACATGGGGGAGGTAACAGACATCTGGCTCTCTCTGGCTCATACCATGAGGGTGAACGTGTGAGGGGGGTCACAAGAATGCACCATACTGTGACACTGAACGGAGGATGGGGTGTTTATAGCAAATAGAGGTAGGTTTAAATTACACACAGAAGAATAAAAAATAAAAATAAAAAATAAAAATAAAAAAGGTTACCCTCTTAGTTTGCACTCATGATGCATCTTGGCTATCATGTATTGTTACCTGACTGGCCATTTGTTCTTTCCGTTCAGTGTCACAAGAATGCATCATACTGTGGCACTGAACAGTAGGAACAAATGGCCAGGGGTCATACTACTACTAACCGTAGGATGGATGTAGACTAAGTGTGAAGAGCAAATGGGTTGAAATTAGCACTTCAAGAAATTTTTAAAACACTCCCTTATTTCTATGGAGGGGGATGTAAGACTATATAAAATGGTTCAGGCATTTACGTCGGGGACTCAACTGAGGCAGGACAGGAATCATGGACTCTGGTACGTAAAAGTCTCCTTAAAACTTTAAATCTTTAAATCTCTTAGGTCAGTACTTGTAATAGTAAAAAACTTTTTTTAGGACGGAAAACAAGAGCTGACATCCATACACAACCACCCAGAGGTTCTTTGGCCCTCTTTGGAGTATTCAGCAGTGAGTAAAAAGATCTGATGATAAACATATGAATGCGTGTATAATTATATTACCACATCATGACAGAGTGTTAATTTCCAGAGTTGGACGCGGAGGATCTGGATGACTTCATATTGACGCAAGCCGATTATGGTAATGTTTCTTTAACTTTAATAACCTTTAACAAGTGAAATGTTTCAATGAAACAACATCAGATGTAACTGTTTGCAGATTTATTAAACAGTGTGGAGCAAGGGCTTCCCCAAAAGAAGAACCCAGCCGTGTTTGAGGGAGATTTGACTTCCATCGCACCGAGCGGGGGAAACAGACTTTCCCTGAATAAATCTCGGCTACGACGAAGACTGCTCCCTGTTCGGGACAATCAGTTTTCAACGGAGTGTCCGAGTGTTACTGCAGAGGACGGGCAGTTGGAAACATCGGTGTTACACACACCACCGAGCATACGTTTCTCCCCTCGAATAATACCGCGGCCCGAGTCGCCGGTGAGCGGCTTCAACACCGAGACGGTTGCGGGCGAGGGGACACAGGCTGTCGGTTTACTAGGCTGCATATCGGCGCCGCTACTAGAGGCGCCGGGCCTTGTTCGCGGAGAGGAAGGACCCCTCGCTAAACAGCCTGATCTGCGGGGTAAGTTTAAAAAAAACTTACATTCTTTGTTTTTGTTTTCTCACGTGTGCACGTAAGCGTCATACGTCATCAACACGGATGTGAAGCATAGGGAGAGAGTGAGGGGGGTGGGAGGGGGGTAGTGGTTAAAAGAGCGCAGTCTTTTCAGTAGAACTCATGTGAACTGCAATGTGTAACCCTCTGTAAAATAAGCCAGTTGATATATTATTACTGTTCTGTTCACTTTTCTGTGCTGCTTTCAACGGGAGCATTACATGGTAACATCTATGCAAATTTCACATGGTGTATACTTAAGCAAGGTTTTATATTTATTTATATATTTTTATGCTATTAAACTGTGTTTCAATTTGACAGTTCCTGTGAGGTCTGTGGTAAAGAATCAATGGAGCATTAGAGTGCGCTCAAGGCTCTCGCTTGTCCAAGGGTTAATCAGAGGTGCAGTTTCTTTCTCTACTTTTTTTTTTTTTTTTCAATTTATTATTATTATTATTCATTTTTTTTTTTTAAACATTCACAATCACAGAACCAGGTATATTTAAAATACTTTTATGGTTATTTCTCCTTCATCCACAGAGGCTGACCTGTCAGTAGAACGGATAAGTCCTACAATCCGGCCAGACCCTCGTCTGTGGAGGAAAAGAAATGCCACCATCTGACGTGAAAAATCAAGAGCTCAGGCATTCATGAGAAGTAGCATGATTCTTATACAGAAAATTAACCGTGACTTGAAGGTGATTTCGAAGTAAAGTAAATGTGTATATATATATATATGTATATATAAGTAAATATCTCATCCCCTCTTAGCCATTCTCAATTCTGTTTAAAGGGGGATAATCAAGCAGGCAGAGCTGTGCCGGCTGAAATATCCGAGGCTGTGGAAAATTTGAAAAACATTCCCATACCGGTTCATGTGTGGAATTACTTTACACCGCTGGAGTATGCGCTCCTTAATGTCGATTATCAGTCATCTCCTATGAATATTGAAGAAGATGAAAATGATGAAATTGACGTGTTACACGAATTAGAATCATCAATCCTGAATTTAAACGGGCCTCCGCCACCCGCCCTGAGTTTGCAAAATGAGTCCCCGAATATTGTCTCACCAAATCCAGCTCCTTGTGTCACATCACTAGATACAGCCTCAGCGAATAGTGCTTCTCAAACTTCAACATCAGATACTGTCTCACCAAATCTTATTTCTTTACCTTCTCCAGCTGCAGCAGAACAAACTCGGCAGCATGGTAGGGGCTTGAATCAGGAGAATGTAGCCGTCCCTGAACAGAATCAGAGAGATACACCTCCACCGATTGGGGGCTTGAATCAGGATAATGTAGCCGTCCCTGAACAGAATCAGAGAGATACACCTCCACCGATTGAGCGTGAACGTTTCAATTGTCTTGAAATAAGACGTCCCGTCACAATACCGCGTCCGTGCCCTGATATAATGCCCAACATCGCTGAGTTCACTTCAGCTGTTATGAGCAATCTTATTGAAGTGGCAGAAACAGCGCGATCACTCGCCAGATGTAATGATGTCGTCCAGCTAGAATTAGTAGGTGAGAGTATTTCTCAACACATTACCGTTTCTGTCACAGACGAGTCTGATGTAATCCTGAAAGCCTTTCTGGACTTTTTAGACGAGTTAACTCAATCGAACGCAGAGATTGCCTCTGATACTAACCTGGAGTTAGTCCTCCAGGTAGTAAGAAACCCTACAGGGGGCGCCAAACGGAAGGCTTCAAAAACCTTAGAATGCAAATTAATCCATAAGAAAAAACGTCACTTGTACATTACAGATAATTGTGACAATCAGCTCTGCTTCGCCATCAGTCTCGCGCACGTCTCCGGCTCTAAATTTACCGATAGTCAGGCTTTGGCCCAGGCGAGAGAGTGGCAGCGTCTGGCAGGGCTGACTGATCAGACGCCTGTATCTTTCAGTGATGTTGGAAAATTTGAAAAAATCCTAAACAGAAAAATTGTGGTGTTTCACAGAACCAAGGGTGATCGAGCTCTGTGTAAATTTGAGACTGATTTCAGAGATCGATCAAGCCCTCTCTTTCTGTTATTACTCCAAAACCATTACTATGGAATAAAAAACCTCAAAGGATTTATAGGGTCGAGGTACATTTGCGAGCACTGCTACACCAGTTACAATGAGCCACACTCACACTACTGTCCTGGTTACTGTCCTGTGTGTTGCGACTCGTCATGTACAAATCAAGAGCTCAGTCCTGTATTTTGTGGCGATTGCAACAGAAGCTGTCGTAACTCATCGTGCTTCAACAGACACAAAGAACCTCGTGAGAGACCCCGAGCCAGAATGCAAGTGAGTGATTGTGATCTGATTAAAAGGTGTCCGACGTGTAAGAGATTTTATCGCGTTGCGATGACTAAGGTAAAAATCCCCCACGTGTGTGAAGGTTTAAAATGTAGAATCTGTGGTGAGAAACTGACCCCCGGTTCTACAGCAACTCTCAGTGGACACCAGTGTTACATTCAGCTTAGCAGCGCCGACGAACGGCTTGACGAAAAACTGATCTTTTATGATTTTGAATCCTTAGTCGGTCAGAACGATGTGCATGTCCCCTTTCTGGTCTGTGCAAAAACGCTGAAAGGTGTCGAGTGGTCTGCCTACGGATTGGATTGTGTCAGGAAATTCCTCCTCCATTTCAGGAGACCACGCTACCGTGGATACACGTTTATTGCTCACAACGGATGAGGATATGATAGCTATCTTATCCTTAACGTCATGGTGCAACTAGGTATGAAGCCCTCTCTCATCACACAGGGGAGTAAAATTCTCTGTTTTACAGACTGTGATTATGGTTTGAGATTCATCGATAGTCTGTCATTCCTGGCTATGAAACTGAGTATGATCCCGAAAGCATTAGGTTTCAGTGATCATACCAAAGGTTTCTTTCCCCACAGATTCTCTTCAGAACAGAATTTGAAATATGTGGGGCCTTTTCCTTCACCGAGTTACTACTCTGTAGAACTCATGAGCCCCAGTGAGCAGGGAGAGTTCTACAGATGGTACAGTGGAGTGTGTAAAGGCACCTTTAACTTTCGTGAACAGAGCATGCTTTACTGCAAAAATTATATAGACATACTCTTCAAGGGGTGCATCAAATTCCGCAAGCAATTCTTTAACGAGACGCGTGTGGACCCCCTGAAATGCATCACGATCGTGTCAGCCTGTATGAAGGTTTCTACCGCCAACTTTCTGCAGCCTAAAACCCTGGCTATACCTTCACCCGTTGATTACAGTCAGCAGAGTAAGACCTTCTCAAACGCATCCATCCAGTGGTTGGAGTGGTTAGCGTTTAGCAGAGGGATTGAGATTAGCCACGCGTTAAACACAGGGGAAAAGGGAATCGGTCCGTATCACGTAGATGGGTATGCGGAAATTGACGGTGTGAGGGTAGCTTTTGAGTTTTACGGCTGTTTCTTTCACGGCTGCCCCGTCTGCCATCTGCCTCAGGAAGCATGTCCGCTGAGGAAGGCGCCATTTGAACAGTTCTATGCAGAGACCCGTGAGAGAGAGAGAGTGCTTCAGTCAGTGTATGGTCTTCGTCTGCATATCATGTGGGAGCACGAGTGGACTGAGATGAAAAAGTCCCATCCGGAGGTGATTGAATTTTTCAAGAGCTTTAACGCCCCTGAACCTCTCTCTCCCAGACAAGCACTGTACGGTGGTCGAACCTGCGCACTCAGGTTGAGGTACAGTGTGGGGGTAGATGAAACTGTGCACTACGCTGACTTTACATCTCTTTACCCCTATGTAAATTGCAGCTTTCCTTACCCTCTCGGCCATCCCAGAATTATTTGCAAAGATTTTGATGACCCTGACAGCTACTTTGGTTTAATAAGAGCTGTTGTTTATCCTCCGCGCGGGCTGTTTTTCCCAGTTTTACCTTACAAGTCATCTCACGGAAAACTTGTATTCACTCTCTGTCGCACCTGTGCTGAAATGAATAACCAGGCAGGTGCATGCAACCACAGCGACGAGGAGAGAGCACTAACAGGTGTGTGGGTGAGTGTGGAGTTTAGCAAGGCGTTAAAGCTTGGTTATCGTCTTGCTAAAATCACTAAGGTGTGGCACTTTGACAGGACCAGTAGCTCAATCTTTGTAGACTACATACACACATTTCTTAAGGGTAAACAAGAGGCTTCAGGATATCCCATAGATGCACTTGATGAGGAGAGTAAGTTGAGGTACGTCAGAGATTACAAGCTCCATCAAGGTATTCAGCTGGATACCAGCAAAATAGAGGTGAACCCTGCTAAAAGACAGGTGGCTAAACTGTGTCTGAACAGTTTCTGGGGGAAATTCGCGCAGAGGAACGACCTCCATCAGACCACCATCGTCACAGACCCGAATTAATTTTTTAGTTTCATGTTCTTGGGTAAATACAAGATAGCCTACTTGCACTTTCTAAACCTTGACATGTGCATGTTGCAGTGGACTTACAACAAACGGTGCATCGCTCCTCCCAACAAGGTAAACAGTGTATTCATTGCAGCATTTACCACCGCCTATGCACGTTTAAAACTGTATAGCTGTCTGGAAGTAATGCAGGACAAAATTCTCTACATAGACACAGACAGTCTGATCTATATGGTGAAAAAAGGTGAGACTCCTCTGAAACTGGGAAACTATCTGGGGGATTTGACCGATGAGCTGGGGGGTGACACAATTCAGGAATTTGTTGCAGCAGGACCCAAGAGTTACACCTACCAGACCAGAAATCAGAAAAAAGTATTGATGCGCGTTAAAGGCATCACTCAGACGCATGAATGCAGCGAGAAGGTCAACTTTGACAGCGTCAAAGAGTTAGTGGAGGGATAGTTGGCTGGCTCCAGAGAAACGGTGATTGAGACCCCTCAGCGTACCATCAGAAGAGATAAAAAGGGGTTTCTGTTAAAAAATGTGACATTCCTGAAAAAGTTCCAGGTGGTGTATGACAAGAGACGCCTTTTTCCTGACGGTACAACTCTGCCTTTCGGGTTATTAAGGTATTAAGGTGATTAAGAGGGAAAAAATATGTTATGTTATGATATGAAGGAGATTGATTTTGACCCCAGACTAAAGACTCCTTTTTCATGTCTAGTTGTGGGGCCCAGCGGATGTGGAAAATCGTTTTTTGTTTAAAGTGTTTTAAAAAAGTGTAACCATGTGATGGATGATGTACCTGATAATATTGTTTGGATTTATACCTCTTTCCAACCATTGTACGCTGAACTGCAGCGGCTGAATAAAAACATCAAATTTGTGGAAGGATTGCCTCATTCTTTTGAAGATGAAAATCTGTTCCCTCCTGATCGTAAGCACTTGGTTATTCTGGACGACGTTATTTTTCAGGCTTCAGACCATCCTGAAGTGGTAAAAATTTTCACACAGTACAGACATCACAGAAATATGAGTGTCATGATGTTGACTCAAAATGTATTTCATCAAGGGAAATACAGTCGCACCATCAGCCTGAACAGTAACTACCTGGTGCTGTTTAAGAATCACAGAGACAGATTGCAGGTGAATATACTAGCCCATCAAATCTTCCCCTCAGAGAAAGCTATCTTCCTGGAGAGCTTTGAGGACGCCACCAGAGAGCCGCATGGGTATTTAATTGTCGACCACTCATGCCCAGAACAATACAGACTGAGAACGGGTTTACTTCATAGTCAGTGGCCAGTTGTCTATGTTCCGAAAGCATAGTAATTTATCATGTCAGCCCGTATAAAAAGGAATGCTCCGTTACTCAGAGCTCTGTACCACGCCACACCTCAGAAACGTAAGGACATTCTCGGCCATTGTTCACCCGACTTTCTTAAAGCTTTGTGTGAGATTGCTCTGAATATTTTAAAGGGTAACATTAAGCTATCCCCTGCCCAGTATCGGAGTTTTAAAAAGCAAAAGAAAGTTATCAGACTGCTGGCTGATAAGAGAACCGGTTTAAAACGTAAGCAGTTGGCTCTCAACAGTCAAGGAGGTGGGTTTATTCTCCCCATCCTAACGGCTCTTGCACCCGTAATTGGGGATCTAGTGGCTGGAATCATAAGAAGATAAGAACAACAGAAGATAAGAACCATGTCGCTCAGGACGGCACAAAAGATGTTTCTCATCTCACCTCATCAGTTCAAACACTTGAGTCAGTCAGAGACTTCTATCAGACAGACGGCGGAGGATGATTTGGATAATAAAATGAGAGCGATACTCGACGAGTCAGGAATGACCTCTTATGAAAAAATTAAGAAATACGACGCCCTGCTGCAAAGATACCTCACCCTAATCAAGCAAGGTCAGAAGGAGGAGCCACGGATGACTGTGACTCTTCAGCGAAACAGTCTTAATGATCCAATACCTGAATCAGATTCCCTTGAGACGGACCGTGTTCTCGAGCCCGATCAGCAACGGATGGATGCAACGGCGAGTGAGGTATTAAAAATCTTTCCAAAGTGCGATCGCAGAAATGGTGAATACATCTTGAGGAAATTATCTGAGAGAAATGGCTGGACCACCAGAGGAGAATTTCTTTATCAGGGGCAGGTTGTGAGAGGATCACATTTGGTTGATTTACTTAAAAACCTTCTGCTCCCTTTTAAAAGAAAAGCCCAAACCATGCAACCAACAGGCTGGACAAGTTTTCTCAATGTCCTGAATGAACTGAACATACCTTTATTCTCTGTGAATAATCCGCAAGCCCGTGAAATCCTTGAAATGTCCGCATCCTATATTCTGGCGGTAGAACTTTTCCAGCCCCGCTTTCCTCCATTCAAAAAAAGCCTGGTCCCTGGGGGCATTATGCCATGTGTACGGATAAGAAATCTCCATCAAGGCAACCTGCCACGAACCTTCCAAATCGATATGCTGGGGTAAATCCACACGGAAACTGGAACTGGTATTATTCTTAAAG
Source organism: Leuresthes tenuis (assembly GCF_036924035.1). Lineage (NCBI taxonomy): Eukaryota > Metazoa > Chordata > Actinopteri > Atheriniformes > Atherinopsidae > Leuresthes > Leuresthes tenuis. The sequence continues at coordinate 28,102,021 of NW_027325368.1, read as the reverse complement.
ACGTTGAGACTAGCGTTGGAGGGCAGGGTGATATAAAACCCCTCATCCTCTACCGTTCGGTTCATGGCGTAATGTAGCGGGCTAGGAGTAGCGATGGCTCCTTTATACCCCGTGAAGGTCACTGGCTCTGACCCAGCTGTTGAATTTCTCAGGCCAGTTTTTCCAACGGACAAAAACCTGTTTTACACCCCTGATGCTGCGTCGCTTTAATATCTTCTCCACTTTATACATCTTGTCTTTATTCAGTTTAACTTTTTGAAGCTCCTCCGCGTAAAAGGAACCTTCCATGGCTTCTCCATCAAAATCTTTGAGTTTGTACACAGGGGGAGATCGTGCAAGCTGCTCGGTCACTGTAAACACTTCATCTGTAAAACTTTGTTCATATTTCTTGTCAAACACGCCTCGCAGTTTAGATATTCTTACAAGATCTCCTTTTTTAAACTTTATCCTTGAGTCCTTGCAGCATCGATCGCGTGCAGAGCTGTACAGTTTCTGAAAAACTTTAAAGGTGTTTTCTAAAGTCACCTCTACAGGCTTCATTTTGATGCTCGTGTGGTAACTGTGGTTGTTACTTTCCACGAGATCCTGCAGGACGTCGAGGTATCGACGTGTGTTATTATCAGTAAAATATCTCCACATCCTGGTTTTTAACGTGCGGTTAAACCTCTGAATCACAGATGCCTTTACCTCGCTCGGCGTAGCAAAATGCACAACTCCGTGGTTCTCGAATAATGCATTAAATTTTTTGTTAAAAAAATCTTTCCCCGCATCAGTTTGAAGTTTTTTAGGGGTCTCGCTTTCTCTAAAAACAGATTCAAAAGCCTTTACCACCTCTGCGGCTGTTTTTCTCTTCATAGTGCGAATGTAAGCCTTTTTTGAAAACACGTCAATGACGGTTAACAGATAATTGTACCCGTCATTGTACTCAGCCATGGCCTGCATGTCGCAGAGATCTGCTTGGAATTGTTTTAAGGGGCTGGTGACAAAAACTCTGTTTCTCGGAAAATGTATTCTTGTAGGTTTATGTAGAGTATATGCATCTTGCTCTGATAAGAAGTCTTGCACTTTTTCGCACGCGACTTTCTTATCCGTTTCATCCTGTACAGCTTTAGGCAACCTCTCTACTCCCCCAAAACTACCTGGGTGGATAGGATCCTAGAAAACCTTTTTCATTAATCTCGTTTCAGCCATCTCACCTTATACAAACTCCGGCTTGTAATGACAGAAAACACAAAACGCAAGTATATTTCAACAATTTAATTTTTTCTCTAATGTGTAATAATACACACACACACACACACACACACACACATGATCACGAAAAGCAGGAATGCAAGTAATATAGGATTTAAGAAAAGTTAATGTTATAACAACATCACATGATTACAATATTAGTCTAAACACATCCAGCTGATGGAAAGAAGGAATGTTACACCCTTCTTTTAACCCTCCCAGAACTTTGTCATGGTTTGATGCTGCTGCAATTTCTTTACATCTTCTCCAATCAACTGCTCGTACATATCGTGTATAGAAGTATTGATTTGTTTCACCAGAGTTAGTACGTACAAGTAAGCTTCTGCCACAGCCCTGACTCTGGCATCATCTTCACAAATGTTACGCGCAGTTAGAAGATGTTAGAAGCAATGAATCGTTGATTATAAAGTCTCCGCATCAGAGTGTAGTAATGGTCATGAAAAAAGTCGTCCTTGAGGACATCCTTGCACTGATGTTGGCGTAAACTAGGGTGATCGACACTACACCCGTAGCATGATTGAATCATAAATTTTTTGATGGTCTCATTCAAGAGGTGTATCACTGCAGTTTTCACAACTTTGATAAAACCTGAGGGGACCCATCCCTCAAATTCGTCCTCGCCCTCTCCTCCCCCATCCTGAGTGTCTGCAGGGGGCCCCTGGCCTGGTGGAAGCTGAGAGTCCTCCATTTTGTTAGATTTAGCTTCCTCCATTGTTACGGCCACGGTGGATCCTATCGGGTAGAGCGTTAAGCAGCGGTCATCGGGCGCCGAATTTGAGAACTCGATCTCGAGAGAAGAGGAGGAGTTGGAGGAGAAGAAAGACTCAGACGAAGTCGCTGGTGAAGGAGGGTGATACGGCTCCAGGTAGTATCTGTCGCTGTCTGGTGATCCAAACTGCGGTGATGTGGATGTTGCAGAAGGGCTCCCCGTATGCATCAATAGCGATGGAGAAGCATTCTCCAGATCGCTGTCAGTGATCTCCTCGCACAATGTCTTCTGGACGCTAGTTCTCATCCTGTTCCTCGTGTTGATCAGTGTATGACCTGTGCTGGAGTGTGTCCTTATAAACCTGAAGGGGGTGTGGTTATTGAGGTTGAGGAGGAGGGTGCTCAGTGGAGGAAGGTCTACACAGCCAGGGATTTCTTGACTGCTAGAATCTCACCCCAGTTCTGGCAACTGCGGAACAGCATGGAAACTCGATCCGCTATATCATTCATCTTCTCCACCATGAGGTATTGCTAACAGCGTCCTAAACACACTACAGTCAGAGTTATAACACTCAAGAACAAAAAGATCCCCTCTTCATTCTCATTAGATTTCCGGTGGCTTGCACGGAAGAACCAACGGCCTGTAACGCCTGTTTTCTATTGCCACACAGCAGTGAAAACCATCCTTGTTTTGGCCAGTTCAGCATCATCCAGAGGACTCTTCAGTCTCGGACTCTCCAGTCTCGGACGTTTGGCTGCAGACGCTGCTGGGATTTCTTCGGGTTCTTCTTTCACTGTTAACACCTCCTCAGCCGAGCCCTTACCTCCTTCTATATGACGCGGTATTGCTAGTTTCAACACTCCCCAGTCGTTGGAAGTTAGCATACCCACAGTGGTCAGAGGTCCCGGTTTCTCACCACCCTCTTCAAGCTGATACAGACAGAGGTCACCTGTTTCATACATGAACACATAGCCCCATCTTCCCCGCAGTCCATAAGGCTCCAGTGACCATTCTTCCTGTAGAGACACGGGCGGCGGTTGCTGCGTTCTGCACAGAAACACTATCCTTTTCTTGGGAGCATTTGCTATCAAGGGCTGATCTTCAAATATCGTTATCGGAGTCTCACAAATGAGAGACCGCAGAGCACACGTCCTCTCCGGTGCCTACATAGATTTCTCCTCTATACTCACTCTGCTTCTTGTCCTGGGCATCTTGAATCAGCTATCTTTCACCCCAAAGTCGTTCTCTACACACTGACTGACAGGCTTTTTATCCTTTATTTGAAACCCCTCCCCTGTCCACCCATTGGCCCTCAAACCTGGGGTCGAACAATACCCCCCACACATCTAATTATTTTCTCATCTTTACCTTACAGGGACCGGTCTTTGAAGCTGTTAAAATGTTGACCGCTTCTACAACTTAACCTTTTCTATTAACCCTAACCCTTTCTCTTATTTAAACATTCAACTAATATATTTCTCACAACCTCCTGACCTTAGCTGTAATCATTCTTAACCCTAGCCATAAACTCCCCCTTCCTTAGATGTCAAAGGCCTCCTCAACAGATGGCTGATCTATGTCAAACAAAGGTCACACGTCAAAATAGCTTGATTGATTGATAAGAGGTCAAGGGTCACCTGTCAAAAAGAGTTTGATCGAAGGGATCCTTTTTTCTCTCTTATGAGCAACAGTTGTCCTGTTGTTACAGGACTGAGTTTTTAGCATATACTTAGCAAATACATGAAACATAGCTACATGGCATCCTTGCTAATAGCATGAGGACACTAAGCACATTCTAGTGATTTACCCAAACATTGTATTTCTAAAACAAACAAACGACAACTAAGATATAATTTAGGTAATGTAGCATATGTATCACCGATACACACTGTTCCTGCTACTGGACCAGTTCTAGGTTCTAATGGAGTGGGGTAACAAATAAAATTGAGCCAGAGACCTGGGGCCTCATGTACAAAGACTTGCGTGGAATTCCTACTAAAACATGGCGTACGCGCAAACCAAAATGCCCTCCAACGTACAAAAATATCCGGATGTATCAATGTGTGCGCATGCATGGATCCAAGCATATTTCGGTTGTACATCCCAATCAACGTGGAATTGAGCACACATGTCAGAGATCCCGACTCCTCCCTGTCCACGCCCCTACTTAAATATGCAAATCACATTTAAATGAGTCCTGCACCTGCGATTCCTCTCTGCACGATCAGAAAATAAAGAAAAAAGAATGAGTAAGATGAAAAGATAAACTTCACGGAAAGCGAGATGGAGGTGCTACTTTCTGAAATAGCGGCCCGCAAAAATGTGCTCTTTGGCACGCTATCCTACGATATGAGAAGCAAACATAAGAGGAGTAGGTGGGAGAGCGTTAGTGAGGAGTTTAATGCTGTGGGGTCTGAGAAGTGCACACAAGCAGAGATGAAAAATAAGTGGTCCGATATTAAGGTGGATGTGAAGCGGAGACTGACTGCCGAAGTGTGGCCAAAACAGGCAGTGTCACCCATAGTTGTGCACAACTATGGATGCCCATGTCCGATCAAATACTGATCATATGCAGCTGGTCTTATTGTGTAGAGAGAAGGATTTCAAGGAATTTGGCCATTCTAAAGTTTTTTTCAGAATTGTTGACTGACTTGAAACTACTAGAGCAGAATGGGATAACTTTGGCAGATGAATCAGTTGTGAAAGGAGCACTGTACTGCATTGCTGGAGACAACTTGGGGTCTCACTGCATCAGGGGTTTTACAGAAAATTTCAGTACGTCTCAGTACTTCTGCAGATTTTGTCTGATTACTCGTTCTTGCTGATCCAGCAATCGTTGGACCGGAGCAGACTCCTGAAACATATAGATCTGCCACTGAACAGCTGGAGACTGAGGATGTGGCAGAAGTACGGGGGATTAAGTTCAGGTCAGTGTTTAATACTATACAGAACTTTAATGTTTGTTCACCAGGCATGCCCCCTTGTCTGGACCATGACATCTTCGAGGGTGTCCTTACATGCGATGTTGCCCTTTATCACAAATACATGATTCTCAAAAAGAAATGGTTCACATACACAATTTTGAACAGGCGCATCAGACAATTCAAATACAAAGCAACAGATGCTTGTTCCAAACCTGTCACTCTGAAAGCACTGAAACTCAGTGGACAAGCTATACAAAACTGGAATTTCTTGAGACTGTTGCCTCTGTTAATTGGTGATAAGGTGCAGGACTCACACAATAATATATGGCAGTTAACATTGCAGCTTAAGGATATTGTTGACCTAATTTGTGCTCAGCAAATTTCCAAGCATCAGGTTGCACATTTATATGTTCTCATCCAGGAATATTTGAAAACCAGGAAGGCACTGTTTCCAGATAACAAACTGAGACCTAAACATCATTATTTATGGCACTATCCAGGACTGATCCTGAAATTTGGTCCCCTCATCAGGCTCTGGACTAGGCGGTTCGAGAGCAAACATAGTTACTTCAAAAGACATCTGAGAACTTCAAAAATCTGTGTTTGACCCTTTCAGAGAGGCATCAAAAGTTTCAGGCCTTTCTTTCTGCTGGAACAGTGAGGCCCCAACCTTTTCAAATAAAAGATGGCCCACCATTTTACTCAGAACTTTACAGTAAGGAAGTTAAAGGTGCAGTCCTTCATTTTGGGTTCACTGAAAAAAATACGATTCCTGTTGATGTGCAGTATAATGGAATAACTTCCAAGAAGGGCCAATTTGTAGTCATTAGGAATGATGAGTCACTGGAGTTTGGTGAACTCATCCTCACTTTTGTGAAGGATGATTCTGCACTTCATTTTCTGATGAGAGTGTATCACAGAGAGTTTCTTCCACCCTACCGCATGTGCGGTAAAGATGAAAAAGATGAAACAAGATGATTAGAATGCAGACACGTTAGTAAACTGATTGACATGTGGCCATTATCATCTTACATAAAAGATGGATACCCATTTGTCCCATTAAAGCATAGTGTTTTGTAAGTGTAAATGCCTGATTATTAATGGGTCAGAGATCAACCTGTTTGAGTTGTCTGTCTTTCAACAGATATGAACAAAAGGACATCTGTGATGCCATAGGAGCAGCGCTTCCAGGTCTTTCACATGAAGTTGTGGTTGCTGTAGGGGATGCTTTGGAGAAACTCGGCACTACAACCACAGATGATTTACAGTATATCACTGAAGGAGACTTACTGCCTGAACTGAAGCCTGTACAGGCCAGAAAAACTGGTTGCTGCGTGGGCCCAAAGGACAGTTTTCAATCATATTTCATGTGTTGGTTTATTTGACAAGGACAGCAACGTACAGCTTCTCATTTACACCGGGTAGTTCCTGGGCAGGGGACAGACAACAGTCTCTGTTAGAAAAGGAAACACTCTACATTTACAGTTGTCTAACATTATGTAATTACTTTACACAGGTAAATTTGATACTAGTGACACAATTTAAAAGAAAAATTGTAACAGTAAAAAGTACACGTACCTACATAAATTTATTCACAATAAGAACTTGATTAAGTTGATATGGCCAATCCGTAAGATTCAATCTTTTAAGATAATTGCAGTATTCAATTTAACAATGTTGAGTATAATATCTTGTTTTGATAAACTAGTTTTTATCTTTTCTTTTACAGAGTACCAAAGCATTGTGTACTTAATGCTTTTCAATTTAATTTGTTGTTAGGGCTGTTGCAAAAATGAAATATTGCGATATATGGCCCACCGCGAGCTGCCCAGGGCCACCGCATCACCGCACTTGACTTGATCTCACCACAACACACGTTGAGAAGGAGACAATGGCAGTTGCACTGGTATCAAAACCAAACGTTACCTTGGTCTTTTGGGAGCATTTCGGCTTTCAGCCAAATTAAAAGGGGGAACCAGCCAATTTTAATGAAGCGATCTGTAAAATCTGTGGCAAAATGGTTCAAGTAAAATGAGCAAACACAGTGAATTTATAGGCTCACCTAGCAAGCTACCATCCAGATACTGAAACACGGCTGCCGCTGCCTCCTGCCACACAGAGTCGCGGAGCAGCGGTGCCAGCTGTATTTCAGAGGAAATATTGCAATGCAATTGCAAAAGCCGATCTGGATTCCAAAGGTGGAAAAGGGCAGAGTAAGAGTAAAAACCATGGAGGAGAAACTTATGAATATAACAGATGTATAGATGGATTATTAAACATGCCTGCTATTTGAAAGACCCACCCTCTTCGGCCTCTTTGGCCGCTTCTGCAGCAGGGGCGGCGGGTTGTTTCCAGCGTAAACTGTGAGAGAAACTTCTCCACAATGAATCGAGTATGGCAAAATGGCATGACTGGAGTTGCTGAGTGGTGTGCCTAATATTTAACCCATTTACAGGGAACTGTATATATAACCAGACCAGGGTACAAAATGTGTGTTCCAAAGGCACCTCCTGCTTTCATTACTTTTGATTAATTGCAGTTATCTTAATTTTTAGGTGAAATCAAACCTCTGTAATCAACTTCAGGGGGAACACCTCGCTGCCTGCTTGAGGATCTCCATTAATGGACCCAGCCCTGGAGATTTTAATTCAGGGTTCCCGTGGGGTCTTAAAAAGTCTTAAAAGCATTGAATTTATGAATTTGGAAATAATACTTTATAAAGACTTGAAAATGTCTTGAATTTTTATATATGGGTCTTAAAACTTGTGCAATATGTAACTTCTCCGTATCGCATTCTCCTCAAAAGTTTGGTTTGTCAACCACTAATATTTTGATTAAATAACGTAGCCTAAATAAAGAGTGGTGGAGCCAATGATTGAGAACGCAGCTGCGCCGGGTCTGAACACGCAGCTGCCCTGGGTTTGATCATGTCACTTTGCGCCAGCACGGGCCACCACACAGACACAGACACGGACACAAGCAACAAGCCAAACAGAAGCACAACACAAGAAGTTTGTTTTTAACGTTAGTTTACCCATTTCATGTTTTATGGGGAAATGTAAATTTAATGACGCTTGGCGAGAAATGCAAGCATTTTGTCACTGGTTAAAACCAGTTTGCACTGTATGCAAAAAAAAAAACATTCAGCTTGGTACCATGGGCATGAAGACTTTAGAGTCTCATGCCAAGTCGTCCAAGCACATCAAGTCAACCAAAGGGAAGAATCAAACTCCTACCATCGCCGGAGTATTTCAACCCGCTAACGTTAGCCAGCTAGCTGTTAATGTGCCTGAAGCAGCTAACGTTAGCTAGCTAGCTGTTCATTTGCCAGAAGCAGCTAACGTAAACCAGCTAGCTGTTAATGTGCCTGAAGCAGCTAACGTTAGCCAGCTAGCTGTTAATTTGCCAGAAGCAGCTAACGTAAACCAGCTAGCTGTTAATGTGCCTGAAGCAGCTAACATTAGCCAGCTAGCTGTTAATTTGCCAGAAGCAGCTAATGTAAACCAGCTAGCTGTTAATGTGCCTGAAGCAGCTAACGTTAGCCAGCTAGCTGTTAATTTGCCAGAAGCAGCTAACGTAAACCAGCTAGCTGTTAATGTGCCTGAAGCAGCTAACATTAGCCAGCTAGCTGTTAATTTGCCAGAAGCAGCTAATGTAAACCAGCTAGCTGTTAATGTGCCTGAAGCAGCTAACGTTAGCCAGGTAGCTGTTAATTGGCCAGAAGCAGCTAACGTAAACCAGCTAGCTGTTAATGTGCCTGAAGCAGCTAACGTAAACCAACTAGCTGCCAGTGCTACAGCCCCCCCCCCCCCCCCCCCCCCCAGCTACGACCTACCACCTTTACTGGTGGTCCCGACCAAACGGCGTACATAGCCAAGTCTGGTTTAGCTGTTCATATCAAAGAGGAACTGGTGTCCAAAGTCAACAAATCGCCGTTCGTTCTGATGTTTGATGAGAGCCTCAACGAGACCACAAAAAACAAACAGCTGGATGTGCATGTCTGCTTCTGGGACGAGGGACAAGTTCAGTCCAGATATCTGGGCTCCCAGTTTATGGGACATTCCACTGCACAAGACCTGCTGTCACATCTCAAAGTAAGCAGAACCTTTTTTACTGTAAATGGTTCTTAATTTATATTGATAAAACTTTTTGGACATACACTGTCCTGTAAAAGCAATGTCACATGGCCAATTACGTACTTCCTTTAATAATGTGTGCTGCTTATCTAGCCCTCTTTTCTTGAGTAATCAAATGTAGCCCTTTTTTCAGGAATGTATGGACAAACTGAACCTCAGGGACTTGGTGTCAATTTCAATGGATGGGCCCAGTGTGAATTGGAAACTCTTTGACCTTTTCCAGAAAGATCAAGCTGAGCAGTACAGAGGTGAGGAGTTTATATTGCTATTACTGTGTGTGTAGGTGAGTGTGTATGTTATCCATTAGTTATTATAAAAATGCATTTTATTTGTAGAGCAGATTTCTAATATCAAGTTTGCAATGAAACCTTCAGGCGTTCAGCTCGTTTGTGTGGGGAGATGTGGCCTGCACACGCATTCAAGTGTGGGTTCACTGCATGGCAGCAGGACAAAAGACCAGGCTCTCAAGAGGAAGGAGGCAGAGGACTGTCTTCAGGAGCTGAAGGTGAAGAGGAGATGCGTACAGGAGGTATCTGAGGGTCTGGCTAGGGATGCGGACATGCTGGCTGAACAAGCTGAAGCGAAGGCAGGGAGCAAGATGGCTGACCTGATCTCCAGGTCCAACCTCCTGCGGAGAGGCCATAAGGAGAAGTTGGCAGAACTGGCTCTCCTTGATAACAAGATCACTTCTATGAGTGCAAAGCTTAGGAGTTGACTGTGATCTTAATTTTATTTATTGTTGAGTTGATTTTCATTGTTTGTTGTTCAGGACTCTCTCTATTCCCCATATTCCCAGCATGGAATAAGTAGCTAGCTGATGTAACCAATGTTACTACTTATTTTTAAATACTATTATATTATAGCTACTTATTATACTCATTACATCAGTTAGCTACAATCTGAACTGCGTTAGTCAAACTTTTGTGTGGCCTGCTGAAACTTTTTTTTATCCACATTTTAACATTTGTTTGAGAAATAAATGAACAAATTAAAAAAAGAATTATTTTCCCGGTAGGTTTCTGAAATAGGTATTAGGTTTTTATATAAATGCTCTTAAAGAGACCAGAATTTCACTTGAAGAAACCTGTAGGTCGATCCCTGCCTGGGGCCTTTCTGTGTGGAGTCTGCATGTTCTCCCTGTGTATGCGTGGGTTCTCTCCGGGTACTCCGGCTTCCTCCCACCGTCCAAAAACATGCATGTCAGGTTAATTGGTGACTCCAAATTGTCCGTAGGAGTGAGTGTGAGCGTGCATGGTTGTTTGTCTCGTTTGTCTCTATGTGGCCCTGTGATGGACTGGCGACCTGTCCAGGGTGTACCCCGCCTTTTGCACGATGACTGCTGGGATAGGCTCCAGCCCACCCGCTACCCGATTAACGGACTGACGGTATAGAAAATGGATGGGTGGAAACCTATAGGAACCCCGTCATTATGTCAGCGCTCAGGAGCTGTTCCTTGAAAAGCCCAGAAAAATAAAAAGTTCAGCACCTGGGTGCAGAGTGTGTAAATAGCCTGTCCAAAAATGTCGTTTGTTCATTCAGTAGATTGTTCAAAAGATTGTTTGTTCGAGGGAGTGAGGGAGGGAGTGAGTTAGTTTTTGGTATCGCTTTATTCTGAATTAAAGTTAAAATACTTCTGATATGCCTTTGTAAGTTCTTATTTATCAACGTATGTTCGCATACAGCAATTTACATCCATGGTCTCAAAATGCACTTAAGAGTGATACATCAGGCTTAAAAACGTACACACACTAAAACCCCCGAGGGTCAGAGATTCTCCCACCACAGTCCCCTAAAATCCTGTGGAACACACTGATGGTGATGTTATTGGACTTGGTTATTATTCCCTGGTAAAGCAACTCCAGGCAAGAATTGAAAATGTCAGATGACCAGACGCACCAAAGATAACAAAACGCAGGGCAGAATCAGATAACGACACAGATGAGATACCTGCTGAACAGAAAGCCAGTGTTCAAGACATGTATGGCTGTGTCAACTGGGAGACAAAGTTTTTGCCCCTTCCTGAGACTGTAGAGAGTCAGCTTAAGAAAAAAGAAGAGACGAAGCAGATGTTCAAAGACAAAAATTATGCTGCAGAAGATGTGAAAGAACTTGTCAAATCCACCTATTACACACAACGAAAGGACATCAATAAAGATACAAGCATCATGAAGCTATACCAAGAATGGCCTTTTTTTTGTTCCACGAAGCTGGTATGGCAGTACACTTCCAGCAACTTACTGGCATCAATCTGAATGAGGCTTTCTTTACCAATCTTAAAAACAAAAAGGGGGAGCGCATCTTAAACTTCCTGAGAACTGTTTCTGCCCAGAAACAAAACAAGTTCTGGAGTCTCTCCTCAAGTTACAAACTGAAAAGGTCAGTCCAGTGGCTGTACAGAGATGGTACTTCTTGTACTTGCTTATTTTGGTGAGAAAGAAGAGAATATGTTCCACTATGTTGAGAAGACGAGCCTTGCTGAAGAGGTTGAGATGGAGGATGTTCCAGCAACACCCTGCCTTATTGTGTGTGGTATGTCTGAATCAAGTTTACAATGTAGTTGAATGGTTGACACAGACGCCTTTTTTAATATATATTTGTTCATGTTGTTTATTCTCAGGGTCCTCTTGCTTCACTGCTGACCGCTTCATGTTGAGCATCGATCAGAAGATTGTCAACGACCAAATCACTGCCTTCTGCAGTGCCATCTGCCTGATGTTTGGCAGTTACTATTGCATTAATATACACTACCCAATGGGACTGTGATCAACAATGGAGTTCCTCCATGTATGTATCTAAGGTAATACTTAGAAACATACATGCATCCTATATTTACCATATAGATCCTAATGTTTTTAGATACCCCAATAGAATAAATACAAAAGACAATTGAAATAGGAAAAAAACTGTGCAAATGTTTTGTGTTATCGTTTCTATGCTGTCGCTGACCAGTGTTATAGTGTATATTTTTTATGGCCATGGGGACAGAAGAGTTCTTCAGTCTGTTTGTGCAGCCTGTCACTGAACACACTCCTCTGTCTGGTGAACGTTCTGTGTTAAGAGTCCAGCTCTGTGTCCACCACAAAGCTGGATCTTGTGGTATCTTTCTGTTAAGATATTTAAAACATAACATATTAGACATCGTAATATTTATCCTTTCTTCTTTTCTTCAAGGTGTTTCTTTTAAATCAATCCAGAGAGAGGAACGAAAGTTGAGAACAGCAAGAGGAGCAAAGTCTTTGCTGTCAACCCAAGAGTCCTCACACTTATCGCCGACCTTGCAGACCATGAGTGGACTTCGTGATTCATGTGATGTGAGGTGTAATGTTGTTGTAATGTTGCAGTATGTTTAAAAACTGCATTTTATTGGTATTCTGAGTGTACACGATGTAAGATATGAGGAGCCGCCAGGGACATTATTCAGAATAACCTCACACACACACACACACACACACACACACACACGTGAAATGCTCTTACATACACTACTGACACACTCTCATATTAACAATTGAAAAATGATTTGCTCACACACACTACTGAAATGCTCTCATATAATATATAACATATTTCACTACAATGTGTGAGATTTTTTCTGGCAAGAGGATTTCAGTTTAATCGTAAGTGTTTCAGCAAAACTGGAAGGTCTTGGGTCATCATGATTCACGCGTTGATCGTCAGCCACACTGTCTGCCCATGTAGCCTAACCGAGGCAGCAGCATTACTAAACAGTTTACATGCATCAGTGGAGACCATCAGAACCTTGTCAAAGGCGACAACAGTTGGGCAGTAACCAACTGCTGGTCGAAGTCCAACTCCAAGACAGTGTGCGCTGCGTTATCAAGCGCAACACTTCAGCTCTTGGACATCGGGCACAAGGACGAAAAGGTCATTTTAAATAGTAGGGTTTCTAAATTATTCTTGTTATGGAATGTAACAACGCAACATGGCATGGTAGACAGCTGTCTTTTTAGCTTCCTACCATTCCATGTTGCGTTGTTACGTTACATTTCATGAAAGAATCATTTAGAAACTTATTTGATTATCCAGCGTGTCCCAACTTGGAGTTGGACTTGGAGCAGCGGTTGGTTACTGCCCAACTGTGGCCACTTGGCATTCTGTTGTCCATTTGTCACCAAAGGCATGCTTGGGATTGTGATACTTCTCTACGTTCACTTTGGAGTTGCTGTGTTTCCCCAGCAGCGGGTATCCAGCAGTGAGTGCATTGAGTAGTTTCACAACCTTTGAGTAGTCTTTTAATAACTGGCAGTAATAACCGCAGAAGCCCAAGAAGGTTCTCAGCGCTTTCAGGTTGTTCGGTTTTGGCCAGGTTTTAAGGGTGGCAATCTTTTCTGGGACTGTATCGATGCCTCTTTCAGACATAACATGGCCTAAGTACTTGACTGACGTCTGAAAAAACTTACATTTGTCCGGAGACAATTTCAGGCCGTACTCCCTCAGTCTGTTGAGTGCATTCAGCAGTCGTTCTTAATGTTCCTCCAGAGTCGAGGAGAAAACAATCAGTTCATCAATGAAGACCAGGGCCTGCTTAAGGTTTAGCTCTCCCATACAACACTCCATGAGCCTCTGGAACATGCTAGGGGCATTGGTTATCCCCTGAGGCATCCTGTTGAACTCGTAAAACCCAAGTGTGCAGACAAATCCAGTTTTGTCTGATTCCTCCATCTCAATCTGGTAAAAACCAGACTTGAGATCCAGAACAGAAAACCACTTGGACCCGTTCAATGCTGAGAAAGACGACTCCAAGCTTGGTAGGGCATATGAGTCTTTCACTGTTTGGAGATTGAGCTTTCGATAGTCAGTTCAGAGTCTGACGTCACTGTTCTTTTTCCTGGCGACTACGATCAGTGAGGAGAAAGGGGATTCAGATTCTCTGATGACTTTGGCGTCAAGGAGTTCCTGAAGGTGCTTACGCACAGCTTCGATGTCCTGTGGATGGATTGGTTTCGCTTTGTGCTTGAATGGTGTTTCGTCACATAGCTTTATATGATGTTTAATTTTGTCAATGCGTCCAAAGTCAAGATCGTCCTGCGTGAATACATCTGTCATGGAGTTGAGTTTTTCAGTTATTCGCTCCTTCCAGTCATTGGATATCGGAGTTTCTAAAGTCGAATTTGTTCTTTGGTTTTTGGTCAGGTTTTGTAGTCTGAGTTGCCAGTGGTCATGGGCTGAACACTCTGGATAGCATTCACTTCAGCTGTCACACTCTTTGGGGAGATGGTGATGTCATGATCTGATTTGTTTTGAGGATCACTGATATACAGCGAGGCAAGAGACTCGCTAGGACATTTGTAACCATTATGCCACTTGGTAGGGAGGAGGTTTTTGGTATCTCAACTACTACCCACTTTTCGGCATCTTGTATCCTGCAACTGACTGATCCTCCCACTACTTTGGTCTGACCAGGACCAATGATCTCAGCATCTTCGCAAGACAGTCTGACAACTGAAAGGCTGCAGTCAACTCGCTGCCTGTGTCTCATTTCAAGGGTTTTAAGGACAACTTTGTACCCATAGGCCAGCGACTGGTCCTGAGGTACAGCGCTGGAGTACAATCCATTGTGGATGTCGAGGGTGTTGGTGCCTATTAGGACTGTGGATAAGGTTGAGCACATGTCAGACATGATCAAGGCCAAGGTGGGCACTTCAATTTCCAGGCCAAGGGCACTTGGAAATGTGACGTTTATGAATCCCAAGTAGGGGACACCTTGGCCATTGGCAGCTTCAACCTCAAGCAAGTCGTTCAAAGGCTTCATGGGCAAGTGTGACAGATTAGAATGACTTTGGCACTGTTGTCGCTTGTGAGCCTGAGTCTAACACATTGTTATAGTCTTTCCCTGCTAAAGCCACCTGTGCTGTGGTTTTAGCTCCAATAGCTACTGCCTTTTTGGGACACTTTGTTTGTGTCTTAGTCCCCATTTGTCATTTAATGGTGACTGATGTTAGTTTAAAGAATCAGATGGTGTGGGGCCATTTTTTACTTCCCATTCCAACGTTTTTTTCTTTTAGTAGTTTCCTTTTTGAAGCTACAAAAGAGGGATTGTGATCAGCATCATATTGTGGTCTTATGTGGCCATCTTCACCACATCTGAAACAATACCAAGGTTTTGGTTTGTTTCTGTGGTAATTGTTTGCATCATGGCTGTTAGGCTGTATTTGTTGTGCTCTAGCATTCTCAGCTGAGGGTTTGATAGCAACGTTTCTGGGAGGCGTTTTCTTTTCGAGTGAACTTTGTTGTCTTTTTGTGCTATTTGAAGGAGTTGGGACTGCAAATCAGCTATTTGTCTTTTGAGGTCCAGATTTAGGTTCATTGTATCTTTGTGCTGATGTTGTGCATTCCTCAGCACACTGGACACAAGCACCCTGGAAGTGTGAGGACACCTTCTGCTTTGAAGTACCAAAGTATTGCTCCATGTGACATACTTTGGAGTTTGTCCTCTTCAGTGCGAAGCAGCAAAAAGAGCTCTGCAAAAGTAGGTGAGCTGTGTTTCTTTTGTTCCATCTTTAGCTCAGATTACAGGGTGTTATTCCAGCAACCTCTGCAAAATTGTTTCACGAGCTGGCGGCCCAGATCGGTTGCATTTACATGGCCTTTCTAGAGGGTGGTGTTCAGCATCACTTGCAGTCGTTGAAGATAGGCTAAGGATTTCTCACCATAGTTTTGCAGTGTGTTTAGAAATTTGGCATAGAGGTCATCTCCATCTTTGACTGTACCAAATACTGAGTCTAGGATGCCCAAATACATTGACGGGGGTGAATTAGGTGTCAAATGCTTCACTATGTCAACGGCAGGTGACAAAAGGCTGTCAAGTATCTTTTGTAATTTGTGTAGATCTGACTGTTGTGCGTCTATCAACAATAAAGCTGCATTAGAGCGCCATGTTTCATAATCCACTTCATTGTTTGGATGGGGACTGCGTCCAGAGAAGGGTCTAAGTCTCAATGAAGCATGTGCTTGTGTTGCAGGGTCTTCATGCTTAACCATATGCTCAATAACAACCTTCTGCAGGTCAGACGGATAAAGATCTGTTAGGCTCAGAGTGGGCTGTCTTTTCTGTGGGGGATTGTTGAGGTGGTGCTGTGTCAGATTCAGGCATGTGAACAAGTTGTGGAGAATAACGGGTTGAGGGCTCACCTGTGCTGCAATTCCAGAAGCATGTCCTCTTGGATCTCTGAATCGTCTTGGCCAACTGTCTCACTGATCTGAGAGAGCTTTCCTCTCTGCACATCTGCAAAGTCCTTGCCACTCTGTTTTGCGATCCCTTTTGTCACGATTTACGTTCTGTTTCATGTCTTGTCTCGTCATTTTCTGTTTTATTTTGAAAAATCACTGACCTACTCCTATGGTTTCAGCTATCTTGCCCTTTCTCCCGTGTCAATCGTCTCATTGTCTTCCCTGATTCCCAAAGTGTTTCCACCTGTTCCCCTTGGTCCCTCATGTGTTCAAATAGTCTGCTTTTCCCTTGTCTTGTGCCAGTATGTTGTCTCCGTTTGAGCATCATTACCAGCCTTTTGTCTTGAGCCATAGTTACCTTGATCCATAGCTTCCATGAGCCTGCAGTGAGCGTTCCTCCTGCAGTGCTATCTTGTGTTGTAAATTATTCTTGTTCCTAGCCTTAGTTTATTTATTAATACGGTAAGTTTCATAGCCTTTTTTTTTCCTCCGTTTTCAAGGAGATTTTTCGTTGCTACTTTTCATAGTCGCCTCCGTTAAAGGAGAGTTTTAAGTTTATAGTTATAGTTATAGTTATAGTTTCATCGTGCCTCTGTTTTGTTAAGAGTGCGTCTTTTGTTAAATCCGCCTAGTTAGGAGAGCGTGTCTTTGTTTGTTAAACTGTTCATAGCTTTTCTCTTTTCCTCCCAGTTTGGAGAGATTTATGTTTGTTAACTTTCATAGCTGCGCTCATCCGTATCGGGGCGGCTGTAGCTCAGGAGGAAGAGCAGTCACCCACCAATCGGAAGGTCGGTGGTTCGACTCTGGCTTCCCCAGTATACATGCCTGAATGAACGTGCTGTATGAATGTGTGTGAGTGGGGTGAATGAGGCATGTAGTGAAGCGCTTTGAGTGGTCAGCTAGACTAGAAAAGCGCTATACAAGTACAAGTCCATTTACCATCCTCCATGCCATAGTTACTGAGGAGAGCACTTAGGTCTGCCTGGAGATCGCCTTGCTTTGTTTGAAAATAAAAAAGACCGAAAAGACCCTGCGTCTGTGTCCTGAGTCCCCTAGTAACTGACACCTTTCAGCTCTGTATAGATGCTGACTGTATAGATGCTTGCTAAGGCCTTGATATGGTAAGTAATGCTCATACTGGTGAGCTTATGTGGCAGGATGAAAGTGTCTCTACTGCTGTGCCATATGTATATTCTACAATGGCTTGTAGGCCTAACTCGGATTGGGGCAGGTCTACTGGTTCTTTGTTGTTGTTTGAGAAAGTCATAAGCTTCTTACCAAAAGTGAGTTTTGGACCTGAACACCTGTTGACTGAATACCTCCATCACCTATCTGGTCTCTGGTTGCTAGTTTGCATATGTTTTGGCCACTCCTGGCTGGCTGGCCAATTTGTATATGTATCACCATATGTATCACCAATACACACTGTTTACGCTACTGGACCAGTTCTTGGTTCTAATGAAGTGGGGTAACAAATAGGGCTGTCACAAACGATTATTTTAATAGTCGATTATTTTTTTTTCGATTAGTCGACTAATCGGATCATACATATATTGAATGTAAAACATACAGTTTATCGCACCAGGATGCAGCTGCTCTTATATAAACATCATTAGCTTTCAGCTTGGAGTGTTTAAGGTATATGCCAACTAAAAAAAAGACGATTAATATCATAGTTCATTAACCTTTTAATGAAATATGCAGCTTGTTGCAACAAACAATTATTTAACTGTGTAGCAAACACACAAAAATAAATACTTTAGGTTTTTTTTTTTCTTTTAGGTTTTTCTTTCCTTCATTTGTCTCTGGCATCAAACATAGCTGCATTTAAATCAAATGAGGCAGGCATCTGAAACTAAGGAATTATTCACAAAAAGTTTTGGTCTCAATGACTCAAATATAACACCAACATGTTCATTACGGACTCAGTCAGGACATTTGCTTGCTGAGGTGTGCATGTAGCTAGCTTTGAGACAAAGCCGTACATTGAAGATGAACATACTTTTTTTAGCACTGAAGTGGAACGTTAGAAAACATTAGCGTTCCTATTCAAACACATCACTGTTATAACGTTTCAGAAAACACATGAAATATGTGTGCTAAGGCTAATTAATCAAATCGTCATCGCTAATGTTAACGTTTACAGCTATCAATATGAGTAAGTAGCAAGTTAACTCTTTGTTTACCCTAATTTTAGCAGCTAACTAGCCAGTTAGCTTACCAAGATGACGGTCCCTCTTCACAATCGGCCACAAAAACATGCTTCCTTTTCAGGTGCTCGTGCATCATCGTTGTGCTGCCGTGGAAGGCAAGTTCTGCCTTACAGATATATACCATTGCACACATTTGTCTTTAGTTTTCTCAAAATGCTCCCACACTTTTGAGCTCCGTTGCCGGGTAGCCATGATACCAGAGCCCGTCTGGCTTAACTTCCTGTAACATCACGGCTGACCCCGGTTAGCACTCCTGTGCATGTGTGTCAAGGACAGAAAGTCAGACGCAGCAGTGGAAGGTGCCGCTGCAGTTTGAGAGAAAAACGATGACAAATTTAATAGTCGACATAATCGTGACTAGTCGACTAATCGTGGCTAGTAACAAATAAAATTGGGACCAGGGACTTTAAATGCAAAAGCCAGCTCTTTACTGGAAATAAACAAATGTAAGACACACATAGCATTTCAATAACCTGCAGGTATCAACAATAAATTTCTTTACCTTCATATTTTTTTCTCACCTCAGTTTTTTCTCCTAGGTTAGAGACAATTTTGTTCAAGTAACCCACCTTAATTAGATGGTTTATTTAGTTTAGATAGGTTAGTTATATTAGACCGGTCTGTAACTGTCCTATTTGAGGTTAATCTATTTTAGTTTAATTATCATCCTGAGTCAACTCTTCCCTCTTCTCACGAATGAGAGAATGATCACACCTTCAATAATCAAATTAAAGCACACACTTCTATCTCTAATCACAACGATGACAATTATGGAGTTCAGTTCAAAGGCAAAATTTACAATCCAACACACCTACAGTTCTGGCAGAGTTTACCAGTCCACCCTCGCGCAGCGGATCCTCTCACTATCACAATGTGGATGAACTGTCTTTCGAAATGGAGTCTGCGGGTCTGGTTTGCCATCTTGTGTCCTGGGCGCGCGTGTAGTCCCCTCACACATACAGTACACACTCTACAGAAGCAACTCCTATCCTTGTCAGTTTCAAACTAGAACAATAACAAATAATATATCAATAAATCAATTTTTCAATACAAATCAAATCAATAAACTTCCACGTACAATCCACCAGGAGCACCTGAAAGCAGACAAGCAGAGAAAAAAAACAAACACACAAATAAACAAAAACAAGCACAAGTAGCAGCAATCACATACAGCACAATTGTGGATATAAGTGACCTGCTTAGCGTGCATGCTACTGGGCTAATGAATGCATGTGTGTGTGTGCGTGTGTGTGTGTGCGTGTGCATGAACATGCAATACACATGGCGCAGGACCTACATGATAACTGTGCTTAGTAATGACTGTATAAGTGTACAGAGCCACAATCCACAGCCGCCCCCAGCAATCAGAAGCCGGCAGAAGACCCAAGCCACCAGCAGCCTCAATGGAGCACAGAACCTAGGAAGCCCACCGCAGGGACAACCACTCAACCACCCAGAAGACTGCAGAGGAAGCCCCCGGAAAGAGCCCCATAAGCATAGGGCAGAGGCCCCCCGGGAACCAGGGGCCCGAGCAACACCCCTCACCCCTCTGCCTCTTTAATATTTTCTAATAGTGAGCAATTACAATTGAGGGGCAGCCAACCTTGTATAATTGGGAGCACGGCCCTCTGGGCAGAATACGAACCCAAAGAGCCCCGCCCACTAGATACCACTCAGTGCAACTTTGTGAGCATTTACATAGAAATAATCTGTTTGAAGAGTTTCAGTCAGGATTCAGAGTGCATCATAGCACAGAAACAGCACTGGTGAAAGTTACCAATGATCTCCTCTTAGCCTCTGATAGCGGACTTGTTTCTGTGCTTGTCCTGTTGGATCTCAGTGCTGCATTTGATACGATCGATCCCAGCATTCTGTTACAGAGACTTGAACATGTTATTGGGATTAAAGGAACTGCATTAGGCTGGTTTAAGTCATATTTATCTGATAGATTCCAGTTTGTTCTTGTAAATGAAGAATCTTCCTCACACATTAGAGTAAGTCATGCAGTTCCTCAGGGTTCTGTGCTTGGACCAATTCTTTTTACTTTGTACATGCTTCCATTAGGTAACATTATCAGACAGCATGGCATAAATTTCCATTGTTATGCTGATGATACTCAGCTGTACTTATCTATGAAA
Source organism: Leuresthes tenuis (assembly GCF_036924035.1). NCBI lineage: Eukaryota > Metazoa > Chordata > Actinopteri > Atheriniformes > Atherinopsidae > Leuresthes > Leuresthes tenuis. The sequence goes on along the minus strand of NW_027325368.1, from coordinate 28,081,456 downwards.
CCAGATGAAACCAATAGGTTGGTCAGGCTACACGCCTGTCTTAAAGACATAAAGACCTGGATGACTCAGAACTGTCTGAACTGAACCTTGGAGTTATTTTTGACCAGAATTTATCATTTGACGCACATATAAAACTGGTTTCTAGGACTGCCTTCTTTCACCTTCGTAATATTGCTAAAATCAGGAACATCCTGTCTCAGGGTGATGCAGAGAAACTAGTTCATGCATTTGTTACTTCAAGATTGGACTACTGTAATTCCTTATTATTGGGCTGTCCCACATATTCTCTGAAAAGCCTCCAGCTGATCCAAAATGCTGCAGCCAGAGTTCTGATGAGAACTAACAGGAGAGATCATGTTTCTCCAGTTTTAGCTTCTCTTCATTGGCTCCCTGTTAAATTCAGAATAGAATTTAAGATTCTTCTCCTCACATATAAAGCTCTTAATGACCGAGCTCCATCATATCTTAAAGATCTCATTGTAAGATATTTTCCTAACAGAGCACTTTGCTCCCAAACTGCAAGTTTACTTGTTGTTCCCAGAGTTTCTAAAAGTAGAATGGGAGGCAGAGCCTTCAGTTATCAGGCCCCTCTCTTGTGGAATAAGCTGCCAGTAAATGTCCGGGAAGCAGACACCCTTTCCACTTTTAAGATTAGGCTTAAAACTTTCCTTTTTTATAAAGCTTATAGTTAGGGATGGCTCAGGTAATCCTGAAACATCCCATAGTTAAGCTGCTATAGGCTTAGACTGCTGGGGGACCTCATCTGTCACACCTTTCCTCGCTCTCTTTTTCCCCCTGTTTAATTTTTCAATTGATTTTATGTACATGTGACATTATTGTGGTTATTAACTTGTGTTTCCCTGTTCCAACAGATATCCTTTGAATGGCGTTATGGTGTTGGTGCTGGTCGAGGCGGATGGCCACCCTTCCTGGTTCTGGTTCTGCCAGAGGTTTCTTCCTGTTAAAAGGGAGTCGTTCCTTTCCACAGTCGCCTCAGGCACGCTCAGGACAGGAGATTGGACTGAAGACAAGTTTCGGTGCAATCTGTTGGTTTCCATAGCTAGGATATTATTTTTTCAATTGGCTCTATATGAATTAATTGGATTATGATTACAATGAATTGAATTCCAATTGGCTTGAATTGGACTATATTATTTAAGTGCCTTGAGATGATACTTGTTGTGAGTTGCTGCTATGAAAATACAACTTAATTGAATTGAATTATGGTCCAACAACAAATTCTGGCAAACAATCTGATCTGTGGACCAATATTCTTCATCTTTATGATGCATAAAATGTTGGTGCTTTGTCCATATCTATTTTGAAAGCAATTTCCAGATGAAGTGATTCAGAGCTACTTTTACAGACTTTAGGTTATCTGTTATTTGAAGAATTATGAATATGTCTGACTCTGTACATACAAAAAAAAATTATGAGACTGTTAACAAACATTTATGTATGTCAGCAGAGTGAGTCAGCATATATGTGTATGTTAATGCATTAATGTTTTATGTCATACTTTCTGTTATTTTTTTATACAATATATATATATATATATGTGTATGTACATTTAGGGAGGGAGGGAGAGTGTTTGGGAGATGTTTTTAAACATCTTGTGTTGGTTCTGTTTTTAAATGTTTTGTAGACATTAGGTTCATAAGGAGCTGAAGTTTTTTGCTAAATAATAGCAATTACCAGGTTTAATATTTGATGTGTAGGAAGATCTGCTCAGGAACAGAGGACTCAAACACATGACAGTCATGGTGAAATCAAACTGTTCTGATGCATTACAGAATAAGGTTGATAATCAGTCTGACTAAAGCTGATCAGTCAATGGGCAATCTACACCCAATCAGGAAGTGGCACAGGCCACACCTAAAATCTGACTGTCATGGGGAAACTTCCAAGTAGAAGTACAAGTAAAGTGCAAGTGAATATAGCATATGATGTTTTCCAAGAACAACACACCCTGCCCCCTGCATGTCCTTGTCAACTTATTACATGGGTGATAGAATAAACTGTCAAAACTGTTTACATTTTATGTAGAAGAGGTTTTTGGTATTAAAATAAAAACTAGGAATCAAGTAAAGCCATTTTAGATTATTCTAAAAATCTTTTTAATGAATTCTTACTCACATGTTAGACATATCAAATTTGAATTGAAATAAAAAAAGTGTGTCTGCATGGTGGGAACATGTGTGCCAGTACAACAGTGTGGCACACTGATGTTTTTGGAATGAATTAATGGAGCTCAGTGGCACAGAACAGGCTTTTATGAATGAACAATGCTTGGATCACAGTGCATATTGCAGATTACTTGTTCAACTCTGTATGTGAAAGCTATTATATGAACATCAGTCTCTCATGAAGTTGAACTCAACTTAAAACAATTCGCAAATGCACCATTGAACAGTTTGCCTGTTTCAATTCAATGTATCAATTATTGGAAATTTTCCAATCTTTCATGATGGAACTTACATACCATATATAAGTCTCGATGTTGTGTGAAATTAGAAATGAGCAAATTTGCTGCCCTCAGAAAAATTTGGACAAAGCGTCAAGGCAACAAGGCCTAAAGCTGTTTGCCTCTCACAGAAACATTATTCAACAGATGAGCAGCCCATTGTGATTCCTCTCCCACAAAGAAAGACTTCTTGACATGGTGCATGTCATACTACTAATATGCAATTACCTAAATTGCTTTGTAATCCAGTCACGTTCTCAACTGGGTTGTCACAGAAACAAAAACAGTTGTAAATGGGTGTATTGTGTCAGCCAGAGGACATGCATGTCTTGGTAAAAGGAGGAGGAGCTGAAACTGAGCCCCATGTCCAGGCAAACATGTGGGAAAGATCAGCAGGCAGAACCACCCCCCCCTCCCCTGGTGCAACTCCCACACTCTCTGCCCTGGTGAACGGAAACAGCACTCACACTGCGGAGCCAAAGGCTAGAGCAACGTCTTCACAGCTAATTCTTAGATCTAATAGTTTTCACAGGACCACGGAGTGACTGAGAAAGGACTCAGCTGTTGTCTTACCATGGCATCTATAATAACTCTGCTGTGTATGGGAGTCTGTGTGTATGCGTGGGGCATCACAACTGCAGGTAATCAATCTGTCTATCTGTCTATCTATCTATCTATCTATCTATCTATCTATCTATCTATCTATCTATCTATCTATCTATCTATCTATCTATCTATCTATCTATCTATCTATCTATCTATCTATCTATCTATCTATCTATCTATCTATCTATCTCTATCTCTATCTCTCTCTCTATATATATATATCTCTCTCTATATCTCTCTCTATATCTCTCTCTCTCTCTCTATCTCTCTCTCTCTCTCCTTCCACAAACTTCACTGACGACAGTCAGCATGAAAACTGCACATAGTCTACCTCGATCATTATGCTGTATAATTGATATATTTGAACTGAGTTGGATACTTTGCTTTGAAAACACTGGGTACACCTTCGTATAGTAGTTTAGGAGCCAGGCATTTTACAAAGTGCCAATCATTTTTATGTTTGATAAAAACAAATCTAACATCTGATGTTATATAAAGATTCATTCAGGAAATAGAAAATAGTTGCAAACATTGTCTGAAGAAATGCTGAACAGTGACTCTGGAACGATCCATCGAAGTAAGAAAGTAAGATAAACTCAGCATAAGGTACAAGTGACCATCTTACTTACTCCACAGGAGAGATTACGTAACTAATCTTATAGAATTGTTTATTTTTCATCCTGTTTCCAAAGGTAAATTGAAATGTTCATGGTGTTACAAACAATATACTACTTAGAATTAAAAGTAACTCTAAAGTGAGCTTCTTTTGAAATGAACTTATTTCCAGTGTTAGAGTCGACAGAGTAAAGCTCCCCTTTGTTTTGTGCAATATTTCTCATGTGATGACATGCCCCTCTCTGACGTATATCTCAGTCATATCACACTGAACATACCGATGTTGTTATCAGCACACTCACAGTGTCTCAGCTACAAAACCCATCATTTCTGGAAACTACATGATTGTTTTATGCGAAAATGACTACACTGAACATCAGTGAACAATTGACCTGTTTTCATGTGACAAATCCAATAAAACTCCTGAAGACTTACCTCCACGTTCTCCTCAAAAGCCAATGAACTCTAAAGCATCAGGCAGTCGAGCTGAAGAATAAGCTCCAACAATCTAACATTTTTCCAATTGTTTTCCCAGCTCTACATTTTTTCAACCACAGAGATTTCTGGTGTAAGAGATGAATAATTTTTCATTGGGCATGTATTAATGTTAGCGCAATTAATGAAGCTATGTTGTTTCCAAACATTCATTTAACATTGTAAGATACAAAAAATGTGAGGAGAATAAATGTTGTTGTACTGCTGAACGCAGTGTCTCAAAACATACAGATTGTTTCTATTATGTAACTGACTCACTCTGATCTCATTTCCAGCTATGCACATCCGCATAGTCTGACTTTAATCAAGCCTTGTTTATGAGAAAGTGGAAAAGAATTTATCAACCTACACATAAGGCAAATGTTTTGGTGTGATACTTGATTACATGATGTGACTGAAAAAAACACCTGAGGTAGAATATTCAGAGGTCAGCGAGGAGTTGAAAGTAAATGTTGTGTGATTGGATTCACAGATGACAACCCTATCCCTAGAGCAGAGAATGTACACTGGACGTCTCTAGACTTCACCACGATCCTCACCTGGACTGTCAAACCATCAGACTACACATATACAGTCCTGTACGCTATGTGAGTTCACACAAAAACACATGCACAGGCACAGACTTGACTTAATGTTACCTGAACCATGACCTTACCTTAAGTTTTGCTTTAAATGAAAAAGATTAGCTGACTCAGCTGTGGGAGATCATATTTGTATATAAATGGATTCTCGGAACTGAAGTAAAATAGTGTGTTCACCTGTTAAGCAGGGGTGATCTGTTTTATAGAGATAGTGAAAGGTGTGAATGGTTTTCTGAACTGCTCTTCCTGATGCTGGAGCTGAATACGTCTGTTGGAGATTGAGCTCCACTTTCTCTTTCCATCAGGGGATGGTGTGAATTGTTGATGAGTGGTTTGTTCAGGAACCTCCTGTTCTTTACTGACTCAAAGGTCTCTAGATTCTGTTCAATGATTTTTCTAGCTATATGAATGATACTGCTCCCCAGCAGACCAGACCAAAAGGCACTGGAAAAATTTTAAAAAAACATCCTCACAGTGCCACCACTAACCACAACTGCATCATCTGCACCCATCTGAAGCTCACCAGAACCATTCTCTCTGCAACTTTAATGACATGTGATGCCATGAATGATATCTGGTGGGAAATAGTTTAAGCAAACGGGGCCTTCTTAGGTACCAGAACCAAAACAGATGTTTTCCAAAGTACTTTTAGTCTTTTCTCCAACATACTTGGGTTAAAGATATGCTGCAGGATGCCAGACAGCTGGCTTGCAGAGGAATGATGTTTGGTCCAATCTAGAAATGCAAATGTACTTTAGAGGACACTGTTATGGGTCATATCTAAGAGCACGGTGACATTACCTCGTCGATTGTTTTGATTTGAGGACTTATCCTCTGCATGCAGCATTAATTAAGATGAATATATTCTACAATCTGATAAAAAGTCTTGCTACTGTAGAAAATATAACTAAAATAAGCTTCAAAATAATAAGTAGAATAGAAATTTCATGTAAAGATGAGCATTCAACAATGAGTCGTGTTTAATGAATTATGTTGATTCTTGCTGACAGGCATATCTTATGATTTTACTGTCAAGAATGGATCTACCTTACTTTTTATAGGATAGGAAGTAATATAATATAACAAGAACTACTGGGTACTATTGAACTTAATTCACTTATTGTGATTTAGCTGTTAGATTTTGGTAGAATTTACTTAATATCTATCCATACAAACTGAGTGTGAATTTTTACACCAGGTTTCATTGTAATCTTGTAATGTCTGTTTTTACAGTATGTCTTTCCTAAGGTTAACTGGAGACATCCTCAAATTAAACAAATACTCAGGGCTGATGTATTTGTAGTAACACAGATATTGTCATAAACATAGCCACCAACTCGTATCAGACTTTTATTAATCTTACATAGAATGAGCGCATAGGGTGTCGCTTGACAGAAAATACATTTCCACACTGATAAGTCATAATTAACGACAAATAATTGCAACCACATAAACTTTTGTTTTATGTGCAAAGGATGAATGATCAACTGCAATCAATGTTTTCATTAGAGCATTTTTTTATGTATTCAGATGAGCTCTTTACATAAACAGGAGAGGGTCCTCTTTGATGTGCCTGTCATGTCGTAAAAAGCATGGAAAAATTCAAACAAAAATCAGGACAATGTAAATTATGTACTACAAACTTTTTTTTTGCATATCTCAACCTGCTGTAAATTGCTTTACATTTAAAACTGCACCTTTTGCAACAAAACAGGTGCTTGATGATTTCAGAATATAAGCAGTTTTTGGTTTTGTTAAAATATGTTTCGGCATGTGCCTGTCAGGGATGATGGTGACTGGACAGAGAGTCCTGACTGCAGCCAAATATCAGAGTCTGTATGTGATCTGACGGAGCATCTCAAGCCTCTGGACAGGTAAGAGCATAGTTCTGTCATGTCAAGCTTTCCATTTCTATAAAATAGCTCCCAGGTCTATCTAGCTAGTTTTTTAGTGGTAAACATACAGGGCTTCACATTTATTTGACTTTTGACAACCAAAATTGTTTTACAGCATTACTGTAATAATAGGATAGGTCTTCCTGACCCATCCTGGTAGTAAGACTACTCAAGTGATTCTCCCAGTCTCAAACTGAAGGGATATCACCGACCTGACTATATATGGTCAGGTGAAGAAGACATCATCTGGATGGGAGCAGATGTTGCTCTAAAACCTGTTTATACCTTTCAGCATTGATGGTGCCTTTGTGCAAGGTGTCAGTTCCATAGGCCTAAATGCCCCCCCACCCCAAAAAAAAAATCATAGATGAAGGCTTTAAATTGAGAGCTGATAACAAGCTGGATCGTCCCTCTCTTTTTTAGTCTGGAGGACGCAGCGTCCATGTTTTCCAAAATTTATTTAAAATTTTCATCCATCTGACCACAGAACAGTTTCCCACTCTGCCTCAGTCCATTTTAAATGAGCTTTGGTCCTAAGAAGACGGCAAAGTTTCTGGATAATGTTCACATATGGCTTCTTCTCTGCATGATAGACCTTTAACCTGCATTTGTGGATGGCGCGATGAACTGTGTTCACAGACAATCTAATATTGATTTTCAGTTGTATCTTTTGATCATAATATATATTGTAGATTATGCTATATTTAAAGTCTTCATGGTTTTATATTGATGAACATTTTTCCGAAATTGCTTGACAATTTCTGCCCATATTTACCTCTGACAGACTTTTCCTCTCTAAGATGCTCTTTTCATACATAAACTGTTGCCAATTAACCTTATTAGCTGCAGCATGTTCCTCCAGATGATTCCTTTGGACTTTTTAACTTACTTTTCGAGTCATATGTTGCTCCACTTCTAACTTTTTTGGTACATGTTATTGCCAAGCTATGATTTTTCATAAAATGGTAAATTGTCCTCCTTTAAGTATTTAATATGTTTTCCATGATCAATTAAGAATAAAATATTGGGTTTCGAAACGTTTCAATAATTGCATTTTGTTTTTATTTATGTTTTACACAGAGGTCAAACCTTTTTGGAATCAGGGCTGTATTTGTCAAGCTTTGCAAAAAGTAGAATTCAATTCAATTCAATTTTATTTATATAGCACCAAATTACAACAATTGTCATCTCAAGGCACTTAAATAATATAGTCCAATTCAAGCCAATTGGAATTCAATTCATTGTAATCATAATCCAATTAATTCATATAGAGCCAATTGAAAAAATAATATCCTAGCTATGGAAACCAACAGATTGCACCGAAACTTGTCTTCAGTCCAATCTCCTGTCCTGAGCGTGCCTGAGGCGACTGTGGAAAGGAACGACTCCCTTTTAACAGGAAGAAACCTCTGGCAGAACCAGAACCAGGAAGGGTGGCCATCCGCCTTGACCAGCTGGGGTTTGAGAAGACAGAAAAGAGGGAAAAGAGGGGGGAAAAACACCATAACGCCATTCAAAGGATATCTGTTGGAACAGGGAAACACAAGTTAATAACCACAATAATGTCACATGTACATAATATCATTGGAGAAATTAAACAGGGGGGAAAAGAGAGCAAAGTGAGGAAAGGTGTGACAGATGAGGTCCCCCAGCAGTCTAAGCCTATAGCAGCTTAACTATGGGATGTTTCAGGATTACCTGAGCCATCCCTAGCTATAAGCTTTATCAAAAAGGAAAGTTTTAAGCCGAATCTTAAAAGTGGAAAGGGTGTCTGCTTCCCGAACATTTACTGGCAGCTTATTCCACAAGAGAGGGGCCTGATAACTGAAGGCTCTGCCTCCCATTCTACTTTTAGAAACTCTGGGAACAACAAGTAAACCTGCAGTTTGGGAGCGAAGTGCTCTGTTAGGAAAATATCTTACAATGAGATCTTTAAGATATGATGGAGCTCGGTCATTAAGAGCTTTATATGTGAGGAGAAGAATCTTAAATTCTATTCTGAATTTAACAGGGAGCTAATGAAGAGATGCTACAACTGGAGAAACATGATCTCTGCTGTTAGTTCTCATCAGAACTCTGGCTGCAGCATTTTGGATCAGCTGGAGGCTTTTCAGAGAATATGTGGGACAGCCCAATAATAAGGAATTACAGTAGTCCAATCTTGAAGTAACAAATGCATGAACTAGTTTCTCTGCATCACCCTGAGACAGGATGTTCCTGATTTTAGCAATATTACGAAGGTGAAAGAAGGCAGTCCTAGAAACCAGTTATATATGTGCGTCAAATGATAAACAGCATAAAACATAGAACATAGAACAGCAAAACAAAAAAAAGAAAGATGTTAAAAAAAACTGAAAGATCAAACATTCAGATATTTTTGTAAATGCCTGACTTTGCATTTGTTTTATTTTATTCTTGAAAAAGGAACATGTTTGTGTATCTTGAAATGTTTATTTACTATTGGTCAACAAGGATAATCCAGATGCTTTTTTAAAAATAGCACATTTCATTACTTGTAAATGTATGTGCTTTATATAGAAAAACAATTCATAAGGAAAATATTAAGTATATAACATTCATAAATGAAGAAGACAAATACATATTCATAGACATACAGTTTTTGCAAAAGTCTTGAGTCATCTTGTAAACTTTTAAAGATGCCTTTTCAGAGAAATGTGTTTTTTTTTTTGTTTATTTTTGTTTTTAAATTAAACTATTTAACTCTGACCTATGGATCTTTGAGGCATAAAAAATGGCACCAAACTCAAAAATTAACAAGTGTTGTGTTTTCGCAGACAACAGCGGAAAACCAATTTTAAATTGGATCTTTAGGTTAGATCTTTGTTACTAGCAGCCTGTCACAAAGACACATCATTTGTCCCCATTTCAGCTGCAGCTATGAAAAATACCTCTATTATCTCAAATGTTTGATTCTTTAAAAAGAAATTAGGCAAGCGTTTACATTTACAAAGCAAATGTATATGGTAACATTTGCAAAGCAAATTTAGTCTATTAATTTTCTATACCCACCTAAATAAAGTAAATAAAATTCATAAGGCAACACTTGAACAGATTGAAAATTCATCACAGGACCTAAACAGAGACAAATAATCATGCATTCTTATATTCACTCTTATGGTCAATTTTGAATCACTATTAAACCTAACATGAAGATCAACATCAATTTGTAATTAGTTTTTTCTAAACTTTCTTTAAGATCTCTCTTTTACTTTACCATCCTTACCTTTTGAGAGTTTTTCCTTGGTGCCCATGTCGATTGACAGTTTTTACAGGAACAATGTGATACATGAACACGATGGCAGTGTTGATAGTATGCACTTTGATAACTTACTGACCATATTTGCATTAATATATAGCAGCTTGTTGGTGAAGAAATTAGTATTAGTTTTGACAGAGGAACAGATTATTTCAGAAAATATGCAGTAGTGATCAGAAATGCTGATATATCAGGATGTTGCTATCTAGGTGAATATTGAAATGGTCTAAAATTATTATGTAGTCTAACTTAGTTGTACTTTTGGAAAAAAAAGTTCTTCCAGAGAGCTATGTCTTAGTTTAGAAGACTTTGATGGAAAGAAGTACAAAATATTAAAAACTCAAATAAGTGTCAAAAGACACAGATTTGTAACCAAGAGTGTCCCTGTATAAGACAACAATCCCACCTGTTTGTCCAGGTGTAGTTTTCAAAGCTGTAGTTAGTGGGTGATGCTTCAATCATCTCGTGTTACCAAGCCAGGTTTCAGTTAGAAACAGAAAGTCCAGTTTATTCTAATTTTTCTTATTATCATTATTATGAAGTCTAACATGAAGCTTTAATATGAGCAAAAACTTTTTGGATCTTTGAGCATTACTCACTGGCTTGTTACTGATCTCTGTTCGGTTTATGAACACTTTGAAGAGAAAGTGGTGTGCTGTAGATGGGATGTCATAGGATGAAGTCACAAGGATGCAGTGTCAGATGCATGTTCATCAACAGAAGATTTTCTTTACAGACGATTTTCTGTCTTTGCAGACTTACAAACTATACAGTCCACCTCCTCCACTATCCTGAAATGGATTAAGTGGGTATAAAAAATTGCTTGGTGAATGAATGCATTTTGGGTTTTGTTGTCAATTTAAAAACGTGTATATTTTGTTTGGTTTCTATTAAACTTCTCCAAAGGTAATTTTTACATTATATTTCTGTCAAACAGGATCTACCATGCTGACATCAAAACAGAACCTGCGGCCGCAGCATCTGTTGATTACACGAGGGAATTTCCTCACACTTATTCCCTGCAATTCAACCCCTATAGAGAGAGTATGTATCACACGCACACATACCCACACACAAGCCTTTAGATCTAATCTTATCGGGAATTTTTATTGTTATTGTTATTTTTTTGTTTTTATTGTTCCATGTGCACAGCTGTTATTTAAAAGATTACCAAGTCAGGGCCACCTTTGACCTATCTTTGGCCATCTATGCCAACATTTATCAAAAATGTCTTATTACAGCAATAATAGTAACCAATATAGAGTTCCTTCCAAGTGTTGGTTGGACGTGGAAATAGCCAAAAAGACACTGGAGAGAATCAAAAATTCAATGCGGTAGAATTTATTTGGGGTTCGTTCTGGAAAATTACTAATTTTATTGGAACATTGTGCCACCTTTTATACTCTCAATCCCAGGTAAATCCCTGCCTTTTACTGAAAAAGAAAGTCACCATTTGGCCCTGAAAATGATGACTTCACACCCAGTGCTTCTCTGCAACTGACCTTCAGTCAGCAGTCCACCTACTAAATTATTTCTGTTTGACTTATTAGTGTCACATTTTTGGGCAAAATCCTACTACTTTTTAAAAATTTGATTTATTGTGCATTAGTATATAGGTGTAATAATATGTTATAAATATGTGTAATTTTCATAATAACCCTTGAGTTATTTCAATGTAGTGTCCCAAGTTAATATGGTGACTTGTCTTGTGGAATATAGAGTATACATTATTACAGTCTGTAGTGAGGCTTTTAATTTTTACTCTTGAATTCCTCCCTTTGGGACTTTTAAGACACATCTACTACTATAAAAAATATAGCTGCAAGCAGCGATACGGGGTCTAGCAGAATAGCAGGTAAGCCTGCGGCTGCTCAGGAAGGCATCATGAGTCAATAGACCAAGTTTGGTGTTTGAAATGAACTCGTCTTCATCCAGGGATTCCAACGGTACCTCATTTGTCCAATTTGAACCAACGGCTCCAAAGCTATGAGCAAAATGCAGTTTTTCTACTTATAGCGCCCCCTCTCGGTGGAAGTTCACCATACTTCTTGGGCCTCTTAAAGACTTGGTCATGAGTCTGTGTTAGAAGTTTGATGTCAAAAGATCAAATGGTTGCTAAGATATGGCCTCACGTCCTGTTTGGTGCGTCATCGCTGAGTTTGATTGGCTGCTACGGGCAAACGGTAGTGAATTAAAAAATATCACTGAAAAGCTCATGTGAGGCTCAGTCTGAAGATTCTATATGTCAAGTCCCGTGGAAATCAGACAATCTGGGTGACCTGTAATGCGTTTTGAAGGATTTTGACATAATTCAAAATGGCGGTAAATCCAAGATGGCGCGAATGACGTCATCGTATTGGTTGACCTCGGATATATCCAGGGATTACAACGGTACCTCATTTGTGAAATTTGGACAAACGGGTCCAAAGATATGAGCAAAAATGCATTTTTGCTAAATATAGCGCCACCTATAGGTCAAAGATGGCCACAATTCTTGGGCCTGTTAGGGATCGAGTTATGAGTCTGTGATATAAGTTTGATGACAATAGACCAACCGGTTGCTGAGATATGGCCTCACGTCCTTTTTGGCATAGTCGCCGCCAAATTTGATTGGTTATTGTGGGTGAACAAAGTCGAAAATGAAAAATCCGCTTCCTAGCTTTTGTGCGGATTCGTCCGAAGATACTCTGTGCTAATTTTCATGAGAATCGGTCAAAATGTGTGAACGAAGAATCCTTTTGAAGGTTTTCAACAAAATCCAAGATGGCGGAAAATCTAGTCAGACGGAAAATGACGTCATAGGGTGCGTTGGAATTGTCATGGTCCAAGGATTCCAACGATACCTTGTTTTTGAAATTTGGATCAACGAGTCAAAAGTTATTTAGCTGAATGGGCTTCAAACTTTGACATGTTGGTGGCGCTAGAGAGTTTTGAATTTGGGTTCCAAATTTGTTGAATTTGCTAATGGGAATGTGCTAAATAGATGTGCCAAATTTCACAACTTTTTACCATTGCGTTAATGGGGCTGCCATAGACTTCAATGGTGGCGGAAAGTAGAAGAATAATAAATATAGCTGCAAGCAGCGATGGCGGGGTCTAGCAGAACAGCATGTAAGCCTGCGGCTGCTCAGGAAGGCATCATGAGTCCATAGACCAAGTTTTGTGTTTGAAATGAACTCGTCTTCATCCAGGGATTCCAACGGTACCTCATTTGTCCAATTTGAACAGACGGCTCCAAAGCTATGAGCAAAATGCAGTTTGTCTACTTATAGCGCCCCCACTGGGTGGAAGTGCAACAGACTTCTTGGGCCGCTTAAAGACTTGGTCATGAGTCTGTGTTATAAGTTTGATGTCAAAAGATCAAATGGTTGCTGAGATATGGCCTCACGTCCTGTTTGGTGCGTCATCGCTGAGTTTGATTGGCTGCTACGGGCAAACGGTAGTGAATTAAAAAATATCACTGAAAAGCTCATGTGAGGCTCAGTCTGAAGATTCTATATGTCAAGTCCCGTGGAAATCAGACAATCTGGGTGACCTGTAATGCGTTTTGAAGGTTTTTGACATAATTCAAAATGGCGGTAAATCCAAGATAGCGCGAATGACGTCATCGTATTGGTTGACCTCGGATATATCCAGGGATTACAACGGTACCTCATTTGTGAAATTTGGACAAACGGGTCCAAAGATATGAGCAAAAATGCATTTTTGCTAAATATAGCGCCACCTATAGGTCAAAGATGGCCACAATTCTTGGGCCTGTTAGGGATCGAGTTATGAGTCTGTGATATAAGTTTGATGACAATAGACCAACCGGTTGCTGAGATATGGCCTCACGTCCTTTTTGGCGTAGTCGCCGCCAACTTTGATTGGTTATAATGGGTGAACAAAGTCGAAAATGAAAAATCCGCTTCCTAGCTTTTGTGCGGATTCGTCCAAAGATACTCTGTGCTAATTTTCATGAGAATCGGTCAAAATGTGTGAACGAAGAATCCTTTTGAAGGTTTTCAACAAAATCCAAGATGGCGGAAAATCTAGTCAGACGGAAAATGACGTCATAGGATGCGTTGGACTCGTCATGATCCAAGGATTCCAACGATACCTTGTTTTTGAAATTTGGACCAACGAGTCAAAAGTTATTTAGCTGAATGGGCTTCAAACTTTGACATGTTGGTGGCGCTAGAGAGTTTTGAATTTGGGTTCCAAATTTGTTGAATTTGCTAATGGGAATGTGCTAAATAGATGTGCCAAATTTCACAACTTTTTACCATTGCGTTAATGGGGCTGCCATAGACTTCAATGGTGGCGGAAAGTAGAAGAATAATAAATATAGCTGCAAGCAGCGATGGCGGGGTCTAGCAGAACAGCAGGTAAGCCTGCGGCTGCTCAGGAAGGCATCATGAGTCCATAGACCAAGTTTGGCATTTGAAATGAACTCGTCTTCATCCAGGGATTCCAACGGTACCTCATTTGTCCAATTTGAACCAACGGCTCCAAAGCTATGAGCAAAATGCAGTTTTTGTACTTATAGCGCCCCCACTGGGTGGACGTTCACCAGACTTCTTGGGCTTCTTACAGACTTGATCATGAGTCTGTGTTAGAAGTTTGATGTCAAAAGAGCAAATGGTTGCTGAGATATGGCCTCACGTCCTGTTTGGCGCGTCATCGCTGAGTTTGATTGGCTGCTACGGGCAAACGGTAGCGAATTAAAAAATACCACTTGAAAGCTAATGTGAGGCTCAGTCTGAAAATTCTATATGTCAAGTCCCGTGGAAATCAGACAATCTGGGTGACCTGTAATGCGTTTTGAAGGTTTTTGATATAATTCAAAATGGCGGACAATTAAAGATGGCGCACATGACGTCATAGGATTGGTTGACCTCGGATATATCCAGGGATTACAGCGGTACCTCATATGTGAAATTTGGACAAACGGGTCCAAAGATATGCTCAAAAATGCATTTTTGCTAAATATAGCGCCACCTATAGGTCAAAGATAGCCACAATTCTTGGGCCAGTTAGGGATTGAGTTATGAGTCTATGATATAAGTTTGATGTCAAAAGACCAACTGGTTGCTGAGATATGGCCTCACGTCCTTTTTGGCGTAGTCGCCGCCAAATTTGATTGGTTATTGTGGGTGAACAAAGTCGAAATTGAAAAATCCGCTTCCTAACTTTTGTGCGGATTCGTCCAAAGATACTGTGTGCCAATTTTCATGAGAATCGGTTAAAATGTGTGAACGAAGAATCCTTTTGAAGGTTTTCAACAAAATCCAAGATGGCGGAAAATCTAGTCAGACGGAAAATGACGTCATAGGGTGCGTTGGAATCGTCATGATCCAAGGATTCCAACGATGCCTTGTTTTTTAAATTTGGATCAACGAGTCAAAAGTTATTTAGCTGAATGGGCTTCAAACTTTGACATGTTGGTGGCGCTAGAGAGTTTTGAGTTTGGTCACCAAATTTGTTGAATTTGCTAATGGGATTGTCCTAAAGATATGGGCCAAATTTCACAACTTTTTACCATTGCGTTAATGGGGCTGCCATAGACTTCAATGGTGGCGGAAAGTAGAAGAATAATAAGAAAAGCTACTAAAACAATAGGGTTCTGCAGCTTCGCTGCTAGACCCCTAATAAATATAGCTGCAAGCAGCGATGGCGGGGTCTAGCAGAACAGCAGGTAAGCCTGCGGCTGCTCAGGAAGGCATCATGAGTCCACACACCAAGTTTGGTGTTTGAGATGAACTCGTCTTCATCCAGGGATTCCAACGGTACCTCATTTGTCCAATTTGAACCAATGGCTCCAAAGTTATGAGCAAAATGCATGTTTGCTACTTATAGCGCCCCCTCTGGGTGGACGTTCATCAGACTTCTTGGGCCTCTTACAGACTTGATCATGAGTCTGTGTTAGAAGTTTGATGTCAAAAGAGCAAATGGTTGCTGAGATACGGCCTCACGTCCTGTTTGGCGCATCATCGCTGAATTTGATTGGCTGCTACGGGCAAACGATAACGAAATAAAAAAATCATTATGATAGCTCTTGTGAGGCTTGGTCTGAACATTCTATATGTCAAGTCCCGTGGAAAGCAGACAATCTGGGTGACCTGTAATGCGTTTTGAAGGTTTTTGATATAATTCAAAATGGCGGACAATCCAAGATGGCGCGCATGACATCATGAGATTGATTGACCTCGGCTATATCCAGGGACTCCAACGGTACCTCATATGTGAAATTTGGACAAACGGGTCCAAAGATATGAGCAAAAATGCATTTTTGCTAAATATAGCGCCACCTATAGGTCAAAGATGGCCACAATTCTTGGGCCTGTTAGGGATCGAGTTATGAGTCTGTGATATAAGTTTGATGACAATAGACCAACCGGTTGCTGAGATATGGCCTCACGTCCTTTTTGGCGTAGTCGCCGCCAACTTTGATTGGTTATAATGGGTGAACAAAGTCGAAAATGAAAAATCCGCTTCCTAGCTTTTGTGCGGATTCGTCCAAAGATACTCTGTGCTAATTTTCATGAGAATCGGTCAAAATGTGTGAACGAAGAATCCTTTTGAAGGTTTTCAACAAAATCCAAGATGGCGGAAAATCTAGTCAGACGGAAAATGACGTCATAGGATGCGTTGGACTCGTCATGATCCAAGGATTCCAACGATACCTTGTTTTTGAAATTTGGATCAACGAGTCAAAAGTTATTTAGCTGAATGGGCTTCAAACTTTGACATGTTGGTGGCGCTAGAGAGTTTTGAATTTGGGCACCAAATTTGTTGAATTTGCTAATGGGAATGTGCTAAATAGATGTGCCAAATTTCACAACTTTTTACCATTGCGTTAATGGGGCTGCCATAGACTTCAATGGTGGCGGAAAGTAGAAGAATAATAAATATAGCTGCAAGCAGCGATTGCGGGGTCTAGCAGAACAGCAGGTAAGCCTGCGGCTGCTCAGGAGGGGCATCATGTGTCCACAGACCAAGTTTAGTGTTTGAGATGAACTCGTCTTCATCCAGGGATTCCAACGGTACCTCATTTGTCCAATTTGAACCAACGGCTCCAAAGCTATGAGCAAAATGCAGTTTTGCTACTTATAGCGCCCCCTGTGGGTGGAAGTTCCCCAGACTTCTTGGGCCTCTTACAGACTTGGTCATGAGTCTGGGTTATAAGTTTGATGTCAAAAGATTAAATCGTTGCTGAGATATGGCCTCACGTCCTATTTGGCGTGTCAGCGCTGAGTTTGATTGGCTGCTACGGGCAAAGGGAAACGAAATAAAAAATTCCAGGTGATAGCTGTTGTGAGGCTTGGTCTGAAGATTCTATATGTCAAGTCCCGTGGAGATCAGACAATCTGGGTGACCTGTAATGCGTTTTGAAGGTTTTTGACATAATTCAAAATGGCGGACAATCCAAGATGGCGCGAATGACGTCATAGGATTCGTTGACCTCGGCTATATCCAGGGATTCCAGCTGTACGTCATTTGTGAAATTTGGACCAAGGGGTCGAAAGTTTTGAGCAAAAATGCATTTTTGCTAAATATAGCGCCACCTATAGGTCAAAGGTCTCCAAAATTCTTGGGCCTCTTCAAAATCGAGTTATGAATATGTGTTATGAGTTTGATGTCAAAAGATTAAACTGTTGCTGAGATATGGCCTCACGTCCTTTTTGGCGTAGTCGCCATCAATTTTGATTGGAGATACTGGTTGAACAAAGTCAAATTTGAAGTAAAAAACGAGCAACTTTTGTGCGGATTGGTCTAAAGATACTCTGTGCCAATTTTCATGAGAATTGGTCAAAATTTGTGACCTGTGAAAATTTTTTAAGGTTTTCAACAAAATCAAAGATGGCGGAAAATCTAGTCAGACGGAAAATGACGTCATAGGGTGCGTTGGAATCGTCATGATCCAAGGATTCCAACGATGCCTTGTTTTTGAAATTTGGATTAACGATTCAAAAGTTATTTAGCTGAATGGGCTTCAAACTTTGACATGTTGGTGGCGCTAGAGAGTTTTGAATTTGGGCACGAAATTTGTTGAATTTGCTAATGGGACTGTCCTAATTAGATATGCCAAATTTCACAACTTTTTACCATTGCGTTAATGGGGCTGCCATAGACTTCAATTGCAGCGGAAAGTAGATCAATAATAAATATAGCTGCAAGCAGCGATGGCGGGGTCTAGCAGAATAGCAGGTAAGCCTGCGGCTGCTCAGGAAGGCGTCATGAGTCCATAGACCAAGTTTGGTGTTTGAAATGAACTCGTCTTCATCCAGGGATTCCAACGGTACCTCATTTGTCCAATTTGAACAGACGGCTCCAAAGCTATGAGCAAAATGCAGTTTGTCTACTTATAGCGCCTCCACTGGGTGGAAGTGCAACAGACTTCTTGGGCCTCTCAAAGACTTGGTCATGAGTCTGTGTTAGAAGTTTGATGTCAAAAGATTAAATGGTTGCTGAGATATGGCCTCACGTCCTGTTTGGCGCGTCATTGCTGAGTTCGATTGGCTGCTACGGGCAAACGGAAGCGAATTTAAATATTTCACATAATAGCTTTTGTGAGGCTTGGTCTGAAGATTTTATGTGTCAAGTCCCGTGGAAATCAGACAATCTGGGTGACCTGTAATGTGTTTTGGAGGTTTTTGACATAATTCAAAATGGCGGACAATCCGAGATGGCGCGAATGACGTCATAGGATTCGTTGACCTCGGCTTTATCCACGGATTACAACGGTACCTCATTTGTGAAATTTGGACAAACGGGTCAAAAGTTATGAGGAAAAATGCATTTTTGCTAAATATAGCGCCACCTATAGGTCAAAGTTCTCCAAAATTCTTGGGCCTCTTCAAGATCGAGTTATGAATATGTGTTATGAGTTTGATGTCAAAAGATTAACCGGTTACTGAGATATGGTCTCACGTGCTTTTTGGCGTAGTCGCCGTCAACTTTGATTGGATGTACTGGGTGAACAAAGTCGAATTTGAAGTAAAAAACGAGCAACTTTTGTGCGGATTGGTCCAAAGATAATCTGTGCCAATTTTCATGAGAATTGGTCAAAATTTGTGACCTGTGAAAATTTTTGAAGGTTTTCAACAAAATCCAAGATGGCGGAAAATCTAGTTAGACGGAAAATGACGTCATAGGGTGCGTTGGAATCGTCATGATCCAAGGATTCCAACGATACCTTGTTTTTGAAATTTGGATCAACGAGTCAAAAGTTATTTAGCTGAATGGGCTTCAAACTTTGACATGTTGGTGGCGCTAGAGAGTTTTGAATTTGGGCACGAAATTTGTTGAATTTGCTAATGGGACTGTCCTAATTAGATGTGCCAAATTTCACAACTTTTTACCATTGCGTTAATGGGGCTGCCATAGACTTCAATTGCAGCGGAAAGTAGAAGAATAATAATAATAATAAGAAAAGCTAGTAAAACAATAGGGTTCTGCAGCTTCGCTGCTAGACCCCTAATAATAATAAGAAAAGCTACTAAAACAATAGGGTTCTGCAGCTTCGCTGCTAGACCCCTAATAATAAGAAAAGCTACTAAAACAATAGGGTTCTGCAGCTTCGCTGCTAGACCCCTAAATATAGCTGCAAGCAGCGATTGCGGGGTCTAGCAGAACAGCAGGTAAGCCTGCGGCTGCTCAGGAGGGGCATCATGTGTCCACAGACCAAGTTTAGTGTTTGAAATGAACTCGTCTTCATCCAGGGATTCCAACGGTACCTCATTTGTCCAATTTGAACCAACGGCTCCAAAGCTATGAGCAAAATGCAGTTTTTCTACTTATAGCGCCCCCTGTGGGTGGAAGTTCCCCAGACTTCTTGGGCCTCTTACAGACTTGGTCATGAGTCTGGGTTATAAGTTTGATGTCAAAAGATTAAATCGTTGCTGAGATATGGCCTCACGTCCTATTTGGCGTGTCAGCGCTGAGTTTGATTGGCTGCTACGGGCAAAGGGAAACAAAATAAAAAAATTCAAGGTGATAGCTCTTGTGAGGCTCAGTCTGAAAATTCTATATGTCAAGTCCCATGGAAATCAGACAATCTGGGTGACCTGTAATGCGTTTTGAAGGTTTTTGATACAATTCAAAATGGCGGACAATCCAAGATGGCGCGAATTACGTCCTAGGGTGTGTTGACCTCGGGTATATCCACGGATTACAACGGTACCTCATTTGTGAAATTTGGACAAACGGGTCCATTGTTATGAGCAAAAATGCATTTTTGCTAAATATAGCGCCCCCTATAGATCGAAGATCACTATAATTCTTGGGCCTGTTCGGGATTGAGTTATGAGTCTTTGGTAAAAGTTTGATGTCATAAGACCAACCGGTTGCTGAGATATGGCCTCACGTCCTTTTTGGCGTAGTCGCCGCCAAATTTGATTGGTTATTGTGGGTGAACAAAGTGGAAATTGAAAAATCCGCTTCCTAACTTTTGTGCAGATTCGTCCAAAGATACTGTGTGCCAATTTTCATGAGAATCGGTTAAAATGTGTGAACGAAGAATCCTTTTGAAGGTTTTCAACAAAATCCAAGATGGCGGAAAATCTAGTCAGACGCAAAATGACGTCATAGGGTGCGTTGGAATCGTCATGATCCAAGGATTCCAATGATGCCTTGTTTTTTAAATTTGGATCAACGAGTCAAAAGTTATTTAGCTGAATGGGCTTCAAACTTTGACATGTTGGTGGCGCTAGAGAGTTTTGAGTTTGGTCACCAAATTTGTTGAATTTGCTAATGGGATTGTCCTAAAGATATGGGCCAAATTTCACAACTTTTTACCATTGCGTTAATGGGGCTGCCATAGACTTCAATGGTGGCGGAAAGTAGAAGAATAATAAGAAAAGCTACTAAAACAATAGGGTTCTGCAGCTTCGCTGCTAGACCCCTAAATATAGCTGCAAGCAGCGATGGCGGGGTCTAGCAGAACAGCAGGTAAGCCTGCGGCTGCTCAGGAAGGCATCATGAGTCCATAGACCAAGTTTGGTGTTTGAAATGAACTCGTCTTCATCCAGGGATTCCAACGGTACCTCATTTGTCCAATTTGAACCAACGGCTCCAAAGTTATGAGCAAAATGCATGTTTGCTACTTATAGCGCCCCCTCTGGGTGGACGTTCACCAGACTTCTTGGGCCTCTTAAAGACTTGGTCATGAGTCTGTATTAGAGGTTTGATGTCAAAAGATCAAATGGTTGCTGAGATATGGCCTCACGTCCTGTTTGGCGCGTCATTGCTGAGTTTGATTAGCTGCTACGGGCAAACGGAAGTGAATATAAAAATTTCACATGATAGCTCTTGTGGGGCATGGTCTGAAGATTCTATATGTCAAGTCCCGTGGAGATCAGACAATCTGGGTGACCTGTAATGCGTTTTGAAGGTTTTTGACATAATTCAAAATGGCGGACAATCCAAGATGGCGCGAATGACGTCATAGGATTCGTTGACCTCGGCTATAACCACGGATTACAACGGTACCTCATTTTTTGAAATTTGGACAAACGGGTCCAAAGATATGAGCAAAAATGCATTCTTTCTAAATATAGCGCCACCTATAGGTCAAAGTTCTCCAAAATTCTTGGGCCTCTTCAAGATCGAGTTATGAATATGTTTTATGAGTTTGATGTCAAAAGATTAACCGGTTGCTGAGATATGGTCTCACGTGCTTTTTTGCGTAGTCGCCGTCAACTTTGATTGGATGTACTGGGTGAACAAAGTCGAATTTGAAGTAAAAAACGAGCAACTTTTGTGCGGATTGGTCCAAAGATAATCTGTGCCAATTTTCATGAGAATTGGTCAAAATTTGTGACCTGTGAAAATTTTTGAAGGTTTTCAACAAAATCCAAGATGGCGGAAAATCTAGTCAGACGGAAAATGACGTCATAGGGTGCGTTGGAATCGGCATGATCCAAGGATTCCAACGATACCTTGTTTTTTAAATTTGGATCAACGAGTCAAAAGTTATTTAGCTGAATGGGATTCAAACTTTGACATGTTGGTGGCGCTAGAGAGTTTTGAATTTTGGCACGAAATTTGTTGAATTTGCTAATGGGACTGTCCTAATTAGATGTGCCAAATTTCACAACTTTTTACCATTGCGTTAATGGGGCTGCCATAGACTTCAATTGCAGCGGAAAGTAGATCAATAATAAATATAGCTGCAAGCAGCGATGGCGGGGTCTAGCAGAATAGCAGGTAAGCCTGCGGCTGCTCAGGAGGGCATCATGAGTCCACAGACCAAGTTTGGTATTTCAGATGAACTCTTCTTCATCCAGGGATTCCAACGGTACCTCATTTGTCCAATTTGAACCAACGGCTCCAAAGCTATGAGCAAAATGCAGTTTTTCTACTTATAGCGCCCCCTCTGGGTGGACGTTCACCAGACTTCTTGGGCCTCTTAAAGACTTGGTCATGAGTCTGTGTTAGAAGTTTGATGTCAAAAGAGCAAATGGTTGCTGAGATATGGCCTCACGTCCTGTTTGGCGCGTCATCGCTGAGTTTGATTGGCTGCTATGGGCAAAGGGAAACGAAATAAAAAAATCCACATGACAGCTCTTGTGAGGCTTGGTCTGAAAATTCTATATGTCAAGTCCCGTGGAAAGCAGACAATCTGGGTGACCTGTAATGCGTTTTGGAGGTTTTTGACATAATTCAAAATGGCGGACAATCCAAGATGGCGCAAATGACGTCATAGGATTCGTTGACCTCGGATATATCTACGGATTACAACGGTACCTCATTTGTGAAATTTGGACAAACAGGTGTAAAGTTATGAACAAAAATGCATTTTTGCTAAATATAGCGCCACCTATAGGTCAAAGATCACTATAATTCTTAAGCCTGTTAAGGATCGAGTTATGAGTCTGTGTCATAAGTTTGATGTCAAAAGACCAACCGGTTGCTGAGATATGGCCTCACGTGCTTTTTGGCGTTGTCGCCTTTAACTTTGATTGGTTGTATTGGGTGAACAAAGTTGAAATTGAAAAATCCGCTTCGTATCCTTTGTGCGGATTCGTCCAAAGATACTGTGTGCCAATTTTCATGAGAATTGGTCAAAATTTGTGACCTGTGAAAATTTTTTAAGGTTTTCAACAAAATCCAAGATGGCGGAAAATCTAGTCAGACGGAAAATGACGTCATAGGGTGCGTTGGAATCGTCATGATCCAAGGATTCCAACGATGCCTTGTTTTTGAAATTTGGATCAACGAGTCAAAAGTTATTTAGCTGAATGGGCTTCAAACTTTGACCCGTTGGTGGCGCTAGAGAGTTTTGAATTTGGGCACGAAATTTGTTGAATTTGCTAATGGGACTGTCCTAAATAGATGTGCCAAATTTCACAACTTTTTACCATTGCGTTAATGGGGCTGCCATAGACTTCAATTGCAGCGGAAAGTAGATCAATAATAAATATAGCTGCAAGCAGCGATGGCGGGGTCTAGCAGAATAGCAGGTAAGCCTGCGGCTGCTCAGGAAGGCATCATGAGTACATAGACCAAGTTTGGTGTTTGAGATGAACTCGTCTTCATCCAGGGATTCCAACGGTACCTCATTTGTCCAATTTGAAACAAAGGCTCCAAAGTTATGAGCAAAATGCATTTTTGCTACTTATAGCGCCCCCTGTGCTTGGAAGTTCACCAAACTTCTTGGGCTTCTTACAGACTTGGTCATGAGTCTGTGTTAGAAGTTTGATGTCAAAAGATTAAATGGTTGTTGAGATATGGCCTCACGTCCTGTTTGGCGCGTCATTGCTGAGTTTGATTGGCTACTACGGGCAAACGGAAGTGAATATAAAAATTTCACATAATAGCTCTTGTGGGGCATGGTCTGAAGATTCTATATGTCAAGTCCCGTGGAGATCAGACAATCTGGGTGACCTGTAATGCGTTTTGAAGGTTTTTGACATAATTCAAAATGGCGGACAATCAAAGATGGCGCGAATGACGTCATAGGATTCGTTGACCTCGGCTATATCCACGGATTACAACGGTACCTCATTTGTGAAATTTGGACAAACGGGTTCAAAGATATGAGCAAAAATGCATTTTTTCTAAATATAGCGCCACCTATAGGTCAAAGGTCTCCAAAATTCTTGGGCCTCTTCAAAATCGAGTTATGAATATGTGTTATGAGTTTGATGTCAAAAGATTAAACTGTTGCTGAGATATGTCCTCACGTGCTTTTTGGCGTAGTCGCCATCAACTTTGATTGGATGTACTGGTTGAACAAAGTCAAATTTGAAGTAAAAAACGAGCAACTTTTGTGCGGATTGGTCTAAAGATACTCTGTGCCAATTTTCATGAGAATTGGTCAAAATTTGTGACCTGTGAAAATTTTTTAAGGTTTTCAACAAAATCCAAGATGGCGGAAAATCTAGTTAGACGGAAAATGACGTCATAGAGTGCGTTGGACTCGTCATCATCCAAGGATTCCAACGATGCCTTGTTTTTGAAATTTGGATCAACGACTCAAAAGTTATTTAGCTGAATGGGCTTGAAACTTTGACATGTTGGTGGCGCTAGAGAGTTTAGAATTTGGGCACGAAATTTGTTGAATTTGCTAATGGGACTGTCCTAAATAGATGTGCCAAATTTCACAACTTTTTACCATTGCGTTAATGGGGCTGCCATAGACTTCAATTGCAGCGGAAAGTAGAAGAATAATAATAAGAAAAGCTACTAAAACAATAGGGTTCTGCAGCTTCGCTGCTAGACCCCTAAATATAGCTGCAAGCAGCGATGGCGGGGTCTAGCAGAATAGCAGGTAAGCCTGCGGCTGCTCAGGAAGGCATCATGAGTCCATAGACCAAGTTTGGTGTTTGAAATGAACTCGTCTTCATCCAGGGATTCCAACGGTACCTCATTTGTCCAATTTGAACCAACGGCTCCAAAGCTATGAGCAAAATGCAGTTTTTCTACTTATAGCGCCCCCTCTGGGTGGAAGTTCCCCAGACTTCTTGGGCCTCTTACAGACTTGGTCATGAGTCTGGGTTATAAGTTTGATGTCAAAAGATTAAATCGTTGCTGAGATATGGCCTCACGTCCTATTTGGCGTGTCAGTGCTGAGTTTGATTAGCTGCTACGGGCAAACGGAAGTGAATATAAAAGTTTCACATGATAGCTCTTGTGGGGCATGGTCTGAAGATTCTATATGTCAAGTCCCGTGGAGATCAGACAATCTGGGTGACCTGTAATGCGTTTTGAAGGTTTTTGACATAATTCAAAATGGCGGACAATCCAAGATGGCGCGAATGACGTCATAGGATTCCTTTACCTCGGCTATATCCACGGATCACAATGGTACGTCATTTATGAAATTTGGACAAACGTGTCCAAAGATATGAGCAAAAATGCATTTTTTCGAAATATAGCGCCACCTATACGTCAAAGGTCTCCAAAATTCTTGGGCCTCTTCAAGATCGAGTTATTAATATGTGCTATGAGTTTGATGTCAAAAGATTGAACTGTTGCTGAGATATGGCCTCACGTCCTTTTTGGCGTAGTCGTCGTCAACTTTGATTGGATGTACTGGGTGAACAAAGTCGAATTTGAAGTAAAAAACGAGCAACTTTTGTGCGGATTGGTCCAAAGATACTCTCTGCCAATTTTCATGAGAATTGGTCAAAATTTGTGACCTGTGAAAATTTTTTAAGGTTTTCAACAAAATCCAAGATGGCGGAAAATCTAGTTAGACGGAAAATGACGTCATAGGGTGCGTTGGACTCGTCATGATCCACGGATTCCAACGATGCCTTGTTTTTTAAATTTGGATCAACGAGTCAAAAGTTATTTAGCTGAATGGGCTTCAAACTTTGACCCGTTGGTGGCGCTAGAGAGTTTTGAATTTGGGCACGAAATTTGTTGAATTTGCTAATGGGAATGTGCTAAATAGATGTGCCAAATTTCACAACTTTTTACCATTGCGTTAATGGGGCTGCCATAGACTTCAATTGCAGCGGAAAGTAGATCAATAATAAATATAGCTGCAAGCAGCGATGGCGGGGTCTAGCAGAACAGCAGGTAAGCCTGCGGCTGCTCAGGAAGGCATCATGAGTCCATAGACCAAGTTTGGCGTTTGAAATGAACTCGTCTTCATCCAGGGATTCCAACGGTACCTCATTTGTCCAATTTGAACAGACGGCTCCAAAGCTATGAGCAAAATGCAGTTTGTCTACTTATAGCGCCTCCACTGGGTGGAAGTGCAACAGACTTCTTGGGCCTCTTAAAGACTTGGTCATGAGTCTGTGTTAGAAGTTTGATGTCAAAAGATCAAATGGTTGCTGAGATATGGCCTCACGTCCTGTTTGGCGCGTCATTGCTGAGTTCGATTGGCTGCTACGGGCAAACGGAAGCGAATTTAAAAATTTCACATAATAGCTCTTGTGAGGCTTGGTCTGAAGATTTTATGTGTCAAGTCCCGTGGAAATCAGACAATCTGGGTGACCTGTAATGTGTTTTGGAGGTTTTTGACATAATTCAAAATGGCGGACAATCCGAGATGGCGCGAATGACGTCATAGGATTCGTTGACCTCGGCTATATCCATGGATTACAACGGTACCTCATTTGTGAAATTTGGACAAACGGGTCAAAAGTTATGAGGAAAAATGCATTTTTGCTAAATATAGCGCCACCTATAGGTCAAAGTTCTCCAAAATTCTTGGGCCTCTTCATGATCGAGTCAAGAATATGTGTTATGAGTTTGATGTCAAAAGATTAACTGGTTACTGAGATATGGTCTCACGTGCTTTTTGGCGTAGTCGCCGTCAACTTTGATTGGATGTACTGGGTGAACAAAGTCGAATTTGAAGTAAAAAACGAGCAACTTTTGTGCGGATTGGTCCAAAGATAATCTGTGCCAATTTTCATGAGAATTGGTCAAAATTTGTGACCTGTGAAAATTTTTTAAGGTTTTCAACAAAATCTAAGATGGCGGAAAATCTAGTTAGACGGAAAATGACGTCATAGGGTGCGTTGGAATCGTCACGATCCAAGGATTCCAACGATACCTTGTTTTTGAAATTTGGATCAACGAGTCAAAAGTTATTTAGCTGAATGGGCTTCAAACTTTGACATGTTGGTGGCGCTAGAGAGTTTTGAATTTGGGCACGAAATTTGTTGAATTTGCTAATGGGACTGTCCTAATTAGATGTGCCAAATTTCACAACTTTTTACCATTGCGTTAATGGGGCTGCCATAGACTTCAATTGCAGCGGAAAGTAGAAGAATAATAATAAATATAGCTGCAAGCAGCGATGGCGGGGTCTAGCAGAACAGCAGGTAAGCCTGCGGCTGCTCAGGAAGGCATCATGAGTCCATAGACCAAGTTTTGTGTTTGAGATGAACTCGTCTTCATCCAGGTATTCCAACGGTACCTCATTTGTCCAATTTGAACAGACGGCTCCAAAGCTATGAGCAAAATGCAGTTTGTCTACTTATAGCGCCTCCACTGGTTGGAAGTGCAACAGACTTCTTGGGCCTCTTAAAGACTTGGTCATGAGTCTGTGTTAGAAGTTTGATGTCAAAAGATCAAATGGTTGCTGAGATATGGCCTCACGTCCTGTTTGGCGCGTCATTGCTGAGTTTGATTAGCTGCTACGGGCAAACGGAAGTGAATATAAAAATTTCACATGATAGCTCTTGTGGGGCATGGTCTGAAGATTCTATATGTCAAGTCCCGTGGAGATCAGACAATCTGGGTGACCTGTAATGCGTTTTGAAGGTTTTTGACATAATTCAAAATGGCGGACAATCCAAGATGGCGCGAATGACGTCATAGGATTCGTTGACCTCGGCTATATCCACGGATTACAACGGTACCTCATTTGTG
This sequence comes from Leuresthes tenuis, assembly GCF_036924035.1. Taxonomy (NCBI): domain Eukaryota; kingdom Metazoa; phylum Chordata; class Actinopteri; order Atheriniformes; family Atherinopsidae; genus Leuresthes; species Leuresthes tenuis. Next base: position 28,053,703 of record NW_027325368.1, on the reverse strand, counting down.
AAATTTGGACAAACGGGTCCAAAGATATGAGCAAAAATGCATTTATTCTAAATATAGCGCCACCTATAGGTCAAAGGTCTCCAAAATTCTTGGGCCTCTTCAAAATCGAGTTATGAATATGTGTTATGAGTTTGATGTCAAAAGATTAAACTGTTGCTGAGATATGTCCTCACGTCCTTTTTGGCGTAGTCGCCATCAACTTTGATTGGATGTACTGGTTGAACAAAGTCAAATTTGAAGTAAAAAACGAGCAACTTTTGTGCGGATTGGTCTAAAGATACTCTGTGCCAATTTTCATGAGAATTGGTCAAAATTTGTGACCTGTGAAAATTTTTTAAGGTTTTCAACAAAATCCAAGATGGCGGAAAATCTAGTTAGACGGAAAATGACGTCATAGGGTGCGTTGGACTCGTCATGATCCAAGGATTCCAACGATGCCTTGTTTTTGAAATTTGGATCAACGAGTCAAAAGTTATTTAGCTGAATGGGCTTCAAACTTTGACCCATTGGTGGCGCTAGAGAGTTTAGAATTTGGGCACGAAATTTGTTGAATTTGCTAATGGGAATGTGCTAAATAGATGTGCCAAATTTCACAACTTTTTACCATTGCGTTAATGGGGCTGCCATAGACTTCAATTGCAGCGGAAAGTAGAAGAATAATAATAAGAAAAACTACTAAAACAATAGGGTTCTGCAGCTTCGCTGCTAGACCCCTAAATATAGCTGCAAGCAGCGATGGCGGGGTCTAGCAGAACAGCAGGTAAGCCTGCGGCTGCTCAGGAAGGCATTATGAGTACATAGACCAAGTTTGGTGTTTGAGATTAACTCGTCTTCATCCAGGGATTCCAACGGTACCTCATTTGTCCAATTTGAAACAGCGGCTCCAAAGTTATGAGCAAAATGCATTTTTGCTACTTATAGCGCCCCCTCTGGGTGGAAGTTCACCAGACTTCTTGGGCTTCTTACAGACTTGGTCATGAGTCTGTGTTAGAAGTTTGATGTCAAAAGATTAAATGGTTGCTGAGATATGGCCTCACGTCCTGTTTGGCGCGTCATTGCTGAGTTCGATTGGCTGCTACGGGCAAACGGAAGCGAATTTAAAAATTTCACATAATAGCTCTTGTGAGGCTTGGTCTGAAGATTTTATGTGTCAAGTCCCGTGGAAATCAGACAATCTGGGTGACCTGTAATGTGTTTTGGAGGTTTTTGACATAATTCAAAATGGCGGACAATCCGAGAAGGCGCGAATGACGTCATAGGATTCGTTGACCTCGGCTATATCCACGGATTACAACGGTACCTCATTTGTGAAATTTGGACAAACGGGTCAAAAGTTATGAGCAAAAATGCATTTTTGCTAAATATAGCGCCACCTATAGGTCAAAGTTCCCCAAAATTCTTGGGCCTCTTCATGATCGAGTTATGAATATGTGTTATGAGTTTGATGTCAAAAGATTAACCGGTTACTGAGATATGGTCTCACGTGCTTTTTGGCGTAGTCGCCGTCAACTTTGATTGGATGTACTGGGTGAACAAAGTTGAATTTGAAGTAAAAAACGAGCAACTTTTGTGCGGATTGGTCTAAAGATAATCTGTGCCAATTTTCATGAGAATTGGTCAAAATTTGTGACCTGTGAAAATTTTTTAAGGTTTTCAACAAAATCCAAGATGGCGGAAAATCTAATTAGACGGAAAATGACGTCATAGGGTGCGTTGGAATCGTCACGATCCAAGGATTCCAACGATACCTTGTTTTTGAAATTTGGATCAACGAGTCAAAAGTTATTTAGCTGAATGGGCTTCAAACTTTGACATGTTGGTGGCGCTAGAGAGTTTTGAATTTGGGCACGAAATTTGTTGAATTTGCTAATGGGACTGTCCTAATTAGATGTGCCAAATTTCACAACTTTTTACCATTGCGTTAATGGGGCTGCCATAGACTTCAATTGCAGCGGAAAGTAGAAGAATAATAAATATAGCTGCAAGCAGCGATGGCGGGGTCTAGCAGAATAGCAGGTAAGCCTGCGGCTGATCAGGAAGGCATCATGAGTCCATAGACCAAGTTTGGTGTTTGAAATGAACTCGTCTTCATCCAGGGATTCCAACGGTACCTCATTTGTCCAATTTGAACAGACGGCTCCAAAGCTATGAGCAAAATGCAGTTTGTCTACTTATAGTGCCTCCACTGGGTGGAAGTGCAACAGACTTCTTGGGCCTCTTAAAGACTTGGTCATGAGTCTGTGTTAGAAGTTTGATGTCAAAAGATCAAATGGTTGCTGAGATATGGCCTCACGTCCTGTTTGGCGCGTCATTGCTGAGTTTGATTAGCTGCTACGGGCAAACGGAAGTGAATATAAAAATTTCACATGATAGCTCTTGTGGGGCATGGTCTGAAGATTCTATATGTCAAGTCCCGTGGAGATCAGACAATCTGGGTGACCTGTAATGCGTTTTGAAGGTTTTTGACATAATTCAAAATGGCGGACAATCCAAGATGGCGCGAATGACGTCATAGGATTCATTGACCTCGGCTATATCCACGGATTACAGGGGTATGTCATTTGTGAAATTTGGACAAACGGGTCCAAAGATATGAGCAAAAATGCATTTTTTCTAAATATAGCGCCACCTATAGGTCAAAGATCACCAAAATTCTTGGGCCTCTTCAAAATCGAGTTATGAATATGTGTTATGAGTTTGATGTCAAAAGATTAAATTGTTGCTGAGATATGGCCTCACGTCCTTTTTGGCGTAGTCGCCATCAACTTTGATTGGATATACTGGTTGAACAAAGTCAAATTTGAAGTAAAAAACGAGCAACTTTTGTGCGGATTGGTCTAAAGATACTCTGTGCCAATTTTCATGAGAATTGGTCAAAATTTGTGACCTGTGAAAATTTTTTAAGGTTTTCAACAAAATCCAAGATGGCGGAAAATCTAGTCAGACGGAAAATGACGTCATAGGGTGCGTTGGAATCGTCATGATCCAAGGATTCCAACGATGCCTTGTTTTTTAAATTTGGATCAACGAGTCAAAAGTTATTTAGCTGAATGGGCTTCAAACTTTGACCCGTTGGTGGCGCTAGAGAGTTTTGAATTTGGGCACGAAATTTGTTGAATTTGCTAATGGGAATGTGCTAAATAGATGTGCCAAATTTCACAACTTTTTACCATTGCGTTAATGGGGCTGCCATAGACTTCAATTGCAGCGGAAAGTAGATCAATAATAAATATAGCTGCAAGCAGCGATGGCGGGGTCTAGCAGAATAGCAGGTAAGCCTGCGGCTGCTCAGGAAGGCATCATGAGTCCATAGACCAAGTTTGGTGTTTGAAATGAACTCGTCTTCATCCAGGGATTCCAACGGTACCTCATTTGTCCAATTTGAACAGACGGCTCCAAAGCTATGAGCAAAATGCAGTTTGTCTACTTATAGCGCCTCCACTGGGTGGAAGTGCAACAGACTTCTTGGGCCTCTTAAAGACTTGGTCATGAGTCTGTGTTAGAAGTTTGATGTCAAAAGATCAAATGGTTGCTGAGATATGGCCTCACGTCCTGTTTGGCGCGTCATTGCTGAGTTTGATTAGCTGCTACGGGCAAACGGAAGTGAATATAAAAATTTCACATGATAGCTCTTGTGGGGCATGGTCTGAAGATTCTATATGTCAAGTCCCGTGGAGATCAGACAATCTGGGTGACCTGTAATGCGTTTTGAAGGTTTTTGACATAATTCAAAATGGCGGACAATCCAAGATGGCGCGAATGACGTCATAGGATTCGTTGACCTCGGCTATATCCACGGATTACAACGGTATGTCATTTGTGAAATTTGGACAAACGGGTCCAAAGATATGAGCAAAAATGCATTTTTTCTAAATATAGCGCCACCTATAGGTCAAAGTTCTCCAAAATTCTTGGGCCTCTTCAAGATCGAGTTATGAATATGTGTTATGAGTTTGATGTCAAAAGATTAAACTGTTGCTGAGATATGGCCTCACGTCCTTTTTGGCGTAGTCGCCGCCAACTTTGATTGGTTGTAGTTAGTGAACAAAGTTGAAATTGAAGTAAAAAACGAGCAACTTTTGTGCGGATTGATCCAAAGATACTCTGTGCCAATTTTCATGAGAATTGGTCAAAATTTGTGACCTGTGAAAATTTTTTAAGGTTTTCAACAAAATCCAAGATGGCGGAAAATCTAGTCAGACGGAAAATGACGTCATAGGGTGCGTTGGACTCGTCATGATCCAAGGATTCCAACGATGCCTTGTTTTTTAAATTCGGATCAACGAGTCAAAAGTTATTTAGCTGAATGTGCTTCAAACTTTGACATGTTGGTGGCGCTAGAGAGTTTTGAATTTGGGCACGAAATTTGTTGAATTTGCTAATGGGACTCTCCTAATTAGATGTGCCAAATTTCACAACTTTTTACCATTGCGTTAATGGGGCTGCCATAGACTTCAATTGCAGCGGAAAGTAGAAGAATAATAATAATAATAATAATAAGAAAAACTACTAAAACAATAGGGTTCTGCAGCTTCGCTGCTAGACCCCTAATAATAGGAAAAACTACTAAAACAATAGGGTTCTGCAGCTTCGCTGCTAGACCCCTAATAATAATAGGAAAAGCTACTAAAACAATAGGGTTCTGCAGCTTCGCTGCTAGACCCCTAATAATAATAATAGGAAAAACTACTAAAACAATAGGGTTCTGCAGCTTCGCTGCTAGACCCCTAAATATAGCTGCAAGCAGCGATACGGGGTCTAGCAGAATAGCAGGTAAGCCTGCGGCTGCTCAGGAAGGCATCATGAGTCCATAGACCAAATTTGGTGTTTGAAATGAACTCGTCTTCATCCAGGGATTCCAACGGTACGTCATTTGTCCAATTTGAACAGACGGCTCCAAAGCTATGAGCAAAATGCAGTTTGTCTACTTATAGCGCCTCCACTCGGTGGAAGTGCAACAGACTTCTTGGGCCTCTTAAAGACTTGGTCATGAGTCTGTGTTATAAGTTTGATGTCAAAAGATCAAATGGTTGCTGAGATATGGCCTCACGTCCTGTTTGGCGCGTCATTGCTGAGTTTGATTGGCTGCTACGGGCAAACGGAAGTGAATATTAAAATTTCACATGATAGCTCTTGTGAGGCATGGTCTGAAGATTCTATATGTCAAGTCCCGTGGAAATCAGACAATCTGGGTGACCTGTAATGCGTTTTGAAGGTTTTTGACATAATTCAAAATGGCGGACAATCCAAGATGGCGCGAATGACGTCATAGGATTCGTTGACCTCGGCTATATCCACGGATTACAACGGTACCTCATTTGTGAAATTTGGACAAACGGGTTCAAAGATATGAGCAAAAATGCATTTTTTCTAAATATAGCGCCACCTATAGGTCAAAGGTCTCCAAAATTCTTGGGCCTCTTCAAGATCGAGATATGAATATGTGTTATGAGTTTGATGTCAAAAGATTAAACTGTTGCTGAGATATGGCCTCACGTTCTTTTTGGCGTAGTCGCCGTCAACTTTGATTGGATGTACTGGGTGAACAAAGTCGAAATTGAAGAAGAAAACGAGCAACTTTTGTGCAGATTGATCCAAAGATACTCTGTGCCAATTTTCATGAGAATTGGTCAAAATTTGTGACCTGTGAAAAATTTTTAAGGTTTTCAACAAAATCCAAGATGGCGGAAAATCTAGTCAGACGGAAAATGACGTCATAGGGTGCGTTGGACTCGTCATGATCCAAGGATTCCAACGATACCTTGTTTTTGAAATTCGGACACATGAGTCAAAAGTTATTTAGCTGAATGTGCTTCAAACTTTGACGTGTTGGGGGCGCTAGAGAGTTTAGATTTTGGGCACCAAAATTGTTGAGTTTGCTAATGGGATGGTCCTAAAAATATGGGCCAAATTTCACAACTTTTTACCATTGCGTTAATGGGGCTGCCATAGACTTCAATTGCAGCGGAAAGTAGATCAATAATAATAGGAATACCAGCTAAAACAATAGGGTTCTGCAGCTTCGCTGCTAGACCCCTAAATATAGCTGCAAGCAGCGATGGCGGGGTCTAGCAGAACAGCAGGTAAGCCTGCGGCTGCTCAGGAAGGCATCATGAGTCCATAGACCAAGTTTGGTGTTTGAAATGAACTCGTCTTCATCCAGGGATTCCAACGGTACCTCATTTGTCCAATTTGAACCAACGGCTCCAAAGCTATGAGCAAAATGCAGTTTTTCTACTTATAGCGCCCCCACTGGGTGGACGTTCACCAGACTTCTTGGGCCTCTTAAAGACTTGGTCATGAGTCTGTGTTATAAGTTTGATGTCAAAAGATTAAATGGTTGCTGAGATATGGCCTCACGTCCTGTTTGGCGCGTCATTGCTGAGTTCGATTGGCTGCTACGGGCAAACGGAAGCGAATTTAAAAATTTCACATAATAGCTCTTTTGAGGCATGGTCTGAACATTTTATGTGTCAAGTCCCGTGGAAATCAGACAATCTGGGTGACCTGTAATGCGTTTTGGAGGTTTTTGACATAATTCAAAATGGCGGACAATCCGAGATAGCGCGAATGACGTCATAGGATTCGTTGACCTCGGCTATATCCACGGATTACAACGGTATATCATTTGTGAAATTTGGACAAACGGGTCAAAAGTTATGAGGAAAAATGCATTTTTGCTAAATATAGCGCCACCTATAGGTCAAAGTTTTCCAAAATTCTTGGGCCTCTTCAAGATCGAGTTATGAATATGTGTTATGAGTTTGATGTCAAAAGATTAACCGATTACTGAGATATGGTCTCACATGCTTTTTGGCGTAGTCGCCGTCAAATTTGATTGGATGTACTGGGTGAACAAAGTCGAATTTGAAGTAAAAAACGAGCAACTTTTGTGCGGATTGGTCCAAAGATAATCTGTGCCAATTTTCATGAGAATTGGTCAAAATTTGTGACCTGTGAAAATTTTTTAAGGTTTTCAACAAAATCCAAGATGGCGGAAAATCTAGTTAGACGGAAAATGACGTCATATGGTGCGTTGGAATCGTCATGATCCAAGGATTCCAACGATACCTTGTTTTTGAAATTTGGATCAACGAGTCAAAAGTTATTTAGCTGAATGGGCTTCAAACTTTGACATGTTGGTGGCGCTAGAGAGTTTTGAATTTGGGCACGAAATTTGTTGAATTTGCTAATGGGACTGTCCTAATTAGATGTGCCAAATTTCACAACTTTTTACCATTGCGTTAATGGGGCTGCCATAGACTTCAATTGCAGCGGAAAGTAGATCAATAATAATAATAATAATAGGAAAAGCTACTAAAACAATAGGGTTCTGCAGCTTCGCTGCTAGACCCCTAAATATAGCTGCAAGCAGCGATGGCGGGGTCTAGCAGAATAGCAGGTAAGCCTGCGGCTGCTCAGGAAGGCATTATGAGTACATAGACCAAGTTTGGTGTTTGAGATGAACTCGTCTTCATCCAGGGATTCCAACGGTACCTCATTTGTCCAATTTGAACCAACGGCTCCAAAGTTATGAGCAAAATGCATGTTTGCTACTTATAGCGCCCCCTCTGGGTGGACGTTCACCAGACTTCTTGGGCCTCTTACAGACTTGATCATGAGTCTGTGTTAGAAGTTTGATGTCAAAAGAGCAAATGGTTGCTGAGATACGGCCTCACGTCCTGTTTGGCGCATCATTGCTGAATTTGATTGGCTGCTACGGGCAAACGGAAACGAAATAAAAAAATCAACATGATAGATCTTGTGAGGCTTGGTCTGAACATTCTATATGTCAAGTCCCGTGGAAAGCAGACAATCTGGGTGACCTGTAATGCGTTTTGAAGGTTTTTGATATAATTCAAAATGGCGGACAATCCAAGATGGCGCGCATGACGTCATGAGATTTATTGACCTCGGCTATATCCAGGGACTCCAACGGTACCTGATTTGTGATATTTGGACAAACAGGTGTAAAGTTATGAGCAAAAATGCATTTTTGCTAAATATAGCGCCACCTATAGGTCAAAGATCACTAAAATTCTTAGGCCTGTTAAGGATCGAGTTATGAGTCAGTGTCATAAGTTTGATGTCAAAAGACCAACCGGTTGCTGAGATATGGACTCACGTCCTTTTTTGGCGTTGTCGCCGTTAACTTTGATTGGTTGTAATGGGTGAACAAAGTCGAAATTGAAAAATCCGCTTCGTATCCTTTGTGCGGATTCGTCCAAAGATACTGTGTGCCAATTTTCATGAGAATTGGTCAAAATTTGTGACCTGTGAAACTTTTTGAAGGTTTTCAACAAAATCCAAGATGGCGGAAAATCTAGTTAGACGGAAAATGACGTCATAGGGTGCGTTGGACTCGTCATGATCCAAGGATTCCAGCGATATGTTGTTTTTGAAATTTGGATCAACGAGTCAAAAGTTATTTAGCTGAATGGGCTTCAAACTTTGACATGTTGGTGGCGCTAGAGAGTTTTGAATTTGGGCACGAAATTTGTTGAATTTGCTAATGGGACTGTCCTAATTAGATGTGCCAAATTTCACAACTTTTTACCATTGCGTTAATGGGGCTGCCATAGACTTCAATTGCAGCGGAAAGTAGAAGAATAATAATAATAAATATAGCTGCAAGCAGCGATACGGGGTCTAGCAGAATAGCAGGTAAGCCTGCGGCTGCTCAGGAAGGCATCATGAGTCCATAGACCAAGTTTGGTGTTTGAAATGAACTCGTCTTCATCCAGGGATTCCAACGGTACCTCATTTGTCCAATTTGAAACAACGGCTCCAAAGCTATGAGCAAAATGCAGTTTTTGTACTTATAGCGCCGCCACTGGGTGGACGTTCACCAGACTTCTTGGGCCTCTTAAAGACTTGGTCATGAGTCTGTGTTATAAGTTTGATGTCAAAAGATTAAATGGTTGCTGAGATATGGCCTCACGTCCTGTTTGGCGCGTCATCGCTGAGTTTGATTGGCTGCTACGGGCAAACGGTAGCGAATTAAAAAATACCACTTGAAAGCTCATGTGAGGCTCAGTCTGAAGATTCTATATGTCAAGTCCCGTGGAAATCAGACAATCTGGGTGACCTGTAATGCGTTTTGAAGGATTTTGATGGAATTCACAATAGCGGACAATCCAAGATGGCGCGCATGACGTCATGAGATTGATTGACCTCGGCTATATCCAGGGACTCCAATGGTACCTCATTTGTGATATTTGGACAAACAGGTGTAAAGTTATGAGCAAAAATGCATTTTTGCTAAATATAGCGCCACCTATAGGTCAAATATCACTAAAATTCTTAGACCTGTTAAGTTTCGAGTTATGAGACAGTGTCATAAGTTTGATGTCAAAAGACCAACCGGTTGCTGAGATATGGCCTCACGTCCTGTTTGGCGCATCATCGCTGAATTTGATTGGCTGCTACGGGCAAAGGGAAACGAAATAAAAAAATCAACATGATAGCTCTTGTGAGGCTTGGTCTGAACATTCTATATGTCAAGTCCCGTGGAAAGCAGACAATCTGGGTGACCTGTAATAGGTTTTGGAGGTTTTTGACATAATTCAAAATGGCGGACAATCCAAGATGGCGCAAATGACGTCATAGGATTCGTTGACCTCGGATATATCCACGGATTACAACGGTACCTCATTTGTGAAATTTGGACAAAGGGGTCGAAAGTTATGAGCAAAAATGCATTTTTGCTAAATATAGCGCCACCTATAGGTCAAAGATCACTAAAATTCTTAGGCCTGTTAAGGATCGAGTTATGAGTCAGTGTCATAAGTTTGATGTCAAAAGACCAACCGGTTGCTGAGATATGGCCTCACGTCCTTTTTGGCGTTGTCGCCGTTAAATTTGATTGGTTGTATTGGGTGAACAAAGTCGAAATTGAAAAATCCGCTTCGTATCCTTTGTGCGGATTCGTCCAAAGATACTGTGTGCCTATTTTCATGAGAATTGGTCAAAATTTGTGACCTGTGAAACTTTTTGAAGGTTTTCAACAAAATCCAAGATGGCGGAAAATCTAGTTAGACGGAAAATGACGTCATAGGGTGCGTTGGACTCGTCATGATCCAAGGATTCCAGCGATATGTTGTTTTTGAAATTTGGATCAACGAGTCAAAAGTTATTTAGCTGAATGGGCTTCAAACTTTGACATGTTGGTGGCGCTAGAGAGTTTTGAATTTGGGCACGAAATTTGTTGAATTTGCTAATGGGACTGTCCTAATTAGATGTGCCAAATTTCACAACTTTTTACCATTGCGTTAATGGGGCTGCCATAGACTTCAATTGCAGCGGAAAGTAGATCAATAATAAATATAGCTGCAAGCAGCGATGGCGGGGTCTAGCAGAACAGCAGGTAAGCCTGCGGCTGCTCAGGAGGGCATCATGAGTCCATAGACCAAGTTTGGTATTTCAGATGAACTCGTCTTCATCCAGGGATTCCAACGGTACCTCATTTGTCCAATTTGAACCAACGGCTCCAAAGCTATGAGCAAAATGCAGTTTTTCTACTTATAGTGCCCCCACTTGGTGGAAGTGCACCAGACTTCTTGGGCTTCATACAGACTTGGTCATGAGTCTGTATTAGAAGTTTGATGTCAAAAGATTAAATGGTTGCTGAGATATGGCCTCACGTCCTGTTTGGTGCGTCATCGCTGAGTTTGATTGGCTGCAACGGGAAAAGGGAAACGAAATAAAAAAATCCACATGATAGCTCTTGTGAGGCTTGGTCTGACCATTCTATATGTCAAGTCCCGTGGAAATCAGACAATCTGGGTGACCTGTAATGTGTTTTGAAGGTTTTTGATATAATTCAAAATGGCGGACAATCCAAGATGGCGCGAATGACGTCATAGGGTTGCTTGACCTCGGCTATATCCAGGGATTACAACAATACCTGATTTGTGAAATTTGGACAAACGGGTCCAAAGATATGACCAAAAATGCATTTTTGCTAAATATAGCGCCACCTATAGGTCAAAGGTCTCCAGAATTCTTGGGCCTCTTTAAGATCGAGTTATGAGTCTGTGTCATAAGTTTGATGTCAAAAGAATAAACTGTTGCTGAGATATGGCCTCACGTCCTTTTTGGCGTTGTCGCCGTTAACTTTGATTGGTTGTATTGGGTGAACAAAGTCGAAATTGAAAAATCCGCTTCGTATCCTTTGTGCGGATTCGTCCAAAGATACTGTGTGCCAATTTTCATGAGAATTGGTCAAAATTTGTGACCTGTGAAACTTTTTGAAGGTTTTCAACAAAATCCAAGATGGCGGAAAATCTAGTTAGACGGAAAATGACGTCATAGGGTGCGTTGGACTCGTCATGATCCAAGGATTCCAGCGATATGTTGTTTTTGAAATTTGGATCAACGAGTCAAAAGTTATTTAGCTGAATGGGCTTCAAACTTTGACCCGTTGGTGGCGCTAGAGAGTTTTGAATTTGGGCACGAAATTTGTTGAATTTGCTAATGGGACTGTCCTAAATAGATGTGCCAAATTTCACAACTTTTTACCATTGCGTTAATGGGGCTGCCATAGACTTCAATTGCAGCGGAAAGTAGATCAATAATAAATATAGCTGCAAGCAGCGATGGCGGGGTCTAGCAGAATAGCAGGTAAGCCTGCGGCTGCTCAGGAAGGCATCATGAGTCCATAGACCAAGTTTGGTGTTTGAGATGAACTCGTCTTCATCCAGGGATTCCAACGGTACCTCATTTGTCCAATTTGAACCAACGGCTCCAAAGCTATGAGCAAAATGCAGTTTTTCTACTTATAGCGCCCCCACTTTGTGGACGTTCACCAGACTTCTTGGGCCTCTTAAAGACTTGGTCATGAGTCTGTGTTATAAGTTTGATGTCAAAAGATTAAATGGTTGCTGAGATATGGCCTCACGTCCTGTTTGGTGCGTCATCGCTGAGTTTGATTGGATGCTACGGGCAAAGGGAAACGAAATAAAAAAATCAACATGATAGCTCTTGTGCGGCTTGGTCTGAACATTCTATGTGTCAAGTCCCGTGGAAATCAGACAATCTGGGTGACCTGTAATGCGTTTTGAAGGATTTTGATATAATTCAAAATGGCGGACAATCCAAGATGGCGCGCATGACGTCATGAGATTGATTGACCTCGGCTATATCCAGGGACTCCAAAGGTACCTGATTTGTGATATTTGGACAAACAGGTGTAAAGTTATGAGCAAAAATGCATTTTTGCTAAATATAGCGCCACCTATAGGTCAAAGATCACTAAAATTCTTAGGCCTGTTAAGGATCGAGTTATGAGTCAGTGTCATAAGTTTGATGTCAAAAGACCAACCGGTTGCTGAGATATGGCCTCACGTCTTTTTTGGCGTTGTCGCCGTTAACTTTGATTGGTTGTAATGGGTGAACAAAGTCGAAATTGAAAAATCCGCTTTGTATCCTTTGTGCGGATTCGTCCAAAGATACTGTGTGCCAATTTTCATGAGAATTGGTCAAAATTTGTGACCTGTGAAACTTTTTGAAGGTTTTCAACAAAATCCAAGATGGCGGAAAATCTAGTTAGACGGAAAATGACGTCATAGGGTGCGTTGGACTCGTCATCATCCAAGGATTCCAGCGATATGTTGTTTTTGAAATTTGGATCAACAAGTCAAAAGTTATTTAGCTGAATGGGCTTCAAACTTTGACATGTTGGTGGCGCTAGAGAGTTTAGAATTTGGGCACGAAATTTGTTGAATTTGCTAATGGGACTGTCCTAATTAGATGTGCCAAATTTCACAACTTTTTACCATTGCGTTAATGGGGCTGCCATAGACTTCAATTGCAGCGGAAAGTAGAAGAATAATAATAATAATAATAAGAAAAGCTACTAAAACAATAGGGTTCTGCAGCTTCGCTGCTAGACCCCTAAATATAGCTGCAAGCAGCGATGGCGGGGTCTAGCAGAACAGCAGGTAAGCCTTCGGCTGCTCAGGAAGTCATCATGAGTCCATACAAAGAGTTTTGTGTTTGAGATGAACTCGTCTTCATCCAGGGATTCCAACGGTACCTCATTTGTCCAATTTGAACCAACGGCTCCAAAGTTATGAGCAAAATGCATGTTTGCTACTTATAGCGCCCCCTCTGGGTGGACGTTCACCAGACTTCTTGGGCCTCTTACAGACTTGATCATGAGTCTGTGTTAGAAGTTTGATGTCAAAAGAGCAAATGGTTGCTGAGATACGGCCTCACGTCCTGTTTGGCGCATCATTGCTGAGTTTGATTGGCTGCTACGGGCAAACGGAAACGAAATAAAAAAATCAACATGATAGATCTTGTGAGGCTTGGTCTGAACATTCTATATGTCAAGTCCCGTGGAAAGCAGACAATCTGGGTGACCTGTAATGCGTTTTGAAGGTTTTTGATATAATTCAAAATGGCGGACAATCCAAGATGGCGCGCATGACGTCATGAGATTGATTGACCTCGGCTATATCCAGGGACTCCAACGGTACCTGATTTGTGATATTTGGACAAACAGGTGTAAAGTTATGAGCAAAAATGCATTTTTGCTAAATATAGCGCCACCTATAGGTCAAAGATCACTAAAATTCTTAGGCCTGTTAAGGATCGAGTTATGAGTCAGTGTCATAAGTTTGATGTCAAAAGACCAACCGGTTGCTGAGATATGGCCTCACGTCCTTTTTGGCGTTGTCGCCGTTAACTTTGATTGGTTGTAATGGGTGAACAAAGTCGAAATTGAAAAATCCGCTTCGTATCCTTTGTGCGGATTCGTCCAAAGATACTGTGTGCCAATTTTCATGAGAATTGGTCAAAATTTGTGACCTGTGAAACTTTTTGAAGGTTTTCAACAAAATCCAAGATGGCGGAAAATCTAGTTAGACGGAAAATGACGTCATAGGGTGCGTTGGACTCGTCATGATCCAAGGATTCCAGCGATATGTTGTTTTTGAAATTTGGATCAACGAGTCAAAAGTTATTTAGCTGAATGGGCTTCAAACTTTGACATGTTGGTGGCGCTAGAGAGTTTTGAATTTGGGCACGAAATTTGTTGAATTTGCTAATGGGACTGTCCTAATTAGATGTGCCAAATTTCACAACTTTTTACCATTGCGTTAATGGGGCTGCCATAGACTTCAATTGCAGCGGAAAGTAGATCAATAATAAATATAGCTGCAAGCAGCGATGGCGGGGTCTAGCAGAACAGCAGGTAAGCCTGCGGCTGCTCAGGAAGGCATCATGAGTACATAGACCAAGTTTGGTGTTTGAGATGAACTCGTCTTCATCCAGGGATTCCAACGGTACCTCATTTGTCCAATTTGAACCAACGGCTCCAAAGTTATGAGCAAAATGCATGTTTGCTACTTATAGCGCCCCCTCTGGGTGGACGTTCACCAGACTTCTTGGGCCTCTTACAGACTTGATCATGAGTCTGTGTTAGAAGTTTGATGTCAAAAGAGCAAATGGTTGCTGAGATACGGCCTCACGTCCTGTTTGGCGCATCATTGCTGAATTTGATTGGCTGCTACGGGCAAACGGAAAGGAAATAAAAAAATCAACATGATAGATCTTGTGAGGCTTGGTCTGAACATTCTATATGTCAAGTCCCGTGGAAAGCAGACAATCTGGGTGACCTGTAATGCGTTTTGGAGGTTTTTGATATAATTCAAAATGGCGGACAATCCAAGATGGCGCGCATGACGTCATGAGATTTTTTGACCTCGGCTATATCCAGGGACTCCAACGGTACCTGATTTGTGATATTTGGACAAACAGGTGTAAAGTTATGAGCAAAAATGCATTTTTGCTAAATATAGCGCCACCTATAGGTCAAAGATCACTAAAATTCTTAGGCCTGTTAAGGATCGAGTTATGAAACAGTGTCATAAGTTTGATGTCAAAAGACCAACCGGTTGCTGAGATATGGCCTCACGTCCTTTTTGGCGTTGTCGCCGTTAAGTTTGATTGGTTATAATGGGTGAACAAAGTCGAAATTGAAAAATCCGCTTCGTATCCTTTGTGCGGATTCGTCCAAAGATACTGTGTGCCAATTTTCATGAGAATTGGTCAAAATTTGTGACCTGTGAAACTTTTTGAAGGTTTTCAACAAAATCCAAGATGGCGGAAAATCTAGTTAGACGGAAAATGACGTCATAGGGTGCGTTGGACTCGTCATGATCCAAGGATTCCAGCGATACGTTGTTTTTGATATTTGGATCAACGAGTCAAAAGTTATTTAGCTGAATGGGCTTCAAACTTTGACATGTTGGTGGCGCTAGAGAGTTTTGAATTTGGGCACGAAATTTGTTGAATTTGCTAATGGGACTGTCCTAATTAGATGTGCCAAATTTCAGAACTTTTTACCATTGCGTTAATGTGGCTGCCATAGACTTCAATTGCAGCGGAAAGTAGATCAATAATAAATATAGCTGCAAGCAGCGATACGGGGTCTAGCAGAACAGCAGGCAAGCCTGCGGCTGCTCAGGAGGACATCATGAGTCCATAGACCAAGTTTGGTGTTTGAGATGAACTCGTCTTCATCCAGGGATTCCAACGGTACCTCATTTGTCCAATTTGAACCAACGACTCCAAAGTTATGAGCAAAATGCATGTTTGCTACTTATAGCACCCCCTCTGGGTGGACGTTCACCAGACTTCTTGGGCCTCTTACAGACTTGATCATGAGTCTGTGTTAGAAGTTTGATGTCAAAAGAGCAAATGGTTGCTGAGATACGGCCTCACGTCCTGTTTGGCGCATCATCGCTGAGTTTGATTGGCTGCTACGGGCAAACGGAAACGAAATAAAAAAATCAACATGATAGATCTTGTGAGGCTTGGTCTGAACATTCTATATGTCAAGTCCCGTGGAAAGCAGACAATCTGGGTGACCTGTAATGCGTTTTGAAGGTTTTTGATATAATTCAAAATGGCAGACAATCCAAGATGGCGCGCATGACGTCATGAGATTGATTGACCTCGGCTATATCCAGGGAATCCAACGGTACCTGATTTGTGATATTTGGACAAACAGGTGTAAAGTTAAGAGCAAAAATGCATTTTTGCTAAATATAGCGCCACCTATAGGTCAAAGATCACTAAAATTCTTAGGCCTGTTAAGGATCAAGTTATGAGTCAGTGTCATAAGTTTGATGTCAAAAGACCAACCGGTTGCTCAGATATGGCCTCACGTCCTTTTTGGCGTTGTCGCCGTTAACTTTGATTGGTTGTAATGGGTGAACAAAGTCGAAATTGAAAAATCCGCTTCGTATCCTTTGTGCGGATTCGTCCAAAGATACTGTGTGCCAATTTTCATGAGAATTGGTCAAAATTTGTGACCTGTGAAACTTTTTGAAGGTTTTCAACAAAATCCAAGATGGCGGAAAATCTAGTCAGACGGAAAATGACGTTATAGGGTGCGTTGGACTCGTCATGATCCAAGGATTCCAGCGATATGTTGTTTTTGAAATTTGGATCAACGAGTCAAAAGTTATTTAGCTGAATGCGCTTCAAACTTTGACATGTTGGTGGCGCTAGAGAGTTTTGAATTTGGGCACGAAATTTGTTGAATTTGCTAATGGGAATGTGCTAAATAGATGTGCCAAATTTCATAACTTTTTACCATTGCGTTAATGGGGCTGCCATAGACTTCAATTGCAGCGGAAAGTAGAAGAATAATAAATATAGCTGCAAGCAGCGATACGGGGTCTAGCAGAATAGCAGGTAAGCCTGCGGCTGCTCAGGAAGGCATCATGAGTCCATAGACCAAGTTTGGTGTTTGAAATGAACTCGTCTTCATCCAGGGATTCCAACGGTACCTCATTTGTCCAATTTGAAACAACGGCTCCAAAGCTATGAGCAAAATGCAGTTTTTCTACTTATAGCGCCCCCACTGGGTGGACGTTCACCAGACTTCTTGGGCCTCTTAAAGACTTGGTCATGAGTCTGTGTTATAAGTTTGATGTCAAAAGATTAAATGGTTGCTGAGATATGGCCTCACGTCCTGTTTGGCGCGTCATCGCTGAGTTTGATTGGCTGCTACGGGCAAACGGTAGCGAATTAAAAAATACCACTTGAAAGCTCATGTGAGGCTCAGTCTGAAGATTCTATATGTCAAGTCCCGTAGAAATCAGACAATCTGGGTGACCTGTAATGCGTTTTGAAGGATTTTGATGGAATTCACAATGGCGGACAATCCAAGATGGCGCGCATGACGTCATGAGATTGATTGACCTCGGCTATATCCAGGGACTCCAATGGTACCTCATTTGTGATATTTGGACAAACAGGTGTAAAGTTATGAGCAAAAATGCATATTTGCTAAATATAGCACCACCTATAGGTCAAAGATCACTAAAATTGTTAGGCCTGTTAAGGATCGAGTTATGAGTCAGTGTCATAAGTTTAATGTCAAAAGACCAACCGGTTGCTGAGATATGGCCTCACGTCCTTTTTGGCATTGTCGCCGTTAACTTTGATTGGTTGTATTGGGTGAACAAAGTCAAAATTGAAAAATCCGCTTCGTATCCTTTGTGCAGATTCGTCCAAAGATACTGTGTGCCAATTTTCATGAGAATTGGTCAAAATTTGTGACCTGTGAAACTTTTTGAAGGTTTTCAACAAAATCCAAGATGGCGGAAAATCTAGTTAGACGGAAAATGACGTCATAGGGTGCGTTGGACTCGTCATGATCCAAGGATTCCAACGATGTCTTGTTTTTGAAATTTGGATCAACGAGTCAAAAGTTATTTAGCTGAATGGGCTTCAAACTTTGACGTGTTGGTGGCGCTAGAGAGTTTAGAATTTGGGCACGAAATTTGTTGAATTTGCTAATGGGACTGTCCTAATTAGATGTGCCAAATTTAAAAACTTTTTACCATTGCGTTAATGGGGCTGCCATAGACTTCAATTGCAGCGGAAAGTAGAAGAATAATAATAATAATAATAAGAAAAGCTACTAAAACAATAGGGTTCTGCAGCTTCGCTGCTAGACCCCTAATAATAGGAAAAGCTAGTAAAACAATAGGGTTCTGCAGCTACGCTGCTAGACCCCTAATAAGAAAAACAGCTAAAACAATAGGGTTCTGCAGCTTCGCTGCTAGACCCCTAAATATAGCTGCAAGCAGCGATACGGGGTCTAGCAGAATAGCAGGTAAGCCTGCGGTTGCTCAGGAAGGCATCATGAGTCCATAGACCAAATTTGGTGTTTGAAATGAACTCGTCTTCATCCAGGGATTCCAACGGTACCTCATTTGTCCAATTTGAACCAACGGCTCCAAAGCTATGAGCAAAATGCAGTTTTTCTACTTATAGCGCCCCCACTGGGTGGAAGTGCAACAGACTTCTTGGGCCTCTTAAAGACTTGGTCATGAGTCTGTGTTATAAGTTTGATGTCAAAAGATTAAATGGTTGCTGAGATATGGCCTCACGTCGTGTTTGGCGCGTCATTGCTGAGTTTGATTGGCTGCTACGGGCAAAGGGAAACGAAATAAAAGATTCCACATGATAGCTCTTGTGAGGCTTGGTCTGAAGATTCTATATGTCAAGTCCCGTGGAAATCAGACAATCTGGGTGACCTGTAATGCGTTTTGGAGGTTTTTGACATAATTCAAAATGGCGGACAATCCGAGATGGCGCGAATGACGTCATAGGATTCGTTGACCTCGGCTATATCCACGGATTACAACGGTACCTCATTTGTGAAATTTGGACAAACGGGTCAAAAGATATGAGGAAAAATGCATTTTTGCTAAAAATAGCGCCCCCTATAAGTCAAATATCACTATAAATCTTGGGCCTCTTCGGAATTGAGTTATGAGTCTGTGGTATAAGTTTGATGTCAAAAGACCAACCGGTTGCTGAGATATGGCCTCACGTATTTTTTGGCGTTGTCGCCGTTAACTTTGATTGGTTGTAATGGGTGAACAAAGTCGAAATTGAAAAATCCGCTTCGTATCCTTTGTGCGGATTCGTCCAAAGATACTGTGTGCCAATTTTCATGAGAATTGGTCAAAATTTGTGACCTGTGAAACTTTTTGAAGGTTTTCAACAAAATCCAAGATGGCGGAAAATCTAGTTAGACGGAAAATGACGTCATAGGGTGCGTTGGACTCGTCATGATCCAAGGATTCCAACGATACCTTGTTTTTGAAATTTGGATCAACGAGTCAAAAGTTATTTAGCTGAATGGGCTTCAAACTTTGACGTGTTGGTGGCGCTAGAGAGTTTTGAATTTGGGCACGAAATTTGTTGAATTTGCTAATGGGAATGTGCTAAATAGATGTGCCAAATTTCACAACTTTTTACCATTGCGTTAATGGGGCTGCCATAGACTTCAATTGCAGCGGAAAGTAGAAGAATAATAATAATAATAATAATAAGAAAAGCTACTAAAACAATAGGGTTCTGCAGCTTCGCTGCTAGACCCCTAATAAATATAGCTGCAAGCAGCGATACGGGGTCTAGCAGAATAGCAGGTAAGCCTGCGGCTGCTCAGGAAGGCATCATGAGTCCATAGACCAAGTTTGGTGTTTGAAATGAACTCGTCTTCATCCAGGGATTCCAACGGTACCTCATTTGTCCAATTTGAACCAACGGCTCCAAAGCTATGAGCAAAATGCAGTTTTTCTACTTATAGCGCCCCCACTGGGTGGACGTTCACCAGACTTCTTGGGCCTCTTAAAGACTTGGTCATGAGTCTGTGTTAGAAGTTTGATGTCAAAAGAGCAAATGGTTGCTGAGATATGGCCTCACGTCCTGTTTGGCGCGTCATCGCTGAGTTTGATTGGCTGCTACGGGCAAAGGGAAACAAAATAAAAAATTCCTCATGATAGCTCTTGTGAGGCTTGGTCTGAACATTCTATATGTCAAGTCCCGTGGAAATCAGACAATCTGGGTGACCTGTAATGCGTTTTGAATGTTTTTGATATAATTCAAAATGGCAGACAATTAAAGATGGCGCACATGACGTCATAGTATTGGTTGACCTCGGATATATTCAGGGATTACAACGGTACATCATATGTGAAATTTGGACAAACGGGTCCAAAGTTATGAGCAAAAATGCATTTTTGCTAAATATAGCGCCCCCTATGGGTCAAAGATCACTATAATTCTTGGGACTATTTGGGATTGAGTTATGAATATGTGTTATAAGTTTGATGTCAAAAGATTAAACGTTTGCTGAGATATGGCCTCACGTCCTTTTTGGCGTTGTCGCCGCCAACTTTGAATTGATGTAGCTAAATAACAAAGTCGAAATTGAAAAATCCATCTCCTAACTTTTGTGCGGATTGGTTCAAAGATACTATGTGCCAATTTTCATGAGATTTGGTCAAAATGTCTGACCTGTGAAAATTTTTTAAGGTTTTCAACAAAATCCAAGATGGCGGAAAATCTAGTCAGACGGAAAATGACGTCATAGGGTAGGTTGGACTCGTCATAATCCAAGGATTCCAACGATGCCTTGTTTTTTAAATTTGGATCAACGAGTCAAAAGTTATTTAGCTGAATGAGCTTGAAACTTTGACATGTTGGTGGCGCTAGAGAGTTTTGAATTTGGGCACGAAATTTGTTGAATTTGCTAATGGGAATGTGCTAAATAGATGTGCCAAATTTCACAACTTTTTACCATTGCGTTAATGGGGCTGCCATAGACTTCAATGGTGGCGGAAAGTAGAAGAATAATAAATATAGCTGCGAGCAGCGATGGCGGGGTCTAGCAGAACAGCAGGTAAGCCTGCGGCTGCTCAGGAAGGCATCATGAGTCCATAGACCAAGTTTTGTGTTTGAGATGAACTAGTCTTCATCCAGGGATTCCAACGGTACCTCATTTGTCCAATTTGAACCAACGGCTCCAAAGCTATGAGCAAAATGCAGTTTTTCTACTTATAGCGCCCCCTCTGGGTGGAAGTTCCCCAGACTTCTTGGGCCTCTTACAGACTTGGTCATGAGTCTGTGTTAGAAGTTTGATGTCAAAAGATCAAATGGTTGCTGAGATATGGCCTCACGTCCTGTTTGGCGCGTCATTGCTGAGTTTGATTAGCTGCTACGGGCAAACGGAAGTGAATATAAAAATTTCACATGATAGCTCTTGTGGGGCATGGTCTGAAGATTCTATATGTCAAGTCCCGTGGAGATCAGACAATCTGGGTGACCTGTAATGCGTTTTGAAGGTTTTTGACATAATTCAAAATGGCGGACAATCCAAGATGGCGCGAATGACGTCATAGGATTCGTTGACCTCGGCTATAACCACGGATTACAACGGTACCTCATTTGTGAAATTTGGACAAACGGGTCCAAAGATATGAGCAAAAATGCATTCTTTCTAAATATAGCGCCACCTATAGGTCAAAGATCACCAAAATTCTTGGGCCTCTTCAAAATCGAGTTATGAATATGTGTTATGACTTTGATGTTAAAAGTTAAAATTGTTGCTGAGATATGGCCTCACGTCCTTTTTGGCGTAGTCGCCATCAACTTTGATTGGATATACTGGTTGAACAAAGTCGAATTTGAAGTAAAAAACGAGCAACTTTTGTGCGGATTGGTCTAAAGATACTCTGTGCCAATTTTCATGAGAATTGGTCAAAATTTGTGACCTGTGAAAATTTTTTAAGGTTTTCAACAAAATCCAAGATGGCGGAAAATCTAGTCAGACGGAAAATGACGTCATAGGGTGCGTTGGAATCGTCATGATCAAAGGATTCCAACGATGCCTTGTTTTTGAAATTTGGATCAACGAGTCAAAAGTTATTTAGCTGAATGGGCTTCAAACTTTGACCCGTTGGTGGCGCTAGAGAGTTTTGAATTTGGGCACGAAATTTGTTGAATTTGCTAATGGGGCTGTCCTAATTAGATGTGCCAAATTTCACAACTTTTTACCATTGCGTTAATGGGGCTGCCATAGACTTCAATTGCAGCGGAAAGTAGATCAATAATAATAATAATAATAGGAAAAGCTACTAAAACAATAGGGTTCTGCAGCTTCGCTGCTAGACCCCTAATAAGAAAAACTACTAAAACAATAGGGTTCTGCAGCTTCGCTGCTAGACCCCTAATAATAAGAAAAACAGCTAAAACAATAGGGTTCTGCAGCTTCGCTGCTAGACCCCTAATAATAATAGGAAAAGCTACTAAAACAATAGGGTTCTGCAGCTTCGCTGCTAGATCCCTAAATATAGCTGCAAGCAGCGATACGGGGTCTAGCAGAATAGCAGGTAAGCCTGCGGCTGCTCAGGAAGGCATCATGAGTCCATAGACCAAGTTTGGTGTTTGAAATGAACTCGTCTTCATCCAGGGATTCCAACGGTACCTCATTTGTCCAATTTGAACCAACGGCTCCAAAGCTATGAGCAAAATGCAGTTTTTCTACTTATAGCGCCCCCACTGGGTGGACGTTCACCAGACTTCTTGGGCCTCTTAAAGACTTGGTCATGAGTCTGTGTTATAAGTTTGATGTCAAAAGATTAAATGGTTGCTGAGATATGGCCTCACATCCTGTTTGGCGCGTCATCGCTGAGTTTGATTGGCTGCTACGGGCAAACGGTAGCGAATTAAAAAATACCACTTGAAAGCTCATGTGAGGCTCAGTCTGAAGATTCTATATGTCAAGTCCCGTGGAAATCAGACAATCTGGGTGACCTGTAATGCGTTTTGAAGGATTTTGATGGAATTCACAATGGCGGACAATCCAAGATGGCGCGCATGACGTCATGAGATTGATTGACCTCGGCTATATCCAGGGACTCCAACGGTACCTCATTTGTGATATTTGGACAAACAGGTGTAAAGTTATGAGCAAAAATGCATATTTGCGAAATATAGCGCCACCTATAGGTCAAAGATCACTAAAATTCTTAGGCCTGTTAAGGATCGAGTTATGAGTCAGTGTCATAAGTTTAATGTCAAAAGACCAACCGGTTGCTGAGATATGGCCTCACGTCCTTTTTGGCGTTGTCGCCGTTAACTTTGATTGGTTGTATTGGGTGAACAAAGTCGAAATTGAAAAATCCGTTTCGTATCCTTTGTGCGGATTCGTCCAAAGATACTGTGTGCCAATTTTCATGAGAATTGGTCAAAATTTGTGACCTGTGAAACTTTTTGAAGGTTTTCAACAAAATCCAAGATGGCGGAAAATCTAGTCAGACGGAAAATGACGTCATAGGGTGCGTTGGAATCGTCATGATCCAAGGATTCCAACGATACCTTGTTTTTGAAATTTGGACCAACGAGTCAAAAGTTATTTAGCTGAATGGGCTTCAAACTTTGACATGTTGGTGGCGCTAGAGAGTTTTGAATTTGGGCACGAAATTTGTTGAATTTGCTAATGGCATGGTCCTAAAAATATGGGCCAAATTTCACAACTTTTTACCATTGCGTTAATGGGGCTGCCATAGACTTCAATTGCAGCGGAAAGTAGAAGAATAATAAGAAAAGCTACTAAAACAATAGGGTTCTGCAGCTTCGCTGCTAGACCCCTAATAAATATAGCTGCAAGCAGCGATGGCGGGGTCTAGCAGAACAGCAGGTAAGCCTGCGGCTGCTCAGGAAGGCATCATGAGTCCACACACCAAGTTTGGCGTTTGAGATGAACTCGTCTTCATCCAGGGATTCCAACGGTACCTCATTTGTCCAATTTGAACCAACGGCTCCAAAGTTATGAGCAAAATGCATGTTTGCTACTTATAGCGCCCCCTCTGGGTGGACGTTCATCAGACTTCTTGGGCCTCTTAGAGACTTGATCATGAGTCTGTGTTAGAAGTTTGATGTCAAAAGAGCAAATGGTTGCTGAGATACGGCCTCACGTCCTGTTTGGCGCATCATTGCTGAATTTGATTGGCTGCTACGGGCAAACGATAACGAAATAAAAGAATCAACATGATAGCTCTTGTGAGGCTTGGTCTGAACATTCTATATGTCAAGTCCCGTGGAAAGCAGACAATCTGGGTGACCTGTAATGTGTTTTGAAGGTTTTTGATATAATTCAAAATGGCGGACAATCCAAGATGGCGCGCATGACGTCATGAGATTGATTGACCTCGGCTATATCCAGGGAATCCAACGGAACCTGATTTGTGAAATTTGGACAAACAGGTGTAAAGTTATGAGCAAAAATGCATTTTTGCTAAATATAGCGCCACCTATATGTCAAAGATCACTAAAATTCTTAGGCCTGTTAAGGATCGAGTTATGAGTCAGTGTCATAAGTTTGATGTCAAAAGACCAACTGGTTGCTGAGATATGGCCTCACGTCCTTTTTGGCGTTGTCGCCGTTAAATTTGATTGGTTGTAATGGGTGAACAAAGTCGAAATTGAAAAATCCGCTTCGTATCCTTTGTGCGGATTCGTCCAAAGATACTGTGTGCCAATTTTCATGAGAATTGGTCAAAATTTGTGACCTGTGAAACTTTTTGAAGGTTTTCAACAAAATCCAAGATGGCGGAAAATCTAGTCAGACGGAAAATGACGTCATAGGGTGCGTTGGACTCGTCATGATCCAAGGATTCCAGCGATACGTTGTTTTTGAAATTTGGATCAACGAGTCAAAAGTTATTTAGCTGAATGGCCTTCAAACTTTGACATGTTGGTGGCGCTAGAGAGTTTTGAATTTGGGCACGAAATTTGTTGAATTTGCTAATGGGACTGTCCTAATTAGATGTGCCAAATTTCACAACTTTTTACCATTGCGTTAATGGGGCTGCCATAGACTTCAATTGCAGCGGAAAGTAGATCAATAATAAATATAGCTGCAAGCAGCGATACGGGGTCTAGCAGAATAGCAGGTAAGCCTGCGGCTGCTCAGGACGGCATCATGAGTCCATAGACCAAGTTTGGTTATTGAGATGAACTCGTCTTCATCCAGGGATTCCAACGGTATCTCATTTGTCCAATTTGAACCAACGGCTCCAAAGCTATGAGCAAAATGCAGTTTTTCTACTTATAGCGCCCCCTCTGGGTGGACGTTCACCAGACTTCTTGGGCCTCTTACAGACTTGGTCATGAGTCTGTGTTAGAAGTTTGATGTCAAAAGATCAAATGGTTGCTAAGATATGGCCTCACGTCCTGTTTAGCGCGTCATCGCTGAGTTTGATTGGCTGCTACGGGCAAAGGGAAACAAAATAAAAAATTCCTCATGATAGCTCTTGTGAGGCTTGGTCTGAACATTCTATATGTCAAGTCCCGTGGAAATCAGACAATCTGGGTGACCTGTAATGTGTTTTGAATGTTTTTGATATAATTCAAAATGGCAGACAATTAAAGATGGCGCACATGACGTCATAGTATTGATTGACCTCGGATATATTCAGGGATTACAACGGTACCTCATATGTGAAATTTGGACAAACGGGTCGAAAGTTATGAGCAAAAATGCATTTTTGCTAAATATAGCGCCCCCTATAGGTCAAAGATCACTATAATTCTTGGGACTGTTTGGGATTGAGTTATGAATATCTGTTATAAGTTTGATGTCAAAAGATTAAACTGTTGCTGAGATATGGCCTCACGTCCTTTTTGGCGTAGTCGCCGCCAACTTTGAATTGATGTAGCTAAATAACAAAGTCGAAATTGAAAAATCCATCTCCTAACTTTTGTGCGGATTGGTCTAAAGATACTATGTGCCAATTTTCATGAGATTTGGTCAAAATTTGTGACCTGTGAAAATTTTTTAAGGTTTTCAACAAAATCCAAGATGGCGGAAAATCTAGTCAGACGGAAAATGACGTCATAGGGTGCGTTGGACTCGTCATAATCCAAGGATTCCAACGATGCCTTGTTTTTGAAATTTGGATCAACAAGTCAAAAGTTATTTAGCTGAATGAGCTTGAAACTTTGACATGTTGGTGGCGCTAGAGAGTTTTGAATTTGGGCACGAAATTTGTTGAATTTGCTAATGGGAATGTGCTAAATAGATGTGCCAAATTTCACAACTTTTTACCATTGCGTTAATGGGGCTGCCATAGACTTCAATGGTGGCGGAAAGTAGAAGAATAATAATAAGAAAAACTACTAAAACAATAGGGTTCTGCAGCTTCGCTGCTAGACCCCTAAATATAGCTGCAAGCAGCGATGGCGGGGTCTAGCAGAATAGCAGGTAAGCCTGCGGCTGCTCAGGAAGGCATCATGAGTCCATAGACCAAGTTTGGTGTTTGAAATGAACTCGTCTTCATCCAGGGATTCCAACGGTACCTCATTTGTCCAATTTGAACAGACGGCTCCAAAGCTATGAGCAAAATGCAGTTTGTCTACTTATAGCGCCTCCACTGGGTGGAAGTGCAACAGACTTCTTGGGCCTCTTAAAGACTTGGTCATGAGTCTGTGTTAGAAGTTTGATGTCAAAAGATCAAATGGTTGCTGAGATATGGCCTCACGTCCTGTTTGGCGCGTCATTGCTGAGTTTGATTAGCTGCTACGGGCAAACGGAAGTGAATAAAAACATTTCACATTATAGCTCTTGTGGGGCATGGTCTGAAGATTCTATATGTCAAGTCCCGTGGAGATCAGACAATCTGGGTGACCTGTAATGCGTTTTGAATGTTTTTGACATAATTCAAAATGGCGGACAATTAAAGATGGCGCGAATGACGTCATAGGATTGGTTGACCTCGGATATATCCAGGGATTACAGCGGTACCTCATATGTGAAATTTGGACAAACGGGTCCAAAGATATGCTCAAAAATGCATTTTTGCTAAATATAGCGCCACCTATAGGTCAAAGATAGCCACAATTCTTGGGCCAGTTAGGGATTGAGTTATGAGTCTGTGATATAAGTTTGATGTCAATAGACCAACTGGTTGCTGAGATATGGCCTCACGTCCTTTTTGGCGTAGTCGCCGCCAAATTTGATTGGTTATTGTGGGTGAACAAAGTCGAAATTGAAAAATCCGCTTCCTAACTTTTGTGCGGATTCGTCCAAAGATACTGTGTGCCAATTTTCATGAGAATCGGTTAAAATGTGTGAACGAAGAATCCTTTTGAAGGTTTTCAACAAAATCCAAGATGGCGGAAAATCTAGTCAGACGGAAAATGACGTCATAGGGTGCGTTGGAATCGTCATGATCCAAGGATTCCAACGATGCCTTGTTTTTTAAATTTGGATCAACGAGTCAAAAGTTATTTAGCTGAATGGGCTTCAAACTTTGACATGTTGGTGGCGCTAGAGAGTTTTGAGTTTGGTCACCAAATTTGTTGAATTTGCTAATGGGATTGTCCTAAAGATATGGGCCAAATTTCACAACTTTTTACCATTGCGTTAATGGGGCTGCCATAGACTTCAATGGTGGCGGAAAGTAGAAGAATAAATATAGCTGCAAGCAGCGATGGCGGGGTCTAGCAGAATAGCAGGTAAGCCTGCGGCTGCTCAGGAAGGCATCATGAGTCCATAGACCAAGTTTGGTGTTTGAAATGAACTCGTCTTCATCCAGGGATTCCAACGGTACCTCATTTGTCCAATTTGAACCAACGGCTCCAAAGCTATGAGCAAAATGCAGTTTTTGTACTTATAGCGCCCCCACTGGGTGGACGTTCACCAGACTTCTTGGGCTTCTTACAGACTTGGTCATGAGTCTGTGTTAGAAGTTTGATGTCAGAAGAGCAAATGGTTGCTGAGATATGGCCTCACGTCCTGTTTGGCGCGTCATCGCTGAGTTTGATTGGCTGCTACGGGCAAACGGTAGCGAATTAAAAAATACCACTTGAAAGCTCTTGTGAGGCTTAGTCTGAAAATTCTATATGTCAAGTCCCGTGGAAATCAGACAATCTGGGTGACCTGTAATGCGTTTTGAAGGTTATTGATATAATTCAAAATGGCGGACAATTAAAGATGGTGCACATGACGTCATAGGATTGGTTGACCTTGGATATATCCAGGGATTACAGCGGTACCTCATATGTGAGATTTGGACAAACGGGTCCAAAGATATGCTCAAAAATGCATTTTTGCTAAATATAGCGCCACCTATAGGTCAAAGATAACCACAATTCTTGGGCCTGTTAGGGATTGAGTTATGAGTCTGTGATATAAGTTTGATGTCAATAGACCAATTGGTTGCTGAGATATGGCCTCACGTCCTTTTTGGCGTAGTCGCCGCCAACTTTGATTGGTTATTGTGGGTGAACAAAGTCGAAATTGAAAAATCCGCTTCCTAACTTTTGTGCGGATTCGTCCAAAGATACTCTCTGCTAATTTTCATGAGAATCGGTTAAAATTTGTGAACGAAGTTTCCTTTTGAAGGTTTTCAACAAAATCCAAGATGGCGGAAAATCTAGTCAGACGGAAAATGACGTCATAGGGTGCGTTGAACTCGTCATGATCCAAGGATTCCAACGATACCTTGTTTTTGAAATTTGGACCAACGAGTCAAAAGTTATTTAGCTGAATGTGCTTCAAACTTTGACATGTTGGTGGCGCTAGAGAGTTTTGAATTTGGGTTCCAAATTTGTTGAATTTGCTAATGGGACTGTCCTAAATAGATGTGCCAAATTTCACAACTTTTTACCATTGCGTTAATGGGGCTGCCATAGACTTCAATGGTGGCGGAAAGTAGAAGAATAATAAATATAGCTGCAAGCAGCGATGGCGGGGTCTAGCAGAACAGCAGGTAAGCCTGCGGCTGCTCAGGAAGGCATCATGAGTCCATAGACCAAGTTTTGTGTTTGAGGTGAACTCGTCTTCATCCAGGGATTCCAACGGTACCTCATTTGTCCAATTTGAACAGACGGCTCCAAAGCTATGAGCAAAATGCAGTTTTTCTACTTATAGCGCCCCCACTGGGTGGACGTTCACCAGACTTCTTGGGCCTCTTAAAGACTTGGTCATGAGTCTGTGTTATAAGTTTGATGTCAAAAGATCAAATGGTTGCTGAGATATGGCCTCACGTCCTGTTTGGCGCGTCATCGCTGAGTTTGATTGGCTGCTACGGGCAAACGGTAGCGAATTAAAAAATACCACTTGAATGCTCATATGGGGCTCAGTCTGAAAATTCTATATGTCAAGTCCCGTGGAAATCAGACAATCTGGGTGACCTGTAATGCGTTTTGAAGGTTTTTGATATAATTCAAAATGGCGGACAAATAAAGATGGCGCACATGACGTCATAGGATTGATTGACCTCGGATATATCCACGGATTACAGCGGTATCTCATATGTGAAATTTGGACAAACGGGTCCAAAGATATGCTCAAAAATGCATTTTTGCTAAATATAGCGCCACCTATAGGTCAAAGATAGCCACAATTCTTGGGCCTGTTAGGGATTGAGTTATGAGTCTGTGATATAAGTTTGATGTCAATAGACCAACTGGTTGGTGAGATATGGCCTCACGTCCTTTTTGGCGTAGTCGCCGCCAACTTTGATTGGTTATAATGGGTGAACAAAGTCGAAATTGAAAAATCCGCTTCCTAACTTTTGTGCGGATTTGTCTTAAGATACTCTGTGCTAATTTTCATGAGAATCGGTCAAAATGTGTGAACGAAGAATCCTTTTGAAGGTTTTCAACAAAATCCAAGATGGCGGAAAATCTAGTCAGACGGAAAAGGACGTCATAGGGTGCGTTGGAATCGTCATGATCCAAGGATTCCAACGATGCCTTGTTTTTTAAATTTGGATCAACGAGTCAAAAGTTATTTAGCTGAATGGGCTTCAAACTTTGACATGTTGGTGGCGCTAGAGAGTTTTGAATTTGGGCACGAAATTTGTTGAATTTGCTAATGGGACTGTCCTAATTAGATGTGCCAAATTTCACAACTTTTTACCATTGCGTTAATGGGGCTGCCATAGACTTCAATGGTGGCGGAAAGTAGAAGAATAATAATAATAAGAAAAACTACTAAAACAATAGGGTTCTGCAGCTTCGCTGCTAGACCCCTAAATATAGCTGCAAGCAGCGATACGGGGTCTAGCAGAATAGCAGGTAAGCCTGCGGCTGCTCAGGAAGGCATCATGAGTCCACAGACCAAGTTTGGTATTTCAGATGAACTCGTCTTCATCCAGGGATTCCAACGGTACCTCATTTGTCCAATTTGAACCAACGGCTCCAAAGCTATGAGCAAAATGCAGTTTTTGTACTTACAGCGCCCCCACTGTGTGGAAGTGCACCTGACTTCTTGGGCTTCATACAGACTTGGTCATGAGTCTGTATTAGAAGTTTGATGTCAAAAGATTAAATGGTTGCTGAGATATGGCCTCACGTCGTGTTTGGCGCGTCATCGCTGAGTTTGATTGGCTGCTACGGGCAAAGGGAAACGAAATAAAAAATTCCACATGATAGCTCTTGTGAGGCTTGGTCTGACCAAGCTATGTGTCAAGTCCCGTGGAAATCAGACAATCTGGGTGACCTGTAATGTGTTTTGAAGGTTTTTGATAGAATTCAAAATGGCGGACAATCCAAGATGGCGCGAATGACGTCATAGGGTTGCTTGACCTCGGCTATATCCAGGGATTACAACAATACCTGATTTGTGAAATTTGGACAAACGGGTCCAAAGATATGACCAAAAATGCATTTTTGCTAAATATAGCGCCACCTATAGGTCAAAGGTCTCCAGAATTCTTGGGCCTCTTCAAGATCGAGTTATGAGTCTGTGTCATAAGTTTGATGTCAAAAGAATAAACTGTTGCTGAGATATGGCCTCACGTCCTTTTTGGCGTTGTCGCCGTTAACTTTGATTGGTTGTATTGGGTGAACAAAGTCGAAATTGAAAAATCCGCTTCGTATCCTTTGTGCGGATTCGTCCAAAGATACTGTGTGCCAATTTTCATGAGAATTGGTTAAAATTTGTGACCTGTGAAACTTTTTGAAGGTTTTCAACAAAATCCAAGATGGCGGAAAATCTAGTTAGACGGAAAATGACGTCATAGGGTGCGTTGGACTCGTCATGATCCAAGGATTCCAGCGATATGTTGTTTTTGAAATTTGGATCAACGAGTCAAAAGTTATTTAGCTGAATGGGCTTCAAACTTTGACCCGTTGGTGGCGCTAGAGAGTTTAGAATTTGGGCACGAAATTTGTTGAATTTGCTAATGGGATGTTCCTGAAGATATGGGCCAAATTTCACAACTTTTTACCATTGCGTTAATGGGGCTGCCATAGACTTCAATTGCAGCGGAAAGTAGAAGAATAATAATAAGAAAAACAGCTAAAACAATAGGGTTCTGCAGCTTCGCTGCTAGACCCCTAATAATAATAATAATAATAGGAAAAGCTAGTAAAACAATAGGGTTCTGCAGCTTCGCTGCTAGACCCCTAATAATAATAATAATAGGAAAAACTACTAAAACAATAGGGTTCTGCAGCTTCGCTGCTAGACCCCTAAATATAGCTGCAAGCAGCGATGGCGGGGTCTAGCAGAATAGCAGGTAAGCCTGCGGCTGCTCAGGAAGGCATCGTGAGTCCATAGACCAAGTTTGGTGTTTGAAATGAACTGGTCTTCATCCAGGGATTCCAACGGTACCTCATTTGTCCAATTTGAACAGACGGCTCCAAAGCTATGAGCAAAATGCAGTTTGTCTACTTATAGCGCCTCCACTGGGTGGAAGTGCAACAGACTTCTTGGGCCTCTTAAAGACTTGGTCATGAGTCTGTGTTAGAAGTTTGATGTCAAAAGATCAAATGGTTGCTGAGATATGGCCTCACGTCCTGTTTGGTGCGTCATCGCTGAGTTTGATTGGCTGCTACGGGCAAACGGTAGTGAATTAAAAAATATCACTGAAAAGCTTATGTGAGGCTCAGTCTGAAGATTCTATATGTCAAGTCCCGTGGAAATCAGACAATCTGGGTGACCTGTAATGCGTTTTGAAGGTTTTTGACATAATTCAAAATGGCGGTAAATCCAAGATGGCGCGAATGACGTCATCGTATTGGTTGACCTCGGATATATCCAGGGATTACAACGGTACCTCATTTGTGAAATGTGGACAAACGGGTCCAAAGATATGAGCAAAAATGCATTTTTGCTAAATATAGCGCCACCTATAGGTCAAAGATGGCCACAATTCTTGGGCCTGTTAGGGATCGAGTTATGAGTCTGTGGTATAAGTTTGATGTCATAAGACCAACCGGTTGCTGAGATATGGCCTCACGTCCTTTTTGGCGTAGTCGCCGCAAAATTTGATTGGTTATTGTGGGTGAACAAAGTCGAAATTGAAAAATCCGCTTCCTAACTTTTGTGCGGATTCGTCCAAAGATACTGTGTGCCAATTTTCATGAGAATCGGTTAAAATGTGTGAACGAAGAATCCTTTTGAAGGTTTTCAACAAAATCCAAGATGGCGGAAAATCTAGTCAGACGGAAAATGACGTCATATGGTGCGTTGGAATCGTCATGATCCAAGGATTCCAACGATGCCTTGTTTTTGAAATTTGGATCAACGAGTCAAAAGTTACTTAGCTGAATGGGCTTCAAACTTTGACATGTTGGTGGCGCTAGAGAGTTTTGAGTTTGGGCACCAAATTTGTTGAATTTGCTAATGGGATTGTCCTAAATATATGGGCCAAATTTCACAACTTTTTACCATTGCGTTAATGGGGCTGCCATAGACTTCAATGGTGGCGGAAAGTAGAAGAATAATAAGAAAAGCTACTAAAACAATAGGGTTCTGCAGCTTCGCTGCTAGACCCCTAATAAGAAAAACTACTAAAACAATAGGGTTCTGCAGCTTCGCTGCTAGACCCCTAATAATAGGAAAAACTACTAAAACAATAGGGTTCTGCAGCTTCGCTGCTAGACCCCTAACTACTAAAACAATAGGGTTCTGCAGCTTCGCTGCTAGACCCCTAAATATAGCTGCAAGCAGCGATGGCGGGGTCTAGCAGAACAGCAGGTAAGCCTGCGGCTGCTCAGAAAGGCATCATGAGACCATAGACCAAGTTTGGTGTTTGAAATGAACTCGTCTTCATCCAGGGATTCCAACGGTAACTCATTTGTCCAATTTGAACCAACGGCTCCAAAGCTATGAATAAAATGCAGTTTTTGTACTTATAGCGCCCCCACTGGGTGGAAGTGCACCAGACTTCTTGGGCTTCATACAGACTTGGTCATGAGTCTGTATTAGAAGATTGATGTCAAAAGATTAAATGGTTGCTGAAATACGGCCTCACGTCCTGTTTGGCGCATCATTGCTGAGTTTGATTGGCTGCTACGGGCAAAAGGAAACGAAATAATAAAATCCACATGATAGCTCTTGTGAGGCTTGGTCTGAAGATTCTATGTGTCAAGTCCCGTGGAAATCAGACAATCTGGGTGACCTGTAATGCGTTTTGAAGGTTTTTGACATAATTCAAAATGGCGGACAATCCAAGATGGCGCGAATGACGTCATAGGATTCGTTGACCTCGGCTATATCCACGGATTACAATGGTACGTCATTTATGAAATTTGGACAAACGTGTCCAAAGATATGAGCAAAAATGCATTTTTTCGAAATATAGCGCCACCTATAGGTCAAAGGTCTCCAAAATTCTTGGGCCTCTTCAAGATCGAGTTATGAATATTTGTTATGAGTTTGATGTCAAAAGATTAAACTGTTGCTGAGATATGGCCTCACGTCCTTTTTGGCGTAGTCGCCGTCAACTTTGATTGGATGTACTGGGTGAACAAAGTCGAATTTGAAGTAAAAAACAAGCAACTTTTGTGCGGATTGGTCCAAAGATACTCTGTGCCAATTTTCATGAGAATTGGTCAAAATTTGTGACCTGTGAAAATTTTTTAAGGTTTTCAACAAAATCCAAGATGGCGGAAAATCTAGTTAGACGGAAAATGACGTCATAGGGTGCGTTGGACTCGTCATGATCCACGGATTCCAACGATGCCTTGTTTTTGAAATTTAGATCAACGAGTCAAAAGTTATTTAGCTGAATGGGCTTCAAACTTTGACCCGTTGGTGGCGCTAGAGAGTTTTGAATATGGGCACGAAATTTGTTGAATTTGCTAATGGGAATGTGCTAAATAGATGTGCCAAATTTCACAACTTTTTACCATTGCGTTAATGGGGCTGCCATAGACTTCAATTGCAGCGGAAAGTAGAAGAATAAATATAGCTGCAAGCAGCGATACGGGGTCTAGCAGAATAGCAGGCAAGCCTGCGGCTGCTCAGGAGGGCATCATGAGTCCACAGACCAAGTTTGGTGTTTGAGATTAACTCGTTTTCATCCAGGGATTCCAACGGTACCTCATTTGTCCAATTTGAACCAACGGCTCCAAAGCTATGAGCAAAATGCAGTTTGTCTACTTATAGCGCCTCCACTGGGTGGAAGTGCAACAGACTTCTTGGGCCGCTTAAAGACTTGGTCATGAGTCTGTGTTATAAGTTTGATGTCAAAAGATTAAATGGTTGCTGAGATATGGCCTCACGTCCTGTTTGGCGCGTCATTGCTGAGCTTGATTGGCTGCTACGGGCAAACGGAAGCGAATTTAAAAATTCCACATGATAGCTCTTGTGAGGCTTGGTCTTAAAATTCTATATGTCAAGTCCCGTGGAAATCAGACAATTTGGGTGACCTGTAATGCGTTTTGGAGGTTTTTGACATAATTCAAAATGGTGGACAATCCAAGATGGCGCAAATGACGGCATAGGATTCGTTGACCTCGGATATATCCACGGATTACAACGGTACCTCATTTGTTAAATTTGGACAAACAGGTGTAAAGTTATGAGCAAAAATGCATTTTTTCTAGATATAGCGCCACCTATAGGTCAAAGGTCTCCAAAATTCTTGGGCCTCTTCAAAATCAAGTTATGTATATCTGTTATGAGTTTAATGTCAAAAGATTAAACTGTTGCTGAGATATGGCCTCACGTCCTTTTTGGCGTAGTCGCCATCAACTTTGATTGGATATACTGGTTGAACAAAGTCAAATTTGAAGTAAAAAACGAGCAACTTTTGTGCGGATTGGTCTAAAGATACTCTGTGCCAATTTTCATGAGAATTGGTCAAAATTTGTGACCTGTGAAAATTTTTTAAGGTTTTCAACAAAATCCAAGATGGCGGAAAATCTAGTCAGACGGAAAATGACGTCATAGGGTGCGTTGGAATCGTCATGATCCAAGGATTCCAACGATACCTTGTTTTTGAAATTCGGACACATGAGTCAAAAGTTATTTAGCTGAATGTGCTTCAAACTTTGACGTGTTGGGGGCGCTAGAGAGTTTAGATTTTGGGCACCAAAATTGTTGAGTTTGCTAATGGGATGGTCCTAAAAATATGGGCCAAATTTCACAACTTTTTACCATTGCGTTAATGGGGCTGCCATAGACTTCAATTGCAGCGGAAAGTAGATCAATAATAATAGGAATACCAGCTAAAACAATAGGGTTCTGCAGCTTCGCTGCTAGACCCCTAATAAGAAAAGCTACTAAAACAATAGGGTTCTGCAGCTTCGCTGCTAGACCCCTAATAATAATAATAAGAAAAACTACTAAAACAATAGGGTTCTGCAGCTTCGCTGCTAGACCCCTAATAATAAATATAGCTGCAAGCAGCGATACGGGGTCTAGCAGAACAGCAGGTAAGCCTGCGGCTGCTCAGGAAGGCATTATGAGTACACAGACCAAGTTTGGTGTTTGAGATGAACTCGTCTTCATCCAGGGATTCCAACGGTACCTCATTTGTCCAATTTGAACCAACGGCTCCAAAGTTATGAGCAAAATGCATGTTTGCTACTTATAGCGCCCCCTCTGGGTGGACGTTCACCAGACTTCTTGGGCCTCTTACAGACTTGGTCATGAGTCTGTGTTATAAGTTTGATGTCAAAAGATTAAATGGTTGCTGAGATATGGCCTCACGTCCTGTTTGGCGCGTCATTGCTGAGTTTGATCGGCTGCTACGGGCAAACGGAAGCGAATTTAAAAATTTCACATAATAGCTCTTGTGAGGCTTGGTCTGAAGATTCTATGTGTCAAGTCCCGTGGAAATCAGACAATCTGGGTGACCTGTAATGCGTTTTGGAGGTTTTTGACATAATTCAAAATGGCGGACAATCCGAGATGGTGCGAATGACGTCATAGGATTCGTTGACCTCGGCTATATCCACGGATTACAACGGTACTTCATTTGTGAAATTTGGACAAACGGGTCAAAAGATATGAGCAAAAATGCATTTTTTCTAAATATAGCGCCACCTATAGGTCAAAGGTCTCCAAAATTCTTGGGCCTCTTCAAAATCAACTTATGAATATGTGTTATGAGTTTGATGTCAAAAGATTAAACTGTTGCTGAGATATGGCCTCACGTGCTTTTTGGCGTAGTCGCCATCAACTTTGATTGGATGTACTGGTTGAACAAAGTCTAATTTGAAGTAAAAAACGAGCAACTTTTGTGCGGATTGGCCTAAAGATACTCTGTGCCAATTTTCATGAGAATTGGTCAAAATTTGTGACCTGTGAAAATTTTTTAAGGTTTTCAACAAAATCCAAGATGGCGGAAAATCTAGTTAGACGGAAAATGACGTCATAGGGTGCGTTGGAATCGTCATGATCCAAGGATTCCAACGATGCCTTGTTTTTGAAATTTGGATCAACGAGTCAAAAGTTATTTAGCTGAATGGGCTTCAAACTTTGACATGTTGGTGGCGCTAGAGAGTTTTGAATTTGGGCACGAAATTTGTTGAATTTGCTAATGGGACTGTCCTAATTAGATGTGCCAAATTTCACAACTTTTTACCATTGCGTTAATGGGGCTGCCATAGACTTCAATTGCAGCGGAAAGTAGAAGAATAATAATAAATATAGCTGCAAGCAGCGATGGCGGGGTCTAGCAGAATAGCAGGTAAGCCTGCGGCTGCTCAGGAAGGCATCATGAGTCCATAGACCAAGTTTGGTGTTTGAAATGAACTCGTCTTCATCCAGGGATTCCAACGGTACCTCATTTGTCCAATTTGAACAGACGGCTCCAAAGCTATGAGCAAAATGCAGTTTGTCTACTTATAGCGCCTCCACTGGGTGGAAGTGCAACAGACTTCTTGGGCCTCTTAAAGACTTGGTCATGAGTCTGTGTTATAAGTTTGATGTCAAAAGATTAAATGGTTGCTGAGATATGGCCTCACGTCCTGTTTGGCGCATCATTGCTGAGTTCGATTGGCTGCTACGGGCAAACGGAAGCGAATTTAAAAATTTCACATAATAGCTCTTGTGAGGCTTCGTCTGAAGATTTTATGTGTCAAGTCCCGTGGAAATCAGACAATCTGGGTGACCTGTAATGTGTTTTGGAGGTTTTTGACATAATTCAAAATAGCGGACAATCCGAGATGGCGCGAATGACGTCATAGGATTCGTTGACCTCGGCTATATCCACGGATTACAACGGTACCTCATTTGTGAAATTTGGACAAAAGGGTCAAAAGTTATGAGGAAAAATGCATTTTTGCTAAATATAGCGCCACCTATAGGTCAAAGTTCTCCAAAATTCTTGGGCCTCTTCAAGATCGAGTTATGAATATGTGTTATGAGCTTGATGTCAAAAGATTAACTGGTTACTGAGATATGGTCTCACGTGCTTTTTGGCGTAGTCGCCGTCAACTTTGATTGGATGTACTGGGTGAACAAAGTCGAATTTGAAGTAAAAAACGAGCAACTTTTGTGCGGATTGGTCCAAAGATAATCTGTGCCAATTTTCATGAGAATTGGTCAAAATTTGTGACCTGTGAAAATTTTTTAAGGTTTTCAACAAAATCCAAGATGGCGGAAAATCTAGTTAGACGGAAAATGACGTCATAGGGTGCGTTGGAATCGTCATGATCCAAGGATTCCAACGATACCTTGTTTTTGAAATTTGGATCAACGAGTCAAAAGTTATTTAGCTGAATGGGCTTCAAACTTTGACATGTTGGTGGCGCTAGAGAGTTTTGAATTTGGGCACGAAATTTGTTGAATTTGCTAATGGGACTGTCCTAATTAGATGTGCCAAATTTCACAACTTTTTACCATTGCGTTAATGGGGCTGCCATAGACTTCAATTGCAGCGGAAAGTAGAAGAATAATAATAAATATAGCTGCAAGCAGCGATGGCGGGGTCTAGCAGAACAGCAGGTAAGCCTGCGGCTGCTCAGGAGGGCATCATGAGTCCACAGACCAAGTTTGGTATTTCAGATGAACTCGTCTTCATCCAGGGATTCCAACGGTACCTCATTTGTCCAATTTGAACCAACGGCTCCAAAGCTATGAGCAAAATGCAGTTTTTGTACTTACAGCGCCCCCACTGGGTGGAAGTGCACCTGACTTCTTGGGCTTCATACAGACTTGGTCATGAGTCTGTATTAGAAGTTTGATGTCAAAAGATTAAATGGTTGCTGAGATATGGCCTCACGTCGTGTTTGGTGCGTCATCGCTGAGTTTGATTGGCTGCTACGGGCAAACGGAAGTGAATATAAAAATTTCACATGATAGCTCTTGTGGGGCATGGTCTGAAGATTCTATATGTCAAGTCCCGTGGAGATCAGACAATCTGGGTGACTTGTAATGCGTTTTGAAGGTTTTTGACATAATTCAAAATGGCGGACAATCCAAGATGGCGCGAATGACGTCATAGGATTCGTTGACCTCGGCTATATCCACGGATTACAACGGTACCTCATTTGTGAAATTTGGACAAACGGGTCCAAAGATATGAGCAAACATGCATTTTTTCTAAATATAGCGCCACCTATAGGTCAAAGGTCTCCAAAATTCTTGGGCCTCTTCGAGATCGAGTTATGAATATGTGTTATGAGTTTGATGTCAAAAGATGAAACTGTTGCTGAGATATGGTCTCACGTGCTTTTTTGCGTAGTCGCCGTCAACTTTGATTGGATGTACTGGGTGAACAAAGTCGAATTTGAAGTAAAAAACGAGCAACTTTTGTGCGGATTGGTCTAAAGATACTCTGTGCCAATTTTCATGAGAATTGGTCAAAATTTGTGACCTGTGAAAATTTTTTAAGGTTTTCAACAAAATCCAAGATGGCGGAAAATCTAGTAAGACGGAAAATGACGTCATAGGGTGCGTTGGACTCGTCATGATCCAAGGATTCCAACGATGCCTTGTTTTTTAAATTTGGATCAACGAGTCAAAAGTTATTTAGCTGAATGGGCTTCAAACTTTGACATGTTGGTGGCGCTAGAGAGTTTTGAATTTGGGCACGAAATTTGTTGAATTTGCTAATGGGACTGTCCTAATTAGATGTGCCAAATTTCACAACTTTTTACCATTGCGTTAATGGGGCTGCCATAGACTTCAATTGCAGCGGAAAGTAGAAGAATAATAAATATAGCTGCAAGCAGCGATGGCGGGGTCTAGCAGAATAGCAGGTAAGCCTGCGGCTGCTCAGGAAGGCATTATGAGTACATAGACCAAGTTTGGTGTTTGAGATGAACTCGTCTTCATCCAGGGATTCCAACGGTACCTCATTTGTCCAATTTGAACCAACGGCTCCAAAGTTATGAGCAAAATGCATGTTTGCTACTTATAGCGCCCCCTCTGGGTGGACGTTCACCAGACTTCTTGGGCCTCTTACAGACTTGATCATGAGTCTGTGTTAGAAGTTTGATGTCAAAAGAGCATATGGTTGCTGAGATATGGCCTCACGTCCTGTTTGGCGCATCATCGCTGAATTTGATTGGCTGCTACGGGCAAACGGAAACGAAATAAAAAAATCAACATGATAGCTCTTGTGAGGCTTGGTCTGAACATTCTATATGTCAAGTCCCTTGGAAATCAGACAATCTGGGTGACCTGTAATGCGTTTTGAAGGTTTTTGATATAATTCAAAATGGCGGACAATCCAAGATGGCGCGCATGACGTCATGAGATTGTTTGACCTCGGCTATATCCAGGGACTCCAACGGTACCTGATTTGTGATATTTGGACAAACAGGTGTAAAGTTATGAGCAAAAATGCATTTTTGCTAAATATAGCGCCACCTATAGGTCAAAGATCACTATAATTCTTGGGCCTATTAAGGATCGAGTTATGAGTCAGTGTCTTAAGTTTGATGTCAAAAGACCAACCGGTTGCTGAGATATGGCCTCACGTCCTTTTTGGCGTTGTTGCCGTTAACTTTGATTGGTTGTAATGGGTGAACAAAGTCGAAATTGAAAAATCCGCTTCGTATCCTTTGTGCGGATTCGTCCAAAGATACTATGTGCCAATTTTCATGAGAATTGGTCAAAATTTGTGACCTGTGAAACTTTTTGAAGGTTTTCAACAAAATCCAAGATGGCGGAAAATCTAGTTAGACGGAAAATGACGTCATAGGGTGCGTTGGACTCGTCATGATCCAAGGATTCCAGCGATATGTTGTTTTTGAAATTTGGATCAACGAGTCAAAAGTTATTTAGCTGAATGGGCTTCAAACTTTGACATGTTGGTGGCGCTAGAGAGTTTTGAATTTGGGCACGAAATTTGTTGAATTTGCTAATGGGATGTTCCTGAAGATATGGGCCAAATTTCACAACTTTTTACCATTGCGTTAATGGGGCTGCCATAGACTTCAATTGCAGCGGAAAGTAGAAGAATAATAATAAGAAAAACAGCTAAAACAATAGGGTTCTGCAGCTTCGCTGCTAGACCCCTAATAAGAAAAACTACTAAAACAATAGGGTTCTGCAGCTTCGCTGCTAGACCCCTAAATATAGCTGCAAGCAGCGATGGCGGGGTCTAGCAGAATAGCAGGTAAGCCTGCGGCTGCTCAGAAAGGCATCATGAGTCCATAGACCAAGTTTGGTGTTTGAAATGAACTCGTCTTCATCCAGGGATTCCAACGGTACCTCATTTGTCCAATTTGAACCAACGGCTCCAAAGCTATGAGCAAAATGCAGTTTTTCTACTTATAGCGCCCCCTCTGGGTGGACGTGCACCTGACTTCTTGGGCTTCTTACAGACTTGATCATGAGTCTGTGTTATAAGTTTGATGTCAAAAGAGCAAATGGTTCCTGAGATATGGCCTCACGTCCTGTTTGGCGCGTCATCGCTGAGTTTGATTGGCTGCTACGGGCAAACGGTAGCGAATTAAAAAATACCACTTAAAAGCTCATGTGAGGCTTAGTCTGAAGATTCTATGTGTCAAGTCCCGTGGAATTCAGACAATCTGGGTGACCTGTAATGCATTTTGAAGGTTTTTGACATAATTCAAAATGGCGCACAATCCACGATGGTGCGAATGACGTCATAGGGTTGGTTGACCTCGGATATATCCACGAATTACAACGGTACCTCATTTGTGAAATTTGGAAAAACGGGTCCAAAGTTATGAGCAAAAAGGCATTTTTGCTAAATATAGTGCCACCTATAGGTCAAAGATCACCAAAATTCTTGGGCCTCTTAGATAACAAGTCTTGAGTCTCTGGTAGAAGCTTGATGTCAAAAGACCAACCGGTTGCTGAGATATGGCCTCACGTCCTTTTTGGCGTTGTCGCCGTTAACTTTGATTGGTTGTATTGGGTGAACAAAGTCGAAATTGAAAAATCCGCTTCCTAACTTTTGTGCGGATTCGTCCAAAGATACTGTGTGCCAATTTTCATGAGAATCGGTTAAAATGTGTGAACGAAGAATCCTTTTGAAGGTTTTCAACAAAATCCAAGATGGCGGAAAATCTAGTCAGACGGAAAATGACGTCATAGGGTGCGTTGGACTCGTC
The DNA here is from genome assembly GCF_036924035.1 of Leuresthes tenuis. Lineage (NCBI taxonomy): Eukaryota > Metazoa > Chordata > Actinopteri > Atheriniformes > Atherinopsidae > Leuresthes > Leuresthes tenuis. Next base: position 28,012,108 of record NW_027325368.1, on the reverse strand, counting down.
GTGATCCAAGGATTCCAACGATACCTTGTTTTTGAAATTTGGATCAACGAGTCAAAAGTTATTTAGCTGAATGGGCTTCAAACTTTGACATGTTGGTGGCGCTAGAGAGTTTTGAATTTGGGCACCAAATTTGTTGAATTTGCTAATGGGACTGTCCTAAATAGATGTGCCAAATTTCACAACTTTTTACCATTGCGTTAATGGGGCTGCCATAGACTTCAATGGTGGCGGAAAGTAGAAGAATAATAAATATAGCTGCAAGCAGCGATACGGGGTCTAGCAGAACAGCAGGTAAGCCTGCGGCTGCTCAGGAAGGCATCATGAGTCCATAGACCAAGTTTGGTGTTTGAAATGAACTCGTCTTCCTCCAGGGATTCCAACGGTACCTCATTTGTCCAATTTGAACCAACGGCTCCAAAGCTATGAGCAAAATGCAGTTTTTCTACTTATAGCGCCCCCACTGGGTGGACGTTCACCAGACTTCTTGGGCCTCTTAAAGACTTGGTCATGAGTCTGTGTTAGAAGTTTGATGTCAAAAGAGCAAATGGTTGCTGAGATATGGCCTCACGTCCTGTTTGGCGCGTCATCTCTGAGTTTGATTGGCTGCTACGGGCAAAGGGAAACAAAATAAAAAATTCCTCATGATAGCTCTTGTGAGGCTTGGTCTGAACATTCTATATGTCAAGTCCCGTGGAAATCAGACAATCTGGGTGACCTGTAATGCGTTTTGAATGTTTTTGATATAATTCAAAATGGCAGACAATTAAAGATGGCGCACATGACGTCATAGTATTGGTTGACCTCGGATATATTCAGGGATTACAACGGTACATCATATGTGAAATTTGGACAAACGGGTCCAAAGTTATGAGCAAAAATGCATTTTTGCTAAATATAGCGCCCCCTATGGGTCAAAGATCACTATAATTCTTGGGACTGTTTGGGATTGAGTTATGAATATGTGTTATAAGTTTGATGTCAAAAGATTAAACGTTTGCTGAGATATGGCCTCACGTCCTTTTTGGCGTAGTCTCCGCCAACTTTGAATTGATGTAGCTAAATAACAAAGTCGAAATTGAAAAATCCATCTCCTAACTTTTGTGCGGATTGGTCCAAAGATACTATGTGCCAATTTTCATGAGATTTGGTCAAAATGTCTGACCTGTGAAAATTTTTTAAGGTTTTCAACAAAATCCAAGATGGCGGAAAATCTAGTCAGACGGAAAATGACGTCATAGGGTGCGTTGGACTCGTCATAATCCAAGGATTCCAACGATGCCTTGTTTTTTAAATTTGGATCAACGAGTCAAAAGTTATTTAGCTGAATGAGCTTGAAACTTTGACATGTTGGTGGCGCTAGAGAGTTTTGAATTTGGGCACGAAATTTGTTGAATTTGCTAATGGGAATGTGCTAAATAGATGTGCCAAATTTCACAACTTTTTACCATTGCGTTAATGGGGCTGCCATAGACTTCAATGGTGGCGGAAAGTAGAAGAATAATAAATATAGCTGCAAGCAGCGATGGCGGGGTCTAGCAGAATAGCAGGTAAGCCTGCGGCTGCTCAGGAAGGCATCATGAGTCCATAGACCAAGTTTGGTGTTTGAAATGAACTCGTCTTCATCCAGGGATTCCAACGGTACCTCATTTGTCCAATTTGAACCAACGGCTCCAAAGCTATGAGCAAAATGCAGTTTTTGTACTTATAGCGCCCCCACTGGGTGGACGTTCACCAGACTTCTTGGGCTTCTTACAGACTTGGTCATGAGTCTGTGTTAGAAGTTTGATGTCAGAAGAGCAAATGGTTGCTGAGATATGGCCTCACGTCCTGTTTGGCGCATCATCGCTGAGTTTGATTGGCTGCTACGGGCAAACGGTAGCGAATTAAAAAATACCACTTGAAAGCTCATGTGAGGCTCAGTCTGAAAATTCTATATGTCAAGTCCCGTGGAAATCAGACAATCTGGGTGACCTGTAATGCGTTTTGAAGGTTATTGATATAATTCAAAATGGTGGACAATTAAAGATGGCGCACATGACGTCATAGGATTGGTTGACCTTGGATATATCCAGGGATTACAACGGTACCTCATTTGTGAAATTTGGACAAACGGGTCCAAAGATATGCTCAAAAATGCATTTTTGCTAAATATAGCGCCACCTATAGGTCAAAGATAACCACAATTCTTGGGCCTGTTAGGGATTGAGTTATGAGTCTGTGATATAAGTTTGATGTCAATAGACCAATTGGTTGCTGAGATATGGCCTCACGTCCTTTTTGGCGTAGTCGCCGCCAACTTTGATTGGTTATTGTGGGTGAACAAAGTCGAAATTGAAAAATCCGCTTCCTAACTTTTGTGCGGATTCGTCTAAAGATACTCTCTGCTAATTTTCATGAGAATCGGTTAAAATTTGTGAACGAAGTTTCCTTTTGAAGGTTTTCAACAAAATCCAAGATGGCGGAAAATCTAGTTAGACGGAAAATGACGTCATAGGATGCGTTGGAATCGTCAACATCCACGGATTCCAACGATGCCTTGTTTTTTAAATTTGGATCAACGAGTCAAAAGTTATTTAGCTGAATGGGCTTCAAACTTTGACATGTTGGTGGCGCTAGAGAGTTTTGAGTTTGGGCACCAAATTTGTTGAATTTGCTAATGGGAATGTGCTAAATAGATGTGCCAAATTTCACAACTTTTTACCATTGCGTTAATGGGGCTGCCATAGACTTCAATTGCAGCGGAAAGTAGAAGAATAATAATAAATATAGCTGCAAGCAGCGATGGCGGGGTCTAGCAGAATAGCAGGCAAGCCTGCGGCTGCTCAGGAGGACATCATGAGTCCATAGACCAAGTTTGGTGTTTGAGATGAACTCGTCTTCATCCAGGGATTCCAACGGTACCTCATTTGTCCAATTTGAACCAACGGCTCCAAAGCTATGAGCAAAATGCAGTTTTTCTACTTATAGCGCCCCCACTGGGTGGAAGTGCACCAGACTTCTTGGGCTTCTTACAGACGTGGTTCTGAGTCTGTGTTAGAAGTTTGATGTCAAAAGAGCAAATGGTTGCTGAGATATGGCCTCACGTCCTGTTTGATGCGTCATCGCTGAGTTTGATTGGCTGCTACGGGCAAATGGAAACGAAATAAAAAAATCCAGATAATAACTATTGTGAGGCTCAGTCTGAACATTCTATATGTCAAGTCCCGTGGAAATCAGACAATCTGGGTGACCTGTAATGCGTTTTGAAGGTTTTTGACATAATTCAACATGGCGGAAAATCCAAGATGGCGCGAATGACGTCATAGGATTCGTTGACCTCGGCTATATCCACGGATTACAACGGTACCTCATTTGTGAAATTTGGACAAACGGGTCCAAAGATATGAGCAAAAATGCATTTTTTCTAAATATAGCGCCACCTATAGGTCAAAGGTCTCCAAAATTCTTGGGCCTCTTCAAAATCGAGTTATGAATATGTGTTATGAGTTTGATGTCAAAAGATTAAACTGTTGCTGAGATATGGCCTCACGTCCTTTTTGGCGTAGTCGCCATCAATTTTGATTGGAGATACTGGTTGAACAAAGTCAAATTTGAAGTAAAAAACGAGCAACTTTTGTGCGGATTGGTCTAAAGATACTGTGTGCCAATTTTCATGAGAATTGGTCAAAATTTGTGACCTGTGAAAATTTTTTAAGGTTTTCAACAAAATCCAAGATGGCGGAAAATCTAGTCAGACGGAAAATGACGTCATAGGGTGCGTTGGACTCGTCATGATCCAAGGATTCCAACGATGCCTTGTTTTTTAAATTTGGATCAACGAGTCAAAAGTTAATTAGCTGAATGGGCTTCAAACTTTGACCCATTGGTGGCGCTAGAGAGTTTTGAATTTGGGCACGAAATTTGTTGAATTTGCTAATGGGAATGTGCTAAATAGATGTGCCAAATTTCACAACTTTTTACCATTGCGTTAATGGGGCTGCCATAGACTTCAATTGCAGCGGAAAGTAGAAGAATAATAATAAGAAAAACTACTAAAACAATAGGGTTCTGCAGCTTCGCTGCTAGACCCCTAAATATAGCTGCAAGCAGCGATGGCGGGGTCTAGCAGAACAGCATGTAAGCCTGCGGCTGCTCAGGAAGGCATCATGAGTTCATAGACCAAGTTTGGTGTTTGAGATGAACTCGTCTTCATCCAGGGATTCCAACGGTACCTCATTTGTCCAATTTGAACCAACGGCTCCAAAGTTATGAGCAAAATGCATGTTTGCTACTTATAGCGCCCCCTCTGGGTGGACGTTCACCAGACTTCTTGGGCCTCTTACAGACTTGACCATGAGTCTGTGTTAGAAGTTTGATGTCAAAAGAGCAAATGGTTGCTGAGATACGGCCTCACGTCCTGTTTGGCGCATCATCGCTGAATTAGATTGGCTGCTACGGGCAAACGGAAACGAAATAAAAATATCAACATGATAGCTCTTGTGAGGCTTGGTCTGAACATTCTATATGTCAAGTCCCGTGGAAATCAGACAATCTGGGTGACCTGTAATGCGTTTTGAAGGTTTTTGATATAATTCAAAATGGCGGACAATCCAAGATGGCGCGCATGACGTCATGAGATTGATTGTCCTCGGCTATATCCAGGGACTCCAACGGTACCTGATTTGTGATATTTGGACAAACAGGTGTAAAGTTATGAGCAAAAATGCATTTTTGCTAAATATAGCGCCACCTATAGGTCCAAGATCACTAAAATTCTTAGGCCTGTTAAGGATCGAGTTATGAGTCAGTGTCATAAGTTTGATGTCAAAACACCAACCGGTTACTGAGATATGGCCTCACGTCCTTTTTGGCGTTGTCGCCGTTAACTTTGATTGGATGTAATGGGTGAACAAAGTCGAAATTGAAGTAAAAAACGAGCAACTTTTGTGCGGATTGGTCCAAAGATAATCTGTGCCAATTTTCATGAGAATTGGTCAAAATTTGTGACCTGTGAAAATTTTTTAAGGTTTTCAACAAAATCCAAGATGGCGGAAAATCTAGTTAGACGGAAAATGACGTCATAGGGTGCGTTGGAATCGTCATGATCCAAGGATTCCAACGATACCTTGTTTTTGAAATTCGGACACATGAGTCAAAAGTTATTTAGCTGAATGTGCTTCAAACTTTGACGTGTTGGTGGCGCTAGAGAGTTTAGATTTTGGGCACCAAAATTGTTGAGTTTGCTAATGGGATGGTCCTAAAAATATGGGCCAAATTTCACAACTTTTTACCATTGCGTTAATGGGGCTGCCATAGACTTCAATTGCAGCGGAAAGTAGATCAATAATAATAGGAATACCAGCTAAAACAATAGGGTTCTGCAGCTTCGCTGCTAGACCCCTAATAATAATAATAAATATAGCTGCAAGCAGCGATGGCGGGGTCTAGCAGAATAGCAGGTAAGCCTGCGGCCGCTCAGGAAGGCGTCATGAGTCCATAGACCAAGTTTGGTGTTTGAAATGAACTCGTCTTCATCCAGGGATTCCAACGGTACCTCATTTGTCCAATTTGAACCAACGGCTCCAAAGCTATGAGCAAAATGCAGTTTTTCTACTTATAGCGCCCCCTCTGGGTGGAAGTGCACCAGACTTCTTGGGCTTCGTAAAGACTTGGTCATAAGTCTGTGTTAAAAGTTTGATGTCAAAATATTAATTGGTTGCTGAGATATGGCCTCACGTCCTGTTTGGCGCGTCATCGCTGAGTTTGATTGGCTGCAACGGGAAAAGGGAAACGAAATAAAAAAATCCACATGATAGCTCTTGTGAGGCTTGGTCTGAACATTCTATGTGTCAAGTCCCGTGGAAATCAGACAATCTGGGTGACCTGTAATGCGTTTTGAAGGTTTTTGACATAATTCAAAATGGCGGACAATCCAAGATGGCGCGAATGACGTCATCGGGTTGGTTGACCTCGGCTATTTCCACGGATTACAACGGTACCTCATTTGTGAAATTTGGACAAACGTGTCCAAAGATATGAGCAAAAATGCATTTTTTCTAAATATAGCGCCACCTATAAGTCAAAGGTCTCCAAAATTCTTGGGCCACTTCAAAATCGAGTTATGAATATGTGTTATGAGTTTGATGTCAAAAGATTAAACTGTTGCTGAGATATGGTCTCACGTCCTTTTTGGCGTAGTTGCCATCAACTTTGATTGGATGTACTGGTTGAACAAAGTCAAATTTGAAGTAAAAAACGAGCAACTTTTGTGCGGATTGGTGCAAAGATACTTTGTGTCAATTTTCATGAGAATTGGTCAAAATTTGTGACCTGTGAAAATTTTTTAAGGTTTTCAACAAAATCCAAGATGGCGGAAAATCTAGTTAGACGGAAAATGACGTCATAGGGTGCGTTGGACTCGTCATGATCCACGGATTCCAACGATGCCTTGTTTTTGAAATTTGGATCAACGAGTCAAAAGTTATTTAGCTGAATGGGCTTCAAACTTTGACCCGTTGGTGGCGCTAGAGAGTTTTGAATTTGGGCACGAAATTTGTTGAATTTGCTAATGGGAATGTGCTAAATAGATGTGCCAAATTTCACAACTTTTTACCATTGCGTTAATGGGGCTGCCATAGACTTCAATTGCAGCGGAAAGTAGAAGAATAATAAGAAAAGCTACTAAAACAATAGGGTTCTGCAGCTTCGCTGCTAGACCCCTAATAAGAAAAACTACTAAAACAATAGGGTTCTGCAGCTTCGCTGCTAGACCCCTAAATATAGCTGCAAGCAGCGATGGCGGGGTCTAGCAGAACAGCAGGTAAGCCTGCGGCTGCTCAGGAAGGCATCATGAGTCCATAGACCAAGTTTGGTGTTTGAAATGAACTCGTCTTCATCCAGGGATTCCAACGGTACCTCATTTGTCCAATTTGAACCAACGGCTCCAAAGCTATGAGCAAAATGCAGTTTTTCTACTTATAGCGCCCCCTCTGGGTGGAAGTGCACCAGACTTCTTGGGCCTCTTACAGACTTGGTCATGACTCTGTGTTAGAAGTTTGATGTCAAAAGATTAAATGGTTGCTAAGATATGGCCTCACGTCCTGTTTGGCGCGTCATCGCTGAGTTTGATTGGCTGCTATGGGCAAACGGAAGCGAAATTAAACATTTCACATAATAGCTCTTGTGAGGCTTCGTCTGAAGATTCTATGTGTCAAGTCCCGTGGAAATCAGACAATCTGGGTGACCTGTAATGCGTTTTGAAGGTTTTTGACATAATTCAAAATGGCGGACAATCCAAGATGGCGCAAATGACTTCATAGGATTCGTTGACCTCGGCTATATCCACGGATTACAACGGTACCTCATTTGTGAAATTTGGACAAACGGGTCCAAAGATATGAGCAAAAATGCATTTTTGCTAAATATAGCGCCACCTATAGGTCAAAGTTCTCCAAAATTCTTGGGCCTCTTTAAGATCGAGTTATGAATATGTGTTATGAGTTTGATGTCAAAAGATTAAATTGTTGCTGAGATATGGCCTCACGTCCTTTTTGGCGTAGTCGCCATCAACTTTGATTGGATGTACTGGTTGAACAAAGTCGAATTTGAAGTAAAAAACGAGCAACTTTTGTGCGGATTGGTCCAAAGATACTCTGTGCCAATTTTCATGAGAATTGGTCAAAATTTGTGACCTGTGAAAATTTTTGAAGGTTTTCAACAAAATCCAAGATGGCGGAAAATCTAGTTAGACGGAAAATGACGTCATAGGGTGCGTTGGACTCGTCATCATCCAAGGATTCCAACAATGCCTTGTTTTTTAAATTTGGATCAACGAGTCAAAAGTTATTTAGCTGAATGGGCTTCAAACTTTGACATGTTGGTGGCGCTAGAGAGTTTAGAATTTGGGCACGAAATTTGTTGAATTTGCTAATGGGAATGTGCTAAATAGATGTGCCAAATTTCACAACTTTTTACCATTGCGTTAATGGGGCTGCCATAGACTTCAATTGCAGCGGAAAGTAGAAGAATAATAAATATAGCTGCAAGCAGCGATGGCGGGGTCTAGCAGAACAGCAGGTAAGCCTGCGGCTGCTCAGGAAGGCATCATGAGTCCATAGACCAAGTTTGGCATTTGAAATGAACTCGTCTTCATCCAGGGATTCCAACGGTACCTCATTTGTCCAATTTGAACCAACGGCTCCAAAGCTATGAGCAAAATGCAGTTTTTGTACTTATAGCGCCCCCACTGGGTGGACGTTCACCAGACTTCTTGGGCTTCTTACAGACTTGATCATGAGTCTGTGTTAGAAGTTTGATGTCAAAAGAGCAAATGGTTGCTGAGATATGGCCTCACGTCCTGTTTGGCGCGTCATCGCTGAGTTTGATTGGCTGCTACGGGAAAACGGTAGCGAATTAAAAATACCACTTGAAAGCTAATGTGAGGCTCAGTCTGAAAATTCTATATGTCAAGTCCCGTGGAAATCAGACAATCTGGGTGACCTGTAATGCGTTTTGAAGGTTTTTGATATAATTCAAAATGGCGGACAATTAAAGATGGCGTACATGACGTCATAGGATTGGTTGACCTCGGATATATCCAGGGATTACAGCGGTACCTCATATGTGAAATTTGGACAAACGGGTCCAAAGATATGCTCAAAAATGCATTTTTGCTAAATATAGCGCCACCTATAGGTCAAAGATAGCCACAATTCTTGGGCCAGTTAGGGATTGAGTTATGAGTCTGTGATATAAGTTTGATGTCAATAGACCAACTGGTTGCTGAGATATGGCCTCACGTCCTTTTTGGCGTAGTCGCCGCCAAATTTGATTGGTTATTGTGGGTGAACAAAGTCGAAATTGAAAAATCCGCTTCCTAACTTTTGTGCGGATTCGTCCAAAGATACTGTGTGCCAATTTTCATGAGAATCGGTTAAAATGTGTGAACGAAGAATCCTTTTGAAGGTTTTCAACAAAATCCAAGATGGCGGAAAATCTAGTCAGACGGAAAATGACGTCATAGGGTGCGTTGAACTCGTCATCATCCAAGGATTCCAACGATACCTTGTTTTTGAAATTTGGACCAACGAGTCAAAAGTTATTTAGCTGAATGTGCTTCAAACTTTGACATGTTGGTGGCGCTAGAGAGTTTTGAATTTGGGTTCCAAATTTGTTGAATTTGCTAATGGGACTGTCCTAAATAGATGTGCCAAATTTCACAACTTTTTACCATTGCGTTAATGGGGCTGCCATAGACTTCAATGGTGGCGGAAAGTAGAAGAATAAATATAGCTGCAAGCAGCGATGGCGGGGTCTAGCAGAATAGCAGGTAAGCCTGCGGCTGCTCAGGAAGGCATCATGAGTCCATAGACCAAGTTTGGTGTTTGAAATGAACTCGTCTTCATCCAGGGATTCCAACGGTACCTCATTTGTCCAATTTGAACAGACGGCTCCAAAGCTATGAGCAAAATGCAGTTTGTCTACTTATAGCGCCTCCACTGGGTGGAAGTGCAACAGACTTCTTGGGCCTCTTAAAGACTTGGTCATGAGTCTGTGTTATAAGTTTGATGTCAAAAGATCAAATGGTTGCTGAGATATGGCCTCACGTCCTGTTTGGTGTGTCATCGCTGAGTTTGATTGGCTGCTACGGGCAAACGGTAGTGAATTAAAAAATATCACTGAAAAGCTCATGTGAGGCTCAGTCTGAAGATTCTATATGTCAAGTCCCGTGGAAATCAGACAATCTGGGTGACCTGTAATGCGTTTTGAAGGTTTTTGACATAATTCAAAATGGCGGTAAATCCAAGATGGCGCGAATGACGTCATCGTATTGGTTGACTTCGGATATATCCAGGGATTACAATGGTACCTCATTTGTGAAATTTGGACAAACGGGTCCAAAGATATGAGCAAAAATGCATTTTTGCTAAATATAGCGCCACCTATAGGTCAAAGATGGCTACAATTCTTGGGCCTGTTAGGGATCGAGTTATGAGTCTGTGATATAAGTTTGATGTCATAAGACCAACCGGTTGCTGAGATATGGCCTCACGTCCTTTTTGGCGTAGTCGCCGCCAACTTTGATTTGTTATAATGGGTGAACAAAGTCGAAAATGAAAAATCCGCTTCCTAGCTTTTGTGCGGATTCGTCCAAAGATACTCTGTGCTAATTTTCATGAGAATCGGTCAAAATGTGTGAACGAAGAATCCTTTTGAAGGTTTTCAACAAAATCCAAGATGGCGGAAAATCTAGTCAGACGGAAAATGACGTCATAGGGTGCGTTGGACTCGTCATGATCCAAGGATTCCAACGATACCTTGTTTTTGACATTTGGACCAACGAGTCAAAAGTTATTTAGCTGAATGGGCTTCAAACTTTGACATGTTGGTGGCGCTAGAGAGTTTTGAATTTGGGTTCCAAATTTGTTGAATTTGCTAATGGGAATGTGCTAAATAGATGTGCCAAATTTCACAACTTTTTACCATTGCGTTAATGGGGCTGCCATAGACTTCAATGGTGGCGGAAAGTAGAAGAATAAATATAGCTGCAAGCAGCGATGGCGGGGTCTAGCAGAATAGCAGGTAAGCCTGCGGCTGCTCAGGAAGGCATCATGAGTCCATAGACCAAGTTTGGTGTTTGAAATGAACTCGTCTTCATCCAGGGATTCCAACGGTACCTCATTTGTCCAATTTGAACAGACGGCTCCAAAGCTATGAGCAAAATGCAGTTTGTCTACTTATAGCGCCTCCACTGGGTGGAAGTGCAACAGACTTCTTGGGCCTCTTAAAGACTTGGTCATGAGTCTGTGTTATAAGTTTGATGTCAAAAGATCAAATGGTTGCTGAGATATGGCCTCACGTCCTGTTTGGTGCGTCATCGCTGAGTTTGATTGGCTGCTACGGGCAAACGGTAGTGAATTAAAAAATATCACTGAAAAGCTCATGTGAGGCTCAGTCCGAAGATTCTATATGTCAAGTCCCGTGGAAATCAGACAATCTGGGTGACCTGTAATGCGTTTTGAAGGTTTTTGACATAATTCAAAATGGCGGTAAATCCAAGATGGCGCGAATGACGTCATCGTATTGGTTGACCTCGGCTATATCCAGGGATTACACCGGTACCTCATTTGTGAAATTTGGACAAACGGGTCCAAAGATATGAGCAAAAATGCATTTTTGCTAAATATAGCGCCACCTATAGGTCAAAGATGGCCACAATTCTTGGGCCTGTTAGGGATCGAGTTATGAGTCTGTGATATAAGTTTGATGACAATAGACCAACCGGTTGCTGAGATATGGCCTCACGTCCTTTTTGGCGTAGTCGCCGCCAACTTTGATTGGTTATAATGGGTGAACAAAGTCGAAAATGAAAAATCCGCTTCCTAGCTTTTGTGCGGATTCGTCCAAAGATACTCTGTGCTAATTTTCATGAGAATCGGTCAAAATGTGTGAACGAAGAATCCTTTTGAAGGTTTTCAACAAAATCCAAGATGGCGGAAAATCTAGTCAGACGGAAAATGACGTCATAGGATGCGTTGGACTCGTCATGATCCAAGGATTCCAACGATACCTTGTTTTTGAAATTTGGATCAACGAGTCAAAAGTTATTTAGCTGAATGGGCTTCAAACTTTGACATGTTGGTGGCGCTAGAGAGTTTTGAATTTGGGCACCAAATTTGTTGAATTTGCTAATGGGAATGTGCTAAATAGATGTGCCAAATTTCACAACTTTTTACCATTGCGTTAATGGGGCTGCCATAGACTTCAATGGTGGCGGAAAGTAGAAGAATAATAAATATAGCTGCAAGCAGCGATGGCGGGGTCTAGCAGAACAGCATGTAAGCCTGCGGCTGCTCAGGAAGGCATCATGAGTCCATAGACCAAGTTTTGTGTTTGAAATGAACTCGTCTTCATCCAGGGATTCCAACGGTACCTCATTTGTCCAATTTGAACAGACGGCTCCAAAGCTATGAGCAAAATGCAGTTTGTCTACTTATAGCGCCTCCACTGGGTGGAAGTGCAACAGACTTCTTGGGCCTCTTAAAGACTTGGTCATGAGTCTGTCTTAGAAGTTTGATGTCAAAAGATTATTTGGTTGCTGAGATATGGCCTCACGTCCTGTTTGGCGCATCATCGCTGAGTTTCATTGGCTGCTACGGGCAAAGGGAAACGAAATAAAAAATTCCACATGATAGCTCTTGTGAGGCTTGGTCTGAAGATTCTATATGTCAAGTCCCGTGGAAATCAGACAATCTGGGTGACCTGTAATGCGTTTTGGAGGTTTTTGACATAATTCAAAATGGCGGACAATCCAAGATGGCGCAAATGAGGTCATGGGATTCGTTGACCTCGGATATATCCACGGATTACAACGGTACCTTATTTGTGAAATTTGGACAAACGAGTCCATTGTTATGAGCAAAAATGCATTTTTGCTAAATATAGCGCCCCCCATAGATCAAAGATCACTATAATTCTTGGGCCTGTTCGGGATCGAGTTATGAGTCTGTGGTAAAAGTTTGATGTCATAAGACCAACCGGTTGCTGAGATATGGCCTCAAGTCCTTTTTGGCGTAGTCGCCGCCAAATTTGATTGGTTATTGTGGGTGAACAAAGTCGAAATTGAAAAATCCGCTTCCTAACTTTTGTGCGGATTCGTCCAAAGATACTGTGTGCCAATTTTCATGAGAATCGGTTAAAATGTGTGAACGAAGAATCCTTTTGAAGGTTTTCAACAAAATCCAAGATGGCGGAAAATCTAGTCAGACGGAAAATGACGTCATAGGGTGCGTTGGAATCGTCATGATCCAAGGATTCCAACGATGCCTTGTTTTTTAAATTTGGATCAACGAGTCAAAAGTTATTTAGCTGAATGGGCTTCAAACTTTGACATGTTGGTGGCGCTAGAGAGTTTTGAGTTTGGGCACCAAATTTGTTGAATTTGCTAATGGGATTGTCCTTAAGATATGGGCCAAATTTCACAACTTTTTACCATTGCGTTAATGGGGCTGCCATAGACTTCAATGGTGGCGGAAAGTAGAAGAATAATAAGAAAAGCTACTAAAACAATAGGGTTCTGCAGCTTCGCTGCTAGACCCCTAATAATAATAATAAGAAAAGCTACTAAAACAATAGGGTTCTGCAGCTTCGCTGCTAGACCCCTAAATATAGCTGCAAGCAGCGATTGCGGGGTCTAGCAGAACAGCAGGTAAGCCTGCGGCTGCTCAGGAGGGGCATCATGTGTCCACAGACCAAGTTTAGTGTTTGAGATTAACTCGTCTTCATCCAGGGATTCCAACGGTACCTCATTTGTCCAATTTGAACCAACGGCTCCAAAGCTATGAGCAAAATGCAGTTTTGCTACTTATAGCGCCCCCTCTGGGTGGAAGTTCCCCAGACTTCTTGGGCCTCTTACAGACTTGGTCATGAGTCTGGGTTATAAGTTTGATGTCAAAAGATTAAATCGTTGCTGAGATATGGCCTCACGTCCTATTTGGCGTGTCAGCGCTGAGTTTGATTGGCTGCTACGGGTAAACGGAATCGAATGTAAAAATTCCAGGTGATAGCTCTTGTGAGGCTTAGTCTGAAGATTCTATGTGTTAAGTCCCATGGAATTCAGACAATCTGGGTGACCTGTAATGCATTTTTAAGGTTTTTGACGTAATTCAAAATGGCGGACAATCCACGATGGTGCGAATGACGTCATAGGGTTGGTTGACCTTGGATATATCCACGAATTACAACGGTACCTCATTTGTGAAGTTTGGAAAAACGGGTCCAAAGTTATGAGCAAAAATGCATTTTTGCTAAATATAGCGCCCCCTATAGGTCAAAGATCACTATAATTCTTGGGACTGTTTGGGATCGAGTTATGAATATGTGTTATAAGTTTGATGTCAAAAGATTAAACTGTTGCTGAGATATGGCCTCACGTCCTTTTTGGCGTAGTCGCCGCCAACTTTGAATTGATGTAGCTAATTAACAAAGTCGAAATTGAAAAATCCATCTCCTAACTTTTGTGCGGATTGGTCCAAAGATACTATGTGCCAATTTTCATGAGATTTGGTCAAAATTTCTGACCTGTGAAAATTTTTTAAGGTTTTCAACAAAATCCAAGATGGCGGAAAATCTAGTCAGACGGAAAATGACGTCATAGGGTGCGTTGGACTCGTCATGATCCAAGGATTCAAACGATGCCTTGTTTTTGAAATTTGGACCAACGAGTAAAAAGTTATTTAGCTGAATGGGCTTCAAACTTTGACATGTTGGTGGCGCTAGAGAGTTTAGAATTTGGGCACGAAATTTGTTGAATTTGCTAATGGGACTGTCCTAATTAGATGTGCCAAATTTCACAACTTTTTACCATTGCGTTAATGGGGCTGCCATAGACTTCAATGGTGGCGGAAAGTAGAAGAATAATAAATATAGCTGCAAGCAGCGATACGGGGTCTAGCAGAACAGCAGGCAAGCCTGCGGCTGCTCAGGAGGGCATCGTGAGTCCATAGACCAAGTTTGGTGTTTGAAATGAACTGGTCTTCATCCAGGGATTCCAACGGTACCTCATTTGTCCAATTTGAACAGACGGCTCCAAAGCTATGAGCAAAATGCAGTTTGTCTACTTATAGCGCCTCCACTGGGTGGAAGTGCAACAGACTTCTTGGGCCTCTTAAAGACTTGGTCATGAGTCTGTGTTAGAAGTTTGATGTCAAAAGATCAAATGGTTGCTGAGATATGGCCTCACGTCCTGTTTGGTGCGTCATCGCTGAGTTTGATTGGCTGCTACGGGCAAACGGTAGTGAATTAAAAAATATCACTGAAAAGCTTATGTGAGGCTCAGTCTGAAGATTCTATATGTCAAGTCCCGTGGAAATCAGACAATCTGGGTGACCTGTAATGCGTTTTGAAGGTTTTTGACATAATTCAAAATGGCGGTAAATCCAAGATGGCGCGAATGACGTCATCGTATTGGTTGACCTCGGATATATCCAGGGATTACAACGGTACCTCATTTGTGAAATGTGGACAAACGGGTCCAAAGATATGAGCAAAAATGCATTTTTGCTAAATATAGCGCCACCTATAGGTCAAAGATGGCCACAATTCTTGGGCCTGTTAGGGATCGAGTTATAAGTCTGTGGTATAAGTTTGATGTCATAAGACCAACCGGTTGCTGAGATATGGCCTCACGTCCTTTTTGGCGTAGTCGCCGCAAAATTTGATTGGTTATTGTGGGTGAACAAAGTCGAAATTGAAAAATCCGCTTCCTAACTTTTGTGCGGATTCGTCCAAAGATACTGTGTGCCAATTTTCATGAGAATCGGTTAAAATGTGTGAACGAAGAATCCTTTTGAAGGTTTTCAACAAAATCCAAGATGGCGGAAAATCTAGTCAGACGGAAAATGACGTCATATGGTGCGTTGGAATCGTCATGATCCAAGGATTCCAACGATGCGTTGTTTTTTAAATTTGGATCAACGAGTCAAAAGTTACTTAGCTGAATGGGCTTCAAACTTTGACATGTTGGTGGCGCTAGAGAGTTTTGAGTTTGGGCACCAAATTTGTTGAATTTGCTAATGGGATTGTCCTAAATATATGGGCCAAATTTCACAACTTTTTACCATTGCGTTAATGGGGCTGCCATAGACTTCAATGGTGGCGGAAAGTAGAAGAATAATAAGAAAAGCTACTAAAACAATAGGGTTCTGCAGCTTCGCTGCTAGACCCCTAAATATAGCTGCAAGCAGCGATACGGGGTCTAGCAGAATAGCAGGTAAGCCTGCGGCTGCTCAGGAAGGCATCATGAGTCCACAGACCAAGTTTGGTGTTTGAAATGAACTCGTCTTCATCCAGGGATTCCAACGGTACCTCATTTGTCCAATTTGAACCAACGGCTCCAAAGCTATGAGCAAAATGCAGTTTTTCTACTTATAGCGCCCCCACTGGGTGGACGTTCACCAGACTTCTTGGGCCTCTTAAAGACTTGGTCATGAGTCTGTGTTATAGGTTTGATGTCAAAAGATTAAATGGTTGCTGAGATATGGCCTCACTTCCTGTTTGGCGCGTCATTGCTGAGTTTGATTGGCTGCTACGGGCAAACGGTAGCGAATTAAAAAATACCAGTTGAAAGCTCATGTGAGGCTCAGTCTGAAGATTCTATATGTCAAGTCCCGTGGAAATCAGACAATCTGGGTGACCTGTAATGCGTTTTGAAGGATTTTGATGGAATTCATAATGGCGGACAATCCAAGATGGCGCGCATGACGTCATGAGATTGATTGACCTCGGCTATATCCAGGGACTCCAATGGTACCTCATTTGTGATATTTGGACAAACAGGTGTAAAGTTATGATTAAAAATGCATATTTGCTAAATATAGCGCCACCTATAGGTCAAAGATCACTAAAATTCTTAGGCCTGTTAAGGATCGAGTTATGAGTCAGTGTCATAAGTTTGATGTCAAAAGACCAACCGGTTGCTGAGATATGGCCTCACGTCCTTTTTGGCGTTGTCGCCGTTAACTTTGATTGGTTGTAATGGGTGAACAAAGTCGAAATTGAAAAATCCGCTTCGTATCCTTTGTGCGGATTCGTTCAAAGATACTGTGTGCCAATTTTCATGAGAATTGGTCAAAATTTGTGACCTGTGAAACTTTTTGAAGGTTTTCAACAAAATCCAAGATGGCGGAAAATCTAGTTAGACGGAAAATGACGTCATAGGGTGCGTTGGACTCGTCATGATCCAAGGATTCCAGCCATATGTTGTTTTTGAAATTTGGATCAACGAGTCAAAAGTTATTTAGCTGAATGGGCTTCAAACTTTGACATGTTGGTGGCGCTAGAGAGTTTTGAATTTGGGCACGAAATTTGTTGAATTTGCTAATGGGACTGTCCTAATTAGATGTGCCAAATTTCACAACTTTTTACCATTGCGTTAATGGGGCTGCCATAGACTTCAATTGCAGCGGAAAGTAGATCAATAATAATAATAATAGGAAAAACTACTAAAACAATAGGGTTCTGCAGCTTCGCTGCTAGACCCCTAAATATAGCTGCAAGCAGCGATACGGGGTCTAGCAGAAAAGCAGGTAAGCCTGCGGCTGCTCAGGAAGGCATTATGAGTACACAGACCAAGTTTGGTGTTTGAGATGAACTCGTCTTCATCCAGGGATTCCAACGGTACCTCATTTGTCCAATTTGAACCAACGGCTCCAAAGTTATGAGCAAAATGCATGTTTGCTACTTATAGCGCCCCCTCTGGGTGGACGTTCACCAGACTTCTTGGGCCTCTTACAGACTTGATCATGAGTCTGTGTTAGAAGTTTGATGTCAAAAGAGCAAATGGTTGCTTAGATACGGCCTCACGTCCTGTTTGGCGCATCATCGCTGAATTTGATTGGCTGCTACGGGCAAACGGAAACGAAATAAAAAAATCAACATGATAGCTCTTGTGAGGCTTGGTCTGAACATTCTATATCTCAAGTCCCGTGGAAAGCAGACAATCTGGGTGACCTGTAATGCGTTTTGAATGTTTTTGATATAATTCAAAATGGCAGACAGTTAAAGATGGCGCACATGACGTCATAGTATTGGTTGACCTCGGATATATTCAGGGATTACAACGGTACCTCATATGTGAAATTTGGATAAACGGGTCCAAAGTTATGAGCAAAAATGCATTTTTGCTAAATATAGCGCCCCCTATAAGTCAAAGATCACTATAATTCTTGGGACTGTTTGGGATCGAGTTATGAATATGTGTTATAAGTTTGATGTCAAAAGATTAAACTGTTGCTGAGATATGGCCTCACGTCCTTTTTGGCGTAGTCGCCGCCAACTTTGAATTGATGTAGCTAAATAACAAAGTCGAAATTGAAAAATCCATCTCCTAACTTTTGTGCGGATTGGTCTTAAGATACTATGTGCCAATTTTCATGAGATTTGGTCAAAATTTGTGACCTGTGAAAATTTTTTAAGGTTTTCAACAAAATCCAAGATGGCGGAAAATCTAGTCAGACGGAAAATGACGTCATAGGGTGCGTTGGACTCGTCATAATCCAAGGATTCCAACGATGCCTTGTTTTTGAAATTTGGATTAACGAGTCAAAAGTTATTTAGCTGAATGAGCTTGAAACTTTGACATGTTGGTGGCGCTAGAGAGTTTTGAATTTGGGCACGAAATTTGTTGAATTTGCTAATGGGAATGTGCTAAATAGATGTGCCAAATTTCACAACTTTTTACCATTGCGTTAATGGGGCTGCCATAGACTTCAATGGTGGCGGAAAGTAGAAGAATAATAAATATAGCTGCAAGCAGCGATGGCGGGGTCTAGCAGAATAGCAGGTAAGCCTGCGGCTGCTCAGGAAGGCATCATGAGTCCATAGACCAAGTTTGGTGTTTGAAATGAACTCGTCTTCATCCAGGGATTCCAACGGTACCTCATTTGTCCAATTTGAACAGACGGCTCCAAAGCTATGAGCAAAATGCAGTTTGTCTACTTATAGCGCCTCCACTGGGTGGAAGTGCAACAGACTTGTTGGGCCTCTTAAAGACTTGGTCATGAGTCTGGGTTATAAGTTTGATGTCAAAAGATCAAATGGTTGCTGAGATATGGCCTCACGTCCTGTTTGGTGCGTCATCGCTGAGTTTGATTGGCTGCTACGGGCAAACGGTAGTGAATTAAAAATTATCACTGAAAAGGTCATGTGAGGCTCAGTCTGAAGATTCTATATATCAAGTCCCGTGGAAATCAGACAATCTGGGTGACCTGTAATGCGTTTTGAAGGTTTTTGACATAATTCAAAATGGCGGTAAATCCAAGATGGCGCAAATGACGTCATCGTATTGGTTGACCTCGGATATATCCAGGGATTACAACGGTACCTCATTTGTGAAATTTGGAGAAACGGGTCCAAAGATATGAGCAAAAATGCATTTTTGCTAAATATAGCGCCACCTATAGGTCAAAGATGGCCACAATTCTTGGGCCTGTTAGGGATCGAGTTATGAGTCTGTGATAAAAGTTTGATGACAATAGACCAACCGGTTACTGAGATATGGCCTCACGTCCTTTTTGGCGTAGTCGCCGCCAACTTTGATTGGTTATAATGGGTGAACAAAGTCGAAATTGAAAAATCCGCTTCCTAACTTTTGTGCGGATTTGTCCTAAGATACTCTGTGCTAATTTTCATGAGAATCGGTCAAAATGTGTGAACGAAGAATCCTTTTGAAGGTTTTCAACAAAATCCAAGATGGCGGAAAATCTAGTCAGACGGAAAATGACGTCATAGGGTGCGTTGGAATCGTCATGATCCAAGGATTCCAAGGATGCCTTGTTTTTGAAATTTGGATCAACGAGTCAAAAGTTATTTAGCTGAATGGGCTTCAAACTTTGACATGTTGGTGGCGCTAGAGAGTTTTGAATTTGGGCACCAAATTTGTTTAATTTGCTAATGGGACTGTCCTAAAGATATGGGCCAAATTTCACAACTTTTTACCATTGCGTTAATGGGGCTGCCATAGACTTCAATGGTGGCGGAAAGTAGAAGAATAATAATAAATATAGCTGCAAGCAGCGATACGGGGTCTAGCAGAACAGCAGGCAAGCCTGCGGCTGCTCAGGAGGGGCATCATGTGTCCACAGACCAAGTTTAGTGTTTGAGATGAACTCGTCTTCATCCAGGGATTCCAACGGTACTTCACATGTCCAATTTGAACCAACGGCTCCAAAGCTATGAGCAAAATGCAGTTTTGCTACTTATAGCGCCCCCTGTGGGTGGAAGTTCCCCAGACTTCTTGGGCTTCTTACAGACTTGGTCATGAGTCTGGGTTATAAGTTTGATGTCAAAAGATTAAATGGTTGCTGAGATATGGCCTCACGTCCTATTTGGCGTGTCAGCGCTGAGTTTGATTGGCTATTATCGGCAAAGGGAAACGAAATAAAAAATTCCAGGTGATAGCTGTTGTGAGGCTCGGTCTGAAGATTCTATATGTCAAGTCCCATGGAATTCAGACAATCTGGGTGACCTGTAATGCGTTTTGAAGGTTTTTGATACAATTCAAAATGGCGGACAATCCAAGATGGCGCGAATGACGTCCTAGGTTGTGTTGACCTCGGATATATCCTCGGATTACAATGGTACCTCATTTGTGAAATTTGGACAAACGGGTCCATTGTTATGAGCAAAAATGCATTTTTGCTAAATATAGCGCCCCCTATAGATCAAAGATCACTATAATTCTTGTGCCTGTTCGGGATCGAGTTATGAGTCTGTGGTAAAAGTTTGATGTCATAAGACCAACCGGTTGCTGAGATATGGCCTCACGTCTTTTTTGGCGTAGTCGCCGCCAAATTTGATTGGTTATTGTGGGTGAACAAAGTCGAAATTGAAAAATCCGCTTCCTAACTTTTGTGCGGATTCGTCGAAAGATACTGTGTGCCAATTTTCATGAGAATCGGTTAAAATGTGTGAACGAAGAATCCTTTTGAAGGTTTTCAACAAAATCCAAGATGGCGGAAAATGTAGTCAGACGGAAAATGACGTCATAGGGTGCGTTGGAATCGTCATGATCCAAGGATTCCAACGATGCCTTGTTTTTGAAATTTGGATCAACGAGTCAAAGGTTATTTAGCTGAATGGGCTTCAAACTTTGACATGTTGGTGGCGCTAGAGAGTTTTGAGTTTGGGCACCAAATTTGTTGAATTTGCTAATGGGATTATCCTAAAGATATGGGCCAAATTTCACAACTTTTTACCATTGCGTTAATGGGGCTGCCATAGACTTCAATGGTGGCGGAAAGTAGAAGAATAATAAGAAAAGCTACTAAAACAATAGGGTTCTGCAGCTTCGCTGCTAGACCCCTAATAATAATAAGAAAAGCTACTAAAACAATAGGGTTCTGCAGCTTCGCTGCTAGACCCCTAAATATAGCTGCAAGCAGCGATGGCGGGGTCTAGCAGAATAGCAGGTAAGCCTGCGGCTGCTCAGGCAGGCATTATGAGTACATAGACCAAGTTTGGTGTTTGAGATGAACTCGTCTTCATCCAGGGATTCCAACGGTACCTCATTTGTCCAATTTGAACCAACGGCTCCAAAGTTATGAGCAAAATGCATGTTTGCTACTTATAGCGCCCCCTCTGGGTGGACGTTCACCAGACTTCTTGGGCCTCTTACAGACTTGATCATGAGTCTGTGTTAGAAGTTTGATGTCAAAAGAGCAAATGGTTGCTGAGATACGGCCTCACGTCCTGTTTGGCGCATCATCGCTGAATTTGATTGGCTGCTACGGGCAAACGATAACGAAATAAAAAAATCAACATGATAGCTCTTGTGAGGCTTGGTCTGAACATTCTATATGTCAAGTCCCGTGGAAAGCAGACAATCTGGGTGACCTGTAATGCGTTTTGGAGGTTTTTGATATAATTCAAAATGGCGGACAATCCACGATGGTGCGAATGACGTCATAGGGTTGGTTGACCTCGGATATATCCACGAATTACAACGGTACCTCATTTGTGAAATTTGGAAAAACGGGTCCAAAGTTATGAGCAAAAATGCATTTTTGCTAAATATAGCGCCCCCTATAGGTCAAAGATCACTATAATTCTTGGGACTGTTTGGGATCGAGTTATAAATATGTGTTATAAGTTTGATGTCAAAAGATTAAACTGTTGCTGAGATATGGCCTCACGTCCTTTTTGGCGTAGTCGCCGCCAAATTTGAATTGATGTAGCTAATTAACAAAGTCGAAATTGAAAAATCCATCTCCTAACTTTTGTGCGGATTGGTCCAAAGATACTATGTGCCAATTTTCATGAGATTTGGTCAAAATTTCTGACCTGTGAAAATTTTTTAAGGTTTTCAACAAAATCCAAGATGGCGGAAAATCTAGTCAGACGGAAAATGACGTCATAGGGTGCGTTGGACTCGTCATGATCCAAGGATTCCAACGATGCCTTGTTTTTGAAATTTGGATCAACGAGTCAAAAGTTATTTAGCTGAATGGGCTTGAAACTTTGACATGTTGGTGGCGCTAGAGAGTTTTGAATTTGGGCACGAAATTTGTTGAATTTGCTAATGGGAATGTGCTAAATAGATGTGCTAAATTTCACAACTTTTTACCATTGCGTTAATGGGGCTGCCATAGACTTCAATGGTGGCGGAAAGTAGAAGAATAATAATAAGAAAAGCTACTAAAACAATAGGGTTCTGCAGCTTCGCTGCTAGACCCCTAATAAGAAAAGCTACTAAAACAATAGGGTTCTGCAGCTTCGCTGCTAGACCCCTAATAAATATAGCTGCAAGCAGCGATACAGGGTCTAGCAGAATAGCAGGTAAGCCTGCGGCTGCTCAGGAGGGGCATCATGAGTCCACAGACCAAGTTTAGTGTTTGAGATGAACTCGTCTTAATCCAGGGATTGCAACGGTACCTCATTTGTCCAATTTGAACCAACGGCTCCAAAGCTATGAGTAAAATGCAGTTTTGATACTTATAGCGCCCCCTGTGGGTGGAAGTTCCCCAGACTTTTTGGGCCTCTTACAGACTTGGTCATGAGTCTGGGTTATAAGTTTGATGTCAAAAGATTAAATCGTTGCTGAGATATGGCCTCACGTCCTATTTGGCGTGTCAGCGCTGAGTTAGATTGGCTGCTACGGGAAAAGGGAAACGAAATAAAAAATTCCACATGATAGCTGTTGTGAGGCTTGGTCTGAAGATTCTATATGTCAAGTCCCGTGGATCTCAGACAATCTGGGTGACCTGTAATGCGTTTTTAAGGTTTTTGACATAATTCAAAATGGCGGACAATCCAAGATGGCGCGAATGACGTCATAGGATTCGTTGACCTCGGCTATATCCAGGGATTACAACCGTACGTCATTTGTGAAATTTGGACAAACGGGTCCAAAGATATGAGCAAAAATGCATTTTTTCTAAATATAGCGCCACCTATAGGTCAAAGGTCTCCAAAATTCTTGGGCCACTTCAAAATCGAGTTATGAATATGTGTTATGAGTTTGATGTCAAAATATTAAACTGTTGCTGAGATATGGCCTCACGTCCTTTTTGGCGTAGTCGCCATCAATTTTGATTGGAGATACTGGTTGAACAAAGTCAAATTTGAAGTAAAAAACGAGCAACTTTTGTGCGGATTGGTCCAAAGATAATCTGTGCCAATTTTCATGAGAATTGGTCAAAATTTGTGACCTGTGAAAATTTTTTAAGGTTTTCAACAAAATCAAAGATGGCGGAAAATCTAGTCAGACGGAAAATGACGTCATAGGGTGCGTTGGAATCGTCATGATCCAAGGATTCCAACGATACCTTGTTTTTGAAATTTGGATCAACGAGTCAAAAGTTATTTAGCTGAATGGGCTTCAAACTTTGACATGTTGGTGGCGCTAGACAGTTTTGAATTTGGGCACGAAATTTGTTGAATTTGCTAATGGGACTGTCCTAATTAGATGTGCCAAATTTCACAACTTTTTACCATTGCGTTAATGGGGCTGCCATAGACTTCAATTGCAGCGGAAAGTAGATCAATAATAAATATAGCTGCAAGCAGCGATGGCGGGGTCTAGCAGAACAGCAGGTAAGCCTGCGGCTGCTCAGAAAGGCATCATGAGACCATAGACCAAGTTTGGTGTTTGAAATGAACTCGTCTTCATCCAGGGATTCCAACGGTAACTCATTTGTCCAATTTGAACCAACGGCTCCAAAGCTATGAATAAAATGCAGTTTTTGTACTTATAGCGCCCCCACTGGGTGGAAGTGCACCAGACTTCTTGGGCTTCATACAGACTTGGTCATGAGTCTGTATTAGAAGATTGATGTCAAAAGATTAAATGGTTGCTGAAATACGGCCTCACGTCCTGTTTGGCGCGTCATTGCTGAGTTTGATTGGCTGCTACGGGCAAAAGGAAACGAAATAATAAAATCCACATGATAGCTCTTGTGAGGCTTGGTCTGAAGATTCTATGTGTCAAGTCCCGTGGAAATCAGACAATCTGGGTGACCTGTAATGCGTTTTGAAGGTTTTTGACATAATTCAAAATGGCGGACAATCCAAGATGGCGCGAATGACGTCATAGGATTCGTTGACCTCGGCTATATCCACGGATTACAATGGTACGTCATTTATGAAATTTGGACAAACGTGTCCAAAGATATGAGCAAAAATGCATTTTTTCGAAATATAGCGCCACCTATAGGTCAAAGGTCTCCAAAATTCTTGGGCCTCTTCAAGATCGAGTTATGAATATTTGTTATGAGTTTGATGTCAAAAGATTAAACTGTTGCTGAGATATGGCCTCACGTCCTTTTTGGCGTAGTCGCCGTCAACTTTGATTGGATGTACTGGGTGAACAAAGTCGAATTTGAAGTAAAAAACAAGCAACTTTTGTGCGGATTGGTCCAAAGATACTCTGTGCCAATTTTCATGAGAATTGGTCAAAATTAGTGACCTGTGAAAATTTTTTAAGGTTTTCAACAAAATCCAAGATGGCGGAAAATCTAGTTAGACGGAAAATGACGTCATAGGGTGCGTTGGACTCGTCATGATCCACGGATTCCAACGATGCCTTGTTTTTGAAATTTGGATCAACGAGTCAAAAGTTATTTAGCTGAATGGGCTTCAAACTTTGACCCGTTGGTGGCGCTAGAGAGTTTTGAATTTGGGCACGAAATTTGTTGAATTTGCTAATGGGAATGTGCTAAATAGATGTGCCAAATTTCACAACTTTTTACCATTGCGTTAATGGGGCTGCCTTAGACTTCAATTGCAGCGGAAAGTAGAAGAATAATAAATATAGCTGCAAGCAGCGATGGCGGGGTCTAGCAGAACAGCAGGTAAGCCTGCGGCTGCTCAGGAGGGCATCATGAGTCCATAGATCAAGTTTGGTATTTCAGATAAACTCGTCTTTATCCAGGGATTCCAACGGTACGTCATTTGTCCAATTTGAACCAACGGCTCCAAAGCTATGAGCAAAATGCAGTTTTTCTACTTATAGCGCCCCCACTGGGTGGAAGTGCACCAGACTTCTTGGGCTTCATACAGACTTGGTCATGAGTCTGTATTAGAAGTTTGATGTGAAAAGATTAAATGGTTGCTGAGATATGGCCTCACGTCGTGTTTGGCGCGTCATCGCTGAGTTTGATTGGCTGCTACGGGCAAAAGGATACGAAATAAAAAATTCCACATTATAGCTCTTGTGAGGCTTGGTCTGACCATTCTATATGTCAAGTCCCGTGGAGATCAGACAATCTGGGTGACCTGTAATGCGTTTTGAAGGTTTTTGACATAATTCAAAATGGCGGACAATCCAAGATGGCGCGAATGACGTCATAGGATTGGTTGACCTCGGCTATATCCACGGATTACAACAGTACCTCATTTGTGAAATTTGGACAAACGGGTCCAAAGATATGACCAAAAATGCATTTTTTCTAAATATAGCGCCACCTATAGGTCAAAGGTCTCCAAAATTCTTGGGCCTCTTCAAAATCGAGTTATGAATATGTGTTATGAGTTTGATGTCAAAAGATTAAACTGTTACTGAGATATGGCCTCACGTGCTTTTTGGCGTAGTCGCCGTCAAATTTGATTGGATGTACTGGGTGAACAAAGTCGAATTTGAAGTGAAAAACGAGCAACTTTTGTGCGGATTGGTCCAAAGATAATCTGTGCCAATTTTCATGAGAATTGGTCAAAATTTGTGACCTGTGAAAATTTTTTAAGGTTTTCAACAAAATCCAAGATGGCGGAAAATCTAGTTAGACGGAAAATGACGTCATAGGGTGCGTTGGAATTGTCATGATCCAAGGATTCCAACGATACCTTGTTTTTGAAATTTGGATCAACGAGTCAAAAGTTATTTAGCTGAATGGGCTTCAAACTTTGACATGTTGGTGGCGCTAGAGAGTTTAGAATTTGGGCACGAAATTTGTTGAATTTGCTAATGGGACTGTCCTAATTAGATGTGCCAAATTTCACAACTTTTTACCATTGCGTTAATGGGGCTGCCATAGACTTCAATTGCAGCGGAAAGTAGAAGAATAATAATAATAATAAGAAAAGCTAGTAAAACAATAGGGTTCTGCAGCTTCGCTGCTAGACCCCTAATAAATATAGCTGCAAGCAGCGATACGGGGTCTAGCAGAACAGCAGGCAAGCCTGCGGCTGCTCAGGAGGGCATCATGAGTCCACAGACCAAGTTTGGTGTTTGAGATTAACTCGTTTTCATCCAGGGATTCCAACGGTACCTCATTTGTCCAATTTGAACCAACGGCTCCAAAGCTATGAGCAAAATGCAGTTTTTCTACTTATAGCGCCCCCACTGGGTGGACGTTCACCAGACTTCTTGGGCCTCTTAAAGTCTTGGTCATGAGTCTGTGTTATAAGTTTGATGTCAAAAGATTAAATGGTTGCTGAGATATGGCCTCACGTCCTGTTTGGCGCGTCATCGCTGAGTTTGATTGGCTGCTACGGGCAAACGGTAGCGAATTAAAAAATACCACTTGAAAGCTCATGTGAGGCTCAGTCTGAAGATTCTATATGTCAAGTCCCGTGGAAATCAGACAATCTGGGTGACCTGTAATGCGTTTTGAAGGATTTTGATGGAATTCACAATGGCGGACAATCCAAGATGGTGCGCATGACGTCATGAGATTGATTGACCTCGGCTATATCCAGGGACTCCAATGGTACCTCATTTGTGATATTTGGACAAACAGGTGTAAAGTTATGAGCAAAAATGCATATTTGCTAAATATAGCGCCACCTATAGGTCAAAGATCACTAAAATTCTTAGGCCTGTTAAGGATCGAGTTATGAGTCAGTGTCATAAGTTTGATGTCAAAAGAATAAACTGTTGCTGAGATATGGCCTCACGTCCTTTTTGGCGTAGTCGCCATCGAATTTGATTGGATGTACTGGGTGAACAAAGTTGAATTTGAAGAAAAAAACGAGCAACTTTTGTGCGGATTGGTCCAAAGATACTCCTTGCCAATTTTCATGAGAATTGGTCAAAATTTGTGACCTGTGAAACTTTTTTAAGGTTTTCAACAAAATCCAAGATGGCGGAAAATCTAGTTAGACGGAAAATGACGTCATAGGGTGCGTTGGAATCGTCATGATCCAAGGATTCCAACAATACCTTGTTTTTTAAATTTGGATCAACGAGTCAAAAGTTATTTAGCTGAATGGGCTTCAAACTTTGACATGTTGGTGGCGCTAGAGAGTTTTGAATTTGGGCACGAAATTTGTTGAATTTGCTAATGGGACTGTCCTAATTAGATGTGCCAAATTTCACAACTTTTTACCATTGCGTTAATGGGGCTGCCATAGACTTCAATTGCAGCGGAAAGTAGAAGAATAATAATAAATATAGCTGCAAGCAGCGATGGCGGGGTCTAGCAGAACAGCAGGTAAGCCTGCGGCTGCTCAGGAAGGCATCATGAGTCCACACACCAAGTTTGGTGTTTGAGATGAACTCGTCTTCATCCAGGGATTCCAACGGTACCTCATTTGTCCAATTTGAAACAGCGGCTCCAAAGTTATGAGCAAAATGCAGTTTTGCTACTTATAGCGCCCCCTGTGCTTGGAAGTTCACCAGACTTCTTGGGCTTCTTACAGACTTGGTCATGAGTCTGTGTTAGAAGTTTGATGTCAAAAGATCAAATGGTTGCTGAGATATGGCCTCACGTCCTGTTTGGCGCGTCATTGCTGAGTTTGATTGGCTACTACGGGCAAACGGAAGTGAATATAAAAATTTCACATGATAGCTCTTGTGGGGCATGGTCTGAAGATTCTATTTGTCAAGTCCCGTGGAGATCAGACAATCTGGGTGACCTGTAATGCGTTTTGAAGGTTTTTGACATAATTCAAAATGGCGGACAATCCAAGATGGCGCGAATGACGTCATAGGATTGGTTGACCTCGGCTATATCCACGGATTACAACGGTACCTAATTTGTGAAATTTGGACAAACGGGTCCAAAGATATGAGCAAAAATGCATTTATTCTAAATATAGCGCCACCTATAGGTCAAAGGTCTCCAAAATTCTTGGGCCTCTTCAAAATCGAGTTATGAATATGTGTTATGAGTTTGATGTCAAAAGATTAAACTGTTGCTGAGATATGTCCTCACGTCCTTTTTGGCGTAGTCGCCATCAACTTTGATTGGATGTATTGGTTGAACAAAGTCAAATTTGAAGTAAAAAACGAGCAACTTTTGTGCGGATTGGTCTAAAGATACTCTGTGCCAATTTTCATGAGAATTGGTCAAAATTTGTGACCTGTGAAAATTTTTTAAGGTTTTCAACAAAATCCAAGATGGCGGAAAATCTAGTCAGACGGAAAATGACGTCATAGGGTGCGTTGGACTCGTCATGATCCAAGGATTCCAACGATGCCTTGTTTTTGAAATTTGGATCAACGAGTCAAAAGTTAATTAGCTGAATGGGCTTCAAACTTTGACCCATTGGTGGCGCTAGAGAGTTTTGAATTTGGGCACGAAATTTGTTGAATTTGCTAATGGGAATGTGCTAAATAGATGTGCCAAATTTCACAACTTTTTACCATTGCGTTAATGGGGCTGCCATAGACTTCAATTGCAGCGGAAAGTAGAAGAATAATAATAAGAAAAACTACTAAAACAATAGGGTTCTGCAGCTTCGCTGCTAGACCCCTAATAATAATAATAATAAGAAAAACTACTAAAACAATAGGGTTCTGCAGCTTCGCTGCTAGACCCCTAATAATAGGAAAAACTACTAAAACAATAGGGTTCTGCAGCTTCGCTGCTAGACCCCTAATAAGAAAAACTACTAAAACAATAGGGTTCTGCAGCTTCGCTGCTAGACCCCTAATAATAATAAGAAAAGCTACTAAAACAATAGGGTTCTGCAGCTTCGCTGCTAGACCCCTAATAATAAGAAAAACTACTAAAACAATAGGGTTCTGCAGCTTCGCTGCTAGACCCCTAATAATAATAATAAGAAAAGCTACTAAAACAATAGGGTTCTGCAGCTTCGCTGCTAGACCCCTAATAATAAGAAAAGCTACTAAAACAATAGGGTTCTGCAGCTTCGCTGCTAGACCCCTAATAAGAAAAACTACTAAAACAATAGGGTTCTGCAGCTTCGCTGCTAGACCCCTAACTACACACGGTTACCAGTTAAAAGGCTGACTTTTTCTGACTGCTTCATTTGTGAGTGATCCAACATAACTTCTACACGGTTACCAGTTAAAAGGCTTCCTTACTAAGTTGCACTCGAAATAGTATTATTCTTAGGAAAATAGCAACGCCCCAATTTAGTTAAAGGCCTCTAGTTTCCAACAATTGTTAGTTAAATAATCATAATTTTCCCTAATAATCACACTATTTCTCGCCAACAATAGTAACACAAAGGGTTCCTTACCATAAATCCACTGGTAAGTTCAACAACGAAGAATCCAGCGAGTCTGTCCACTGATTCAAAAATAGATCCTGTCACCTTTCCTCCAGCCAGTGGCAGCCGGCCTCTATCAGAAACTCTGCTGAGAGGACTTCAGTCAGGAGTCCTGGACTCCCCCGTGCACGGTTTCAGCTCTGATTCTGGAAGGTGGAAAGGACTTAAAATCCGGCTTGAAGGACCATTATGTCAGAAAAATTCTCTCAAAATTAGGCTCAGAGTCGCTTGATACGATTAACACAAAACATTTATTTCTTGCAAGAAAGAGACAAGTCCGCACAACCTGTCAGGAAGCTGGCTCAGAGTTGTCTGACTAACAAAATGGCACTATTGCTATTTATATTGTTTATGTTTGCTGGCCACACAATGTTATGGGAAAGGGACATTCAATGTTATGGGAAAAGGCGCATTTCTCACCATTTAATATTATGGGAAGACGAGTTCAGACAGTCAAAACACTTTTGCTTGCTACATAGTATTATGAGAACCAAAAGACAGGAGGAGTCCTCCCCCCATCACAGAAACTCTTATTCATGCAGCTTTTCTCATAGTATAACTATATAATTTTTCTAACAATCAGTCACCAATCATGACACCCAGGTTCCTTATGATTTTGAGAATGAGAGTTACAATTGTATGTAATCTGTGTAACAATGATAAAATGTCATGTGACCAGATGACCAGACTTGAAGAGGTGGTGTATAGTGCAAAGAGAAAGGTCCCAATACCAACCCTTGGGGCATCCCTGTTGAAAGGTCATGTGCAATAGGATTCTAATCAGATATTTTGTCTAAGATGCCAGTCTCAGAGAGTATACATAGTTGGAGCTCTAGCTGATTTATTGATTAATTGAACATGTACAAAAAAACAAAACATTTTTCAAGTCCGATGCTTGATGTGAGTTCAAATATAATAATTTTTTTAAGTTGTGATCTGCCCACTCGTCTTGTAAGAGTATAGAATGTGATAATCACTGTATAACTAATGCTTTCAACCCTTCAAAATATGCCTAACATGAAGTTTCATCATCCCTTCTGACTCATCTCTCTAGGTAATATCAGTGCTGTGTTTTTCACGTTGGAAGACGAGGATGAAAGCACAGTGATTGTCAACATCACAGATCCTGTGACATCCATCCATGAGCATGGGAAGCAGCTCAGCATCAGAGATATCCTCAAAAAGGATCTCAAGTACAAAATCAGCTATTGCAAGTCTGGAAGCACAAGAAAGGTACAGTAATCATCTGTAAACAGTTACTCAGACATGACTCACCAATAAATGAAACATTACTACTACAGGGGCCTGTTCAGAAAAGTATTATTCCAACATTCAGCCATGACTGTGTGTGTTAGACCTCACTGGCAGACTTTGCTTTAATTCTTTACAGTAAATGGCACAAATTTTCGTAATAAACCTATCGTATTACAGCATATTTTTGTTTTTACTGTAGTAGTAATACCATAGTTTATTCTTCGCTGTTGAATATCACAGATTTCTCAGTAAATATACAATAAAACCTGTACCAGTACTTATGTCAATGTATTACATTATTGCTATACAGTATTATATAAATTTATTCAAAATATTTATTTACAGCATTTTCACTATGGCGTTAATTTCCTGTTCACACGTAATCTGTCATGGGTCACAAGAAAGAACAGGAGGCTGAGGGCCCAATTGCAAGACTTTCCAAGGGAGGTGATAACAAATTAGGTTCAGGTGTGGCAATCAGTACTGAAAACCAGGTGTGTACAGGTAGTAATTATTACTGAAAACAAGAGGGAGTAAAACATGTCAGAGCACAAAGTAAACAGAAAACAAAAGACACAAAAACTCAGACCATGACATACTCAGTAGGATTCCTTTCTAAAGCCAACTCAAAACCCGCACAGAGGCTGCAGTTTCTGTTTGGTTGTATGGCAAACTAGGCTTACAGAAAAGGGAACTGAATCTATAGTTGTTATGGAGCATTATCTTTCTAAATTAAGAAATTGTCCTCTTTATGGAATGCTCTCTCCGGGTCGGGAATGAGATCCTTCCCCAAATGGAGGAGTTCAAGTATCTCTGGGTCTTGTTCACAGTGAGGGACGAATGGAGCGTGAGATTGACGGGTGGATCGGTGCGGCGTCTGCAGTGTTGCGGGCTCTGCACCGACCCATCGTTGTGAAGAAGGAGCTGAGCCAGAAGGCGAAGCTCTCTATTTACTGGTCAATCTACGTTCCCATCCTCACCTATGGTCACGAGTTGTGGGGAGTGACCGAAAGAACGAGATGGCGAATACAAGCGGCTGAAATGGGTTTCCTCCGCAGGGTGTCTGGGCTCTCCCTAAGAGATAGGGTGAGAAGCTCAGTCATCCGGGAGGGGCTCGGAATAGAACTGCTGCTCCTCCGCATTGAGAGGAGCCAGATGAGGTGGCTGGGGCATCTGGTTAGGATGCTCCCTGGACGCCTCCCTGGTTGGTGAGGTGTTCCGGGCACGTCCCACTGGGAGGAGACCCCGGGGAAGACCCAGGACACGTTGGAGAGACTATGTCTCTCTCGGCTGGCCTGGGATCGCCTCGGGGTCCCCCTGGAAGAGTTGGAGGAAGTGGCCGGGGACAGGGACGTCTGGGTTTCTTTGCTCAAGCTGCTGCCCCCGTAACCCAACCCCCCGGAGAAGCGGTAGATCTACGGATGGATGGTCCTCTTATGGATAGTTAACTATCTGAAGTGTTAATCATCCCATTTGTGAATAAATTCACACACAGCCTTAGAGCTGCAAAAGAAAGCCTTGGGAGGTTTTTTAAGTTAAGTTAAAATGGTCTTTGTCGCAAAGGTGAACTGTAAACAGCTATTTAAAGTAGTTTGTGATGGCAACTTAGGTTAAAAAGAAAACCCGATCGATATGACTTATAATGGTTTTTAGGTAAATATTGGCATTAGTTATATCAGTGGGATTTTCAAAAGAGTCAATCTTTTGTTTTTGAAATAATTGGTGGTTTGAGCAGCCACAATTTCTGGATCCTACAATTTATTGTTTTTTTTGCGCAATTTGAATGACAGTAAGCAACAGTATCACTAATTGATTTAGTCAATGTCCTCCTTTTCTCTATCATCGTTTGACAAACTGGTTAGATTAACCGGGGAGAAATGTATTTCCTAAAAAAGAGGGGTAAAAGCTTGCTAGCATTAAGTAAGCGTCACTTACCACCGACAACATGGAGTACTTTGCCGGTAAGGTGTGTGTCATAAATGTCCTGGAGTAAGAAGAGGTATAAACACCCATGTTCTTCTCTGCTGCCCTCACTATGTGGTGCTCGGTCTTTCTGCAGGATGCTGTGTAGCTCTGTACCACACAGTGATGCAGCTGGTCAAGATGCCCTCAGTGGTGCCTCGGTAAAACGAGCGCTTGGTGAGGACTGGTGCTCTGGCTCTTCTCAGTTTATGGAGAGAATAGAGACATTGCTGAGCTTTCTTGGCCAGTGCTGCAGTGTTGGTACTCCAGGAGAGATCCTCTGTGATGTGCACTCCCAGGGACTTGGTGCTGCTCATTCTCTCCACAGCAGCACTGTCATTGACAGTGAGATTGTTGTTTCAGCCCCATATGGCTAGCTGGCTCACCTCATCTCTGAAGTTTGACTCATTGTTGTTGTTGAGTTCGTTCACAGTCATGTTACCTGCAAACTTGATGAAGGATTTGGTGCTGTGGAGTCATGGGTCAGCAGGGTGAAGAGCAGGGGGCTGAGCACACATCTTTGGGGGGGAGCACCATATTCAGTGTGCTGGTGCTGAATGTGTTGCTGCAGACCCGAACTGCCTGTGGTCTCCCTGTCAGGAAGTCCAACAGCCAATTGCACAGTGAAGTGTTCTGTCCGTCTGAGGGATGATCATGTTGAATGCTGAATTAACGTCCATGAACAGTATCCTCAAATGTAAGTCTTTGCTGTCCAGGTGGGTGAGCGCTAACAAACAATGAATGTCTAACAGACGACCTAACTGAGAGACAAACATAGTTACCACAGAGATATTACATCATGAACAGTTATCTGGCATATCACTCAGGTCATTGGAGAGCTATAAATATTGGGAGGGCTGATAAGTAGAGTGACAACAAGTGAGTTTTTACCAGGAGACAGGTGTGAATGAGACCAGGGGGACAAGACCAAGACAAATGACATCTAGGGGTAAAGACAAGAAACAAGAAGCCAACAGAATCTAACACTGAGGACTGAAAACTAGAATAGAATATAAGGAAAAAAGCTCAAAGAAAGTACCAAAGAAGTGTTGTAATAATACACCAAAGTATCAATTTTTAGCTTCCTGGGAAACAGTGGTTGTAGTATTTTATGTTATATTTTATGTTATATTTTATAAATGACAAAACATTTATTGTATCTCTGCAACATGCAACTCTTATGCAATACATGCAGTGCATATGTACACAGGGGCCACAAATATAGTTTTGTGATAAGTAGCCAAATTATATATAACCGGCACATGATGCACCAACAAAATATATATATATAAATATATATATTGTGGACACACGTAGCGTGATGTGATAAGATATAAGGATTTATCTGAAAGTTCTCACTATCTGAATAAGTCTTATTTTACCTCATTTTAGGGCACCACCTTCAATCGAAGGAAAAAGACAGAATCTTACATTCTGGTATGTTAAATTAATAATCAATTATTAGTTAATAATTAATAAATTCCAGTCTCATATAGTCGCTACTCGTGAATTCTCGTTTAGTTGGACTCACACGTACGTAAAGAACACATACACAAAAACCGGTTGATTTTATATATGTATAAATTAACCATTTATTAAAATGACATGACCAAAGACATGAACCTTAAGACAACAGGAGAAATGCTTTGAATATGGATGATTATATAAGAAACTTAGTGAATTGAAAAGAACTAAGAGGAGGGGATGGATGGATACCGGAATCATTCAAATAATCTAGGTTTGTTACTATTTGAATTCAAGGGCTAACTGCTTGGATTAATTTATAATTTTAACAGTGAATTCTCTCGACACCCACCGCATACCGTCTGAAATGTAAGAACAGGGCAGATCTTACGGTTAGGTCAGCTCCGAACCACAGGTCATCGCCAGCGGGTCCAACTGGGCCTCTCTCGGTTCCGCGTCTCACGGCCTTCGTTGTGGTTGACTTTCAGGGACTGGACCGGTCGCTTTCCTGCGCCAGAGAATGGCTTTCTTCTGGTAGCTTGAAGACGAGCGGGGTGGTGTGTCGGAATTCAACGCAAATAATCATCAAACTGTCCAAGGGTGGAGTTGGTTTTGGTTGCTGACCAACTCTGATGAGGTGAACTTAAATTCACCAAAGATTGACAAACAGGTTGACAAGCTGAACGCTGGCTCCTTTTGGTGATCAAAAATAGGTGAGGAGGCGTACAGCAGCAGAGTTTAAAACGTGCTATAGAGAGGAGACAGGATGACGGACAAAAAAAAACGCAAAATGTATCTTTCTGCTACATTCTTCCCTTTCTGTCTTTGTTCGGACCTTCTTCTTCCATCTCATCTTCCTCTCCTGCCATTTTCAAAGACTCTCCACCAGACTCTCATTCCATCATTTCAGAACTCTCTGCTCTTCATCTTCTCTACTGATCTGGACTGCTGAACTTTCAATATTCTGACTTTTCCTCGTAGTTTCCGGAGTTTGATTCGCGGAGGCGGGGCATGATGTAGGCCTACACTACACTTTCAGCCAATGGTATGCCTGAAACTATTGTGATGTCTGCCTGGGCGTATTTTGTAAGGCGACCTGCAACGAGGGTGCCTCAAAGCAACTCGACTCCTGCATTCCTCCGTCTCATAAACATTTGTTCAGAGGATTCTAAAACACCATAACTTGTTAAGATATAAAGGGTAAAGATATAGCATAGACTTAGGCTATAAAGACATCAAATAACAATATAACATAACATAACATAGGTAATGATTATGAGTCTCAAAATTCAGATGGATATCTGTAAAATTATGACGTATGAATAACGAACCAACCAATGTTATTTTCCTGTGTTAAACACAGAATACAATAAGAAACAGCTGATTATTTGTTAACAGTTGCATTATTTCATATAAATGTCCCATGTCATATGCAAGTTGTTGACTTAGTTTTGGGTTTAACTATTCAGTTCTACGAACCACTCGGGGGCAATGTGGCTCCATAAGCTGATTAGTCATTTTCCAAAATAATAATATCTTCTATATCGTTCCATGTATGATCATGAAAAAGGTATTAAAATGCAGCTCGTGATTTCACTGAGAACATGAAAGAACTTGTACAACAATATAAAGCACATTTAATACAGTTTCAAGATTCGGCTAAAAAGTGATTCTGGGTGAGATCCTTTTGAGAGGTCCATGATGCAGCTGACTGTCTCTGGCTTGAGTCAGAGTCAGGGCAAACTGTCACCATTATTTACTTTGAACCATATAGGGTCAGAAGGGTCCTGTTCTGGTTTTCCCCGATACTGTCCTGAGAGGGTCCGTTGTTGGTTCAGCTTCGTTAACACTAAGCTATTAATGCATTCACCTAAATTTATGGCACAGGTCTGTGGAAAGAGGGGCTGAGAAAACTCCCCCAAAATGCTTTTGTGGGCAAAGGTTGGTGTAAATTTCACTTCTTTGATGTAGAAATCCCCCATCTGGTATTTCCACACTGACCACCCCCACAAAAGAATGTTGTAGTCATTTAAAGTCTTAAGTTTGTATTAAATTCCACACTTGAGTTCGCTACAGATATTCATGGTCGATTGGATTTGAAGTGAAAACATGAAAGTTACTCAACTGTAACCTGACAGCAGTCTCATGCCATTGCCAAAGTTAAAATCATAATAGGTAAACTAATATTTTTCCAATGTCTGTGACAGTCCTTTCACATACAAAGAAGATTTGCTGTTACAGAAATGAGTAGGACATTATGACAAACAAATGTGAGCATTTTTGCTAAAAACATCTCTTCCCTGTCGCTGACCTCACTGCTGTAAAATAGGCAACATGCTGAGACCCTCAATGGCAGATAATAACTATGTATACCATGTAGCTGGTGGGAAGCCAGCTTTCAATGTGGTTTTATGGGTTGGAGTAACCCCTGACCAATTAGGTCAGGCCACAGACATTTATCCTGAAAACAATAGAAATAAGATTATCTCATTGGTAAGAGGTTTTAGAACATTTTTCCCTGCAACAATATTCACATGATGCTTTTGTACATGTAGATTATCCATAATAACAATGGCTTCATTTCTTGAAAGAAATGCTGCATATGTACATTTTCAATAAACTTATTCTGATGGGGGCTGCATGGTGGTGTTGTTAGCACTGTCACCTCACAGCAGAGGGTTCCTGGTTCCAGTTCTGGCTAGGGCCTTTCAGTGTTGAGTGCATATCAGACATGTTCACAAGTAATTTTTTCCAAGTCAAGTCTCAAGTCAAGTCTCTGAAGCCCAATAACAAGTCAAGTCTAGATATAACTGCATTGCTTTATGTTATGCCATGAAAGCATGTACTGTATTATCAATATATGTTTATGCATTTAGCAGATGCTTTTATCCAAAGCGACTTACAAAGGATGATATAACAAGCTATATATAAAAAAAAAAAAAAAAAAAAAAAGAAGCTAACAATAGACTTCATAGAAGGAAACCACTATACACTGCAGGATCAAAAATTGAATCAGAGCTCAGTGATTTTAGAAAGCCTGGAAAAAAGTTGGTGTATTGGTTTAGCCAAAAGGCATCACAAGGTACTCAAAATGGCCTAGTTGGGTATTAAAAGCAATCAGTCATTTATCACCTTCACAAATACAGACCAGATGACAAGCATTTCTTCAGTCCAAATCAAGACTTGGGGCTCATTGAGTATTTAGCTGAGCTTAACATAGGTAAGGGGTGCTTGTTCTTGACTGTAATGATTAAACCTCAGTAATTGATACGATGTAAAGTACCATCTCCCTTTGCCACAAAAAAAAAAGTAAAAATAAAAAATCTGCCCCCTGAGGAGAATATGGTTGCATGAGGCCAGCCACCAAGGAGTCAGTAATGCATTTCCCCGTAGCAGCTTGCTCGGGATGAGTGAGATCATGTAGTTTGCTGGTGGGCAAAGGAGTCCCAGGAAGCAAATCTGATGAACAGTCATAAGGACAGCCAGATAATGACAGGTATGGCCAGCAAGAGTTAAGTCTGGAGTCTCAAAAGAAGATTCAGAAACAGGATTAAAAGGAGTAATGGCAGGGCGCAGACAAGAAGAATAACAACATTAGCTCCAGCTGAATACATGCCCCTCCTGCCAATTTATGATGGGGTTTTGTAAACTAAGCCAAGAGTAACCTAAAACAAAATAATGGAGAAGTATTCAGGAACTAAGGGATTTTTTTCTAACACAGTTTAACTGGCACTGTGACATGAGTGATTTGAGTTTAATAGATAGTTTTAGTAGATGAATTACTGAGCAATGAAACTAGTCTTAGCCCCAAAGTCAATGAAAGCAGAAAATGTGGACAAAGTCAGCACATTAAGCTGTAAAGGAAGGGAATTGTTATTGGAAAATTTGGTCATCAATACTCTTATGCCTATTTATGAACAATTTATTTCAAAGTTAGCTGGCATTTTGACAGTTAACATTAACGTCTTTCTGCAATAGAAGCACTCACCTGAAATCAATGCTCCTGCTACTCTGGGGTTAGACAGGTGTGGCCAATCTGTATAGGCTGTTAGAGTTTCTTCTATGGCAGGACCCTAATCAGAGACTGACACAACTGATTTATGAATAGTGTCTATTGACCAGATTAAATGTGTTGGTGCTGGTCCAAAGTGCAGTTAAGTAAAAAAAAAGTGAGTGGTTGAGATGGTCTGTGGAGAGGAACAAGACAAATCTCCAGGTGAAAGCTTGCATCCAAGTTGAAAATCAAAATATTTCCTGACCAGGCTGGATCTCCCTTGTAACTGTGAGTTAGTAATCCCCCAGAGAAGTTGGCAGTGTAGAGTGGCTTGAAAAAGGTAAGTGATGACTGATTTGAAGGAAAAACTGAGAAATGCTCCACATCCAGGCTCTGGGTTGTTGACTCCAGTCTTGAGGAGAAAAGCCCTCTGTGACAGTGCCTCCAAGGTTGACAGCGTCCTCTTCTGCATGTAAGCAGACAAACTAGCACCCACTGGAGAACTGGCCGAGGCTTAAGAGCAGGAGGCAATCAGATCGTCACAGGTGAGTTGCATCAATAA
Organism: Leuresthes tenuis; assembly: GCF_036924035.1. NCBI lineage: Eukaryota > Metazoa > Chordata > Actinopteri > Atheriniformes > Atherinopsidae > Leuresthes > Leuresthes tenuis. Next base: position 27,973,445 of record NW_027325368.1, on the reverse strand, counting down.
TGAGTCACTCCAGGAGCCACGCCTGTGGAAGCCAGGAACAGGAGGAAAAGCCAAGAGAACCACCCAAAAACCAACAGATCCTAACATAGGCACTTCTTCGGAGGGTTGAGGAGTCTTTTGGAGGTGAGCTGGAAGGTGAGTGTCGAATGGCAGGGAACCGAGGTGGAGGAAGCTGACAAGTAGATATTTCGTGTTTTCCATTACCTCATTTAACTGCCCAGCCTAACAGTGTTGTGGAAAAAAGACCAGAGTAGTAGGATTCATCTGTGCAGCCTCTTAGGGTTCTGTATGCACACGGCCACTGTGTCTTAGATTTCCACAACCATCTTCTGTTTTTGGCCTTACCAGAGAACACCCTGACCATGAAACAACAGCAAGATAAAATAAGTCATCCAAATGTAGTGGGTCGTCACTATATCCGCTGTGTCTTAGTCACCACAGTCAAACTGGCATGATGGGTTCAAAAACTCAGAGAGTTCTCAAAAATAGTATTATCAGTGGCAAAAACTAAATCAAGAGACTAAATAATCGACTCAATATCAAAATATTATAGTCAACTAAACTACAGTAGATTTAGTTGACTAAAAGACAAAGTGTAAAAGGTAAAGGGTTTATTTTCAAGGGGTGGCAACACCCATTCCGAAATCCCGACATCCCGCTATTCCGACATTCAAACGTCCCACCATTCCGACAAGGCTTTCCGTACAAGGAAATGTGCGTTACTCAACAGGTGAGTCCCTTCTTTCTGTTCATGCAATTTATATGTTTAACACATGTTTACAGATAAGCGTTATTAAAAACACAAAGTCTCAGCAACTGGAGGAGGAGAAGCAGACCGCGGTGGTGTTCAATCGCACACTCCAATGCCACTTGTTTCAACTTCCGAAAATTTAATTCAGGAAAAAAAGGCTTACAAACATGGACCGAAACGGCTCCATAACACGCACAAGAATCCAAAAGAAACAAAAGTTAACTAAAAGAAAGCAAATAAATAGCATGAAGTGGTCAAAATTGGTTTTACGCATGCCTATGTGCGTCTGGCACATGCGTCTTCGGGCTCTCCCACGTTGGTTTGTGGATGAAAGCTATATGTTCAGGTGTAATGCCATGTAAAAACAATCTCTACATGACATTTACTCCCAGGTGTGACCAGTTAGGTCCTTAAGATATCAACAGGCTGTATAAAGCCTTGCGCAACGGCTGTGTGTTTGTGCCAAATACGCAAAGCCCATCTGCGCTTCCCGAAATTGGAGCGAGTACTCATACATCACGTGAATAACATGAATAAACATTTTTACTGCATTTTGTTGTGTTTTTTACGTTCTATGCTGTCATTTCTCTCTTCTCCTATTGGCAAGGCAAGGCAGAGTGCTCACAACTGTGTCCTGTGCAGTAGCCATGATATCTGTAATTGCAATTATTACTTTTGCATATGATGACAGCGTGCAAAAGACGCATGGGCTCTGTGGAGAGCTCCGCTCCAGCTGGCTGCTGTGACAGCTCACTGACACTGTATTTCTGCTTAATCAGTTTCAGTCTCGCCAGAGTTACATTAATATCTGTATTTTTGTATTTGAAATTTCAGGGGATTTTGATAATAGATTATTAAAGTTTGTTTGCGAGGCTGTGGCCTCTGCATGTGCAGAGTTTGTGCGCCAAACTTCAGGGCGTATTTGCGCCGGCATATCATTAGTGCAAAATGTTTTGGGTAAAACATATTAAAAGGAACTGTCGGAATGGCGGTACGTTTTTTTTTTTTTTAACATACCGCCATTCCGACCAGAGGAAAAAAGTGTCGGAATGACGGGACATTTGATAAAAACATTAACATCAAGTGTCGCTATTCCGACAATTGGAGGCCAATGTCGGAATGGCGAGATGTCGGAATGGCAGCACGTAACCCTTTTCAAGTTTCCACAGAATTTCTGAAGTTATTCATATCGAGATTAAATAAAACGTCTATTAACCTGTTAAGTTTGAACATGCAATACACACAGGCACAGAGACACCGAGATTAACTTTTTTGAAAGACACCTCTTTATGAACTTGTTTTTTTTTTCATAAAATAACAAAATAAAAATGAACAGTCGATCTGCTCTCCTTGAATGACATGTTCATAAAAAAATGAATGGTATGACATTCTTTACATAGATCAAAACTGTGAAACCAATAGAACCATTAGTACAAAAACAGAATGAAAATCCCCTGTGATTTAGTATTCACCTCTAACTAATTTATAAACTGAAACTCTCTAACTTTCAAAGAAAAAGTGCATATGCTATATTGAGTTTGAACATTTCTCGTAATATCTACCTCGTTTCTTAAAACGTTTCAGTTTTGATTAACATATCAATGTTATCTCCCTGGATCTGACTTTTTTTTTGCTTTACTTTCATCATGAGAGAAATAGGAGCTGGTTGTACTACCTTCCCAGGTAACCGTGCATGTGCCTCCTCAACATACAAGGACTTTAGTCCTGATTGGATGTCTTTCTAACTTGTCCTGCCTTTCGACACAAAACAGTCGTATCTAGTTTCTGATTCTGTTTTTTGTCTAGTTTTTATCCGTTGATGAAAGTGTCAATGCATTTCGTCATAGAAGCAAAATTTCATGCTTCTTTGGTGGGATCTAAGGCAGTTAAGAATGCGTCTGGGAAACACCCCAATCTTATTGCTCCTTCTTAGCCGAACCCTTCTTAAAAGCCTTCTTAAGTCCTTAAGAATGATCGAACCTGGGAAGCGCAGCCCTTGTGTGTTCACATACTTGACCAATAAAGCTGATTCTGATTCTCATAGTTTGTGTCCTCGTACATTAGATTTGAATAAATTATCATCTCGTATTCTTTAGAAAAAAAAACAGGTTGTTGACGAAGACTGACGAAAAATTTTCGTCGACAGAATTCACACTAGCTAGTACAATACATAGATTGATAAAACATCAACAAAAATATAAATGCCAATACAAATTAGGGTTTCTTTTTCTCTGCACAGATTAAGAGGAGCATCACATAGAGATACTTAACCTTTCAAAGACTCAGACAGAGCGCTCTTAAATGCTCCCTCAACAGCTGCATCATTCTATCTGGATTTCTTAGCCAAAGACCAAACATCCACAGAGAACTCAGCCACACTTCATACTCCCTGTTTTATTCTTAGGATACACTGAGCCGACTCCTCTCTGTGGCCATGGTGTACAAAGACCCTCTTCAATTCAGAAATAAACCCACTAAGAGAAAGCAAAGTTACAGGTGTGTGAGAATTATAGGCTTCTGCCCATAAAACATTGTAGTAGATAGCTAGACGGATGGCTTTCATTGTCATTGTAAAAGAACAATACAACGCAATTGTCACTCCCCAACAAATCTCAAGACACTTCATAGATACAGTCCAATTAAAGCCAATTACAATACAAGTTATTGTAATACAATCATAATCCAAGTAAATCAAATTAATTCAATTCCAAATTAGTTAAATTCAGAAATTCAAAAACAGAAAAAAAAGAAAACCAACAGATTGTATGGAAACTTTTTCTTGCTGGATCATTCTCAGCAGGACTGCTTTATGATTTCAGTGCAGGAGCTGTACACTGTATGAAGAGTATTTAGTATAAGTTAAGACTACGTAGGATCTGAATAGCTCATGACAGATGAAGGCACTCAGCACTCCAAGTGGAAACTGTATGCTGCTTTACTTAATAATAAAGGTAAAGAAAAATAAAGTTAAAGAAAAAAAGATAACACTGTGTATTCAGCACAAATCACTATGGTATTATGGGACTATGGGATTTAGTCTGTACTTCTAACATTGATGTTATTGAATTTATTTTATAAATTGTCATGAAAACATAAGAATCCAGCTCAAGGTCCAGTATTTTAATCAGTGAGCACTAAAGGAACTTGTCAAATGGTTATGTTGCTTTCAACAGGTGAGGTATGCAAATGTTCAGATAAGTGACTGCAATGTTGTATTCTCCCGTGACAGAGAGACATTGTATCTGACTCCAGTAGAACAAAGATATTGGGGCTGGATGCTGGACAGAGTTACTGCATCATGGTGGCAGCTTTCATCCCCTCCAGACCCAAGGCCACCCAGCAGGGAGCCTGGAGCACACAGCTATGTACAGAGGGACACACGAATATCCTGCAAGGTGCACACACACTGCTTACATGACACTTACATAGAAATAGAAATAGAAAAATACTTTTTTCATCCCTCAGTGGGGGAAACTCAAATTTGTCAAAATTATAAAAAAATTATAAATATTTACAATGATTGTACAACTACTACTAAAACTGCATAAACTACACCACAGCACAGTACACTACACTACAAATAGTTTGAGGGAAACAACTGGTTGCAAAGAACATTTGTCTTTGACAGGAATTTCTGACATTCTGACACAACTGCTAGAGTTGAAACCCTCCACCAAAACAAGGAAACCCTGAGGTAGATACACATGTCTAGAGGTGCATTTGGGTACATATAATCACTGACAGAATTTTCTATGGCACGCTATTTTAACATTTAAAAGCTACGTTTGGTTATCCAGAATTAACATTGAAGATATCAACAACGTCTTTCTGACTAGACATAATTACATTTTTGAATAGTTGGATTTTTCATTCAAGATATCAGTAACATAACTGTGACTAGTCAAAACGAAATATAGAGATATCTGTAATTCAGTTGTGCCTAGGTACTACATATACTACTAAACTACATTCTTGCTAAGACAAATGACATCACTTTTGCTATTCATGTGTATGGGGTTTGTCATTACAGATATCTACAATTTAGTTACAGATACCTGCTACGTAATTACGGATATCTGTAACGGAATTACGACTAGCAGTAATTCCAGTTTGAGATATCTACAACGTCATTTCGCCAAGTCAAATCTTAATTTAAGATATCTGAAAAGGGACATGTAGATATCGTTAATTGAGCTGAGTTAACGATATCTTGAACTGGAGTTATGACTAGTCAGAACAAAATTGTAGATATCTCAAACTGTAGCGGATACCTGCAACTGAATTGCCATACACATGAAAGGCAAAAGTGATGTAATTTGTCCTGGTAGGAATGTTGTTGTGAATATCTGAAATGTTCTTTTGACTAGGCAAAACATAATTACAGATATCTGCAACACATATCCAGTCTGGCTGTTAAATGTTAAAATGGCTTGCCATAATATTCAGCTACAGACTCCCTCTCCCTGGTGGCCTGATTGGGGGTGATCAGTTTGAAGAGTGGTTGGAAAAGTACTTTCTAACCTAAATTTATTCAGTACAATTCAGTCAGTTTAATTTGTATAGCTCTAAATCACAATACATGTAATTTCAAATAACTTTAATGACACAGTCCAGTTCAAGCTAATTATAATTGATTCAATTAAATTAAGTAGAATTAGTCCCATTCATATGATACCAATTTATAAAAAGTGAAAAAAAATAAAGGAAACAATAACAGACCGTTGGGGGATAATCTTTGTTGGAATAACTTTTAACACAAACAGTCTTCTGTAAGATATTCTTTTTTAAGTAAATTTGTTAGATATATTATTTCATGATATGCTATTTTAGACTTGCTTTATCTACCAGGCTAGCTTAGCAGGTAGTACAATCAGCAAAGGAAGCTACTGTTTTAAAGATTCTGCTCTCTGTGTGTGAAGTGATCAGTATTGTCTAATTGTGACTGTCTCTTCAGAATTGAGTCTTGGAGCTTGGATTGGTGCAGTCTTCATCCTGCTTATAGTCCTCATCATCATCATAACAGTGACAGTCCTCTGCTGCAGATGCCACCAAAGAAACGAGCACCTCCAAAACTCTCAGTCGTCAGCACCTGTTTAGAGTTTGTGCTATGTGTGTGCATTTTTTTAATTCAATTAAATCAATCTCAAGGCGCTTCAAAGATAGTCACATTCAAGCAAATTATAATCCAGTTCATTGGCACCCATTTATGATACCAATAAAATCAGATTCATAATCATCCAAATGAGTTCAATATATTATTATTTTTATTAACATAATGTCAATTTTCTTTTAGAATGTTTCCTAGCTCAGGAAACCAACAGATCCTGAGCATGCAGCAGCAAAGAATTAAAACTCCCTTTTAACAGTAAGAAACCTCCATCAGAACCAGTACCAGGAAGGGCGACCATCTACCTCAACCAGCTGGGCTGGCTGCAGCATTTTGGATCAGCTGGAGGCTTTTCAGAGAATATGTGGGACAGCCCAATAATAAGGAATTACAGTAGTCCAATCTTGAAGTAACAAATGCATGAACTAGTTTCTCTGCATCACCCTGAGACAGGATGTTCCTGATTTTAGCAATATTACGAAGGTGAAAGAACTCGAAAATGTCTCCCTGAAGTGCTCAGGCTCAAAGAGAACGTGCCTCACCGAGACAGAATAATTATTTTTAACAACATGCCTCTTAGTTATCATCGTCAGGCCACATCTTGCATCCTGTTCCGATTTCGAGACATCCCCCCGGGGGGTGTGGCAAGGAGATGGTCCAAAACAATAGACACCCAAAGAACAAAGCCCCCTTCCTCAGGGATAAATGTTTTAGATTCCCTTTTAGCTGGGTCTTTCTTCACCGTAACCTCTGAATGGTGTTTGATTGACCTCTCATGCAGAAAAATTCAAACTTGGCCTGTCCGCAAAAAGAGAAATCTCTATCTCATTTCTCATCAGAGGTAATTGGAAGAAAAGGGAAACTTCCATGACAACGACCAGCCCACAGTGACAAACAACTGAGAGGTGGCACCTACCGGTGAGAAGTCGCTTTTGCCACTGAGAGCAGCGGAAAACCATTGACGAAACAGCAACTGCCAATCCAACAGAGGCTTTTGTAAAAGTGGCTGACCATTAGCCATTTTTAGATCCTGGTGTCTTTCAGAAAGTGTGTTACCTGGATAAATAAAGGCTAATGTTAACTGCATAAATAAAGAGTAACGTTTCCTGGATAAATCAAGGCTAATGTTACCTAGATAAATAAAGGTTAAGAGATATGTCACCTGGATACATAAAGAGTAATGATACCTGGACATATAAAGGCTAGGGTTACCTGGATGAATAAAGAGTAACATTACCTGATTAATAAAGACTAAGGTTACCTGGATGAATAAAGCGTAATGTTACCTGAATATATAAAGGCTAATGTTACCTGGATAAATAAAGAGTAATGTCACAAGGATGAATAAATAGTAATGTTACCAGGATTTATAAAGGCTAAGGCAAAGAGATATGTTACCTGGATACATAAAGAGTAATGATACCTGTATAAAGAAAGAGTAATGTTACCGGGATTTTTTTCCCCTTGTCCTGTTCAGCATTATGGCAGCAGAATTGTAGTCTGAATACCTTTTATGCCAAACAGATTTGCTTTGCCAAGGGAAGTTTTACAAATGTAAAGCTCCCCTTGATGCCCATTTATTTATTTCTGTTGACAATATATAACATATAATAGAGCTGAATCGGACCGGGAAACAAGGAAAAAAGAAGAGGAAACAAAACAAAAATAGAAACAAAAACCAGACAACCAGCTGCTACACCTGTAAAAAAACAAAACAGACAACAATCCACGGCCTCTGAGGGGAATGCAGCCTTAGCGCCACCAGGAGCACCTGAAAGCAGACAAGCAGAGAAAAAACAAACACACAAACAAACAAACAAAAACAAGCACAAGAAGCGGCAATCACATACAACACAGCTGTGGATATAGATGACCTGAGACGACATGATAATACATCAACTGCTTAGCGTGCATGCTACTGGACTAATGAATGTGTGTGAGTGTGTGTGTGTGAGAACATGCAACACCCATGGCACAGGACCTACATGATAACCGTGCTTAGTTATGAGTGTATAAGCGTACAGGGCCACAATCCCCAGCCCCCCCAAGCAATCAGAAGCAGGCAGAGAGGCCCACAAGACCCAGGCCACCAGCAGCCCCAACGGAGCACAGAACCCAGGAATCCCACCACAGGGGAAACCACGCATTCACCCAGAAGACTGCAGAGGAAGCCCCTGGACAGAGCCCCCGTATGCATAGGGCAGAGACACCCCGACCCCGCCAGACCCCGTTACCTGGATTAATAAAGATTAATCTTACCTGGATTATTAAAGGCTAAGAGTAATGTTATCAGGATAAATAAAGAGTAACGTTACCTGGATAAAGAAAGACTAACGTTACCTGGATGAATAAAGACTAATTTTACCTGGGTAAATGAAGACTAATATTACCTGGATAAATAAAGAGTAACGTTACCTGGATAAATAAAGAGTAACGTTACCTGGATTAATAAAGAGTAACGTTACCTGGATAAATAAAGAGTAACGTTACCTGGATAAATAAAGAGTAACGTTACCTGGATAAATAAAGAGTAACGTTACCTGGATAAATAAAGAGTAACGTTACCTGGAAAAATAAAGAGTAACGTTACCTGGATAAATAAAGAGTAACGTTACCTGGATAAATAAAGAGTAACGTTACCTGGATGAATAAAGAGTAACGTTACCTGGATGAATAAAGAGTAACGTTACCTGGATGAATAAAGAGTAACGTTACCTGGATGAATAAAGAGTAACGTTACCTGGATGAATAAAGAGTAACGTTACCTGGATGAATAAAGAGTAACGTTACCTGGATGAATAAAGAGTAACGTTACCTGGATGAATAAAGAGTAACGTTACCTGGATGAATAAAGAGTAACGTTACCTGGATGAATAAAGAGTAACGTTACCTGGATGAATAAAGAGTAACGTTACCTGGATGAATAAAGAGTAACGTTACCTGGATGAATAAAGAGTAACGTTACCTGGATGAATAAAGAGTAACGTTACCTGGATAAATACAGATTAACGTTACCTGGATAAATACAGATTAACGTTACCTGGATAAATACAGATTAACGTTACCTGGATGAATAAAGGCTAACGTTACCTGGATGAATAAAGGCTAACGTTACCTGGATGAATAAAGGCTAACGTTACCTGGATGAATAAAGACTAAAGTTACCTGGATGAATAAAGACTAAAGTTACCTGGATGAATAAAGACTAAAGTTACCTGGATAAATAAAGAGTAACGATACCTGGATAAATAAAGAGTAACGTTACCTGGATAAATAAAGAGTAACGTTACCTGGATAAATAAAGAGTAACGTTACCTGGATAAATAAAGAGTAACGTTACCTGGATAAATAAAGAGTAACGTTACCTGGATAAATAAAGACTAACGTTACCTGGATGAATAAAGACTAACGTTACCTGGATGAATAAAGACTAACGTTACCTGGATGAATAAAGACTGTTACCTGGATAAATAAAGACTAATGATACCTGGATAAATAAAGAGAAATGATGCCTGGATAAATAAAGAGTAATGATACCTGGATAAATAAAGAGTAATGATACCTGGATAAATAAAGACTCATGTTACCTGGGTAAATAAAGGCTAACGTTACCTGCATAAAAAAAAGGCTAACGTTACCTGCATAAATAAAGGCTAACGTTACCTGGATAAATACAGATTAAAGTTAGCTGGATGAATAAGGACTAATGTTACCTGGATAAATAAAGAGTAATTATTTCTGGATAAATAAAGACTCATGTTACCTTGGTAAATAAAGGCTAATGTTACCTGCATAAATAAAGGCTAACGTTACCTAGATTAATACAGATTAATGTTACCTGGATAAATAAAGAGTAATTATACCTGGATAAATAAAGACTTATGTTACCTGGGTAAATAAAGGCTAACGTTACCTGAACAAATAAAGGCTAACGTTACCTGGATGAATAAAGAGTAACGTTACCTGGATAAATAAACGGTAATGATACCTGGATAAATAAAGAGTAATGATACCTGGATAAATAAAGAGTAATGATACCTGGATAAATAAAGAGTAATGATACCTGGATAAATAAAGACTCATGTTACCTGGGTAAATAAAGGCTAACGTTACCTGCATAAATAGAGGCTAACGTTACCTGGATAAATACAGATTAACGTTACCTGGATGAATAAAGAGTAATGGTACCTGGATAAATACAGATTAATGTTACCTGGATAAAGAAAGGCTAACGTTACCTGTATGAATAAAGACTAATTTTACCTGGGTAAATGAAGACTAATATTATCTGGATAAATAAAGGCTAATGTTACCTGGATGAATAAAGACTAAAGTTACCTGGATAAATAAAGACTAAAGTTACCTGGATAAATAAAGACTAAAGTTACCTGGATAAATAAAGAGTAATGTTACCTGGATAAATACAGATTAATGTTACCTGGATAAAGAAAGGCTAACGTTACCTGGATAGATACAGATTAATGTTACCTGTATAAAGAATGGCTAACGTTACCTGGATAGATACAGATTATTGTTACCTGGATGAATAAAGAATAATGATACCTGGATAAATACAGATTAATGTTACCTGGATAAATAAAGGCTAACGTTACCTGGATAAATAAAGAGTAATTATACCTGGATAAATAAAGACTCATGTTACCTGGGTAAATAAAGGCTTACGTTACCTGAATAAATAAAGGCTAACGTTACCTGGATAAATAAAGGCTAACGTTACCTGTATGAATAAAGACTAATTTTACCTTTGTAAATGAAGACTAATATTACCTGGATAAATAAAGAGTAACGTTACCTGTATAAATAAAGAGTAACGTTACCTGGATAAATACAGATTAATGTTACCTGGATAAATAAAGGCTAATGTTACCTGGATGAATAAAGACTAAAGTTACCTGGATAAATAAAGACTAAAGTTACCTGGATAAATAAAGAGTAATGTTACCTGGATAAATACAGATTAATGTTACCTGGATAAAGAAAGGCTAACGTTACCTGGATAGATACAGATTAATGTTACCTGTATAAAGAATGGCTAACGTTACCTGGATAGATACAGATTAATGTTACCTGGATGAATAAAGACTAATGTTACCTGCATAAATAAAGGCTAACATTACCTGGATAAATAAAGAGTAATTATACCTGGATAAATAAAGACTCATGTGACCTGGGTAAATAAAGGCTAACGTAACCTGCATAAATAAAGTCTAACGTTATCTGGATAAATATAGATTATTGTTACCTGGATGAATAAAGAGTAATGATACCTGGATCAAAAAAGAGTAATGTTACCTGGATAAATACAGATTAATGTTACCTGGATAAAGAAAGGCTAACGTTACCTGGATGAATAAAGACTAATGTTACCTGGATAAATAAAGAGTAACGTTACCTGGATAAATAAAGATTAATGTTACCTGGATAAATAAAGAGTAACGTTACCTGGATAAATAAAGAGTAACGTTACCTGGATAAATAAAGAGTAACGTTACCTGGATAAATAAAGAGTAACGTTACCTGGATAAATACAGATTAACGTTACCTGGATAAATACAGATTAACGTTACCTGGATAAATACAGATTAATGTTACCTGGATAAATAAAGGCTAACGTTACCTGGATGAATAAAGACTAACGTTACCTGGATGAATAAAGGCTAACGTTACCTGGATGAATAAAGACTAAAGTTACCTGGATGAATAAAGACTAAAGTTACCTGGATGAATAAAGACTAAAGTTACCTGGATAAATAAAGAGTAACGATACCTGGATAAATAAAGAGTAACGTTACCTGGATAAATAAAGAGTAACGTTACCTGGATAAATAAAGAGTAATGTTACCTGGATAAATACAGATCATTGTTACCAGGATGAATAAAGACTAACGTTACCTGGATGAATAAAGACTAACGTTACCTGGATGAATAAAGACTAACGTTACCTGGATGAATAAAGACTGTTACCTGGATAAATAAAGACTAATGATACCTGGATAAATAAAGAGAAATGATGCCTGGATAAATAAAGAGTAATGATACCTGGATAAATAAAGAGTAATGATACCTGGATAAATAAAGACTCATGTTACCTGGGTAAATAAAGGCTAACGTTACCTGCATAAATAAAGGCTAACGTTACCTGGATAAATACAGATTAAAGTTAGCTGGATGAATAAGGACTAATGTTACCTGGATAAATAAAGAGTAATTATTTCTGGATAAATAAAGACTCATGTTACCTTGGTAAATAAAGGCTAATGTTACCTGCAAAAATAAAGGCTAACGTTACCTAGATTAATACAGATTAATGTTACCTGGATGAATAAAGACTAATGTTACCTGGATAAATAAAGAGTAATTATACCTGGATAAATAAAGACTTATGTTACCTGGGTAAATAAAGGCTAACGTTACCTGAACAAATAAAGGCTAACGTTACCTGGATGAATAAAGAGTAATGTTACCTGGATAAATAAACGGTAATGATACCTGGATAAATAAAGAGTAATGATACCTGGATAAATAAAGAGTAATGATACCTGGATAAATAAAGAGTAATGATACCTGGATAAATAAAGACTCATGTTACCTGGATAAATAAAGGCTAATGTTACCTGGATGAATAAAGACTAAAGTTACCTGGATAAATAAAGACTAAAGTTACCTGGATAAATAAAGAGTAATGTTACCTGGATAAATACAGATTAATGTTACCTGGATAAAGAAAGGCTAACGTTACCTGGATAGATACAGATTAATGTTACCAGTATAAAGAATGGCTAACGTTACCTGGATAGATACAGATTAATGTTACCTGGATGAATAAAGACTAATGTTACCTGCATAAATAAAGGCTAACATTACCTGGATAAATAAAGAGTAATTATACCTGGATAAATAAAGACTCATGTGACCTGGGTAAATAAAGGCTAACGTAACCTGCATAAATAAAGTCTAACGTTATCTGGATAAATATAGATTATTGTTACCTGGATGAATAAAGAGTAATGATACCTGGATCAAAAAAGAGTAATGTTACCTGGATAAATACAGATTAATGTTACCTGGATAAAGAAAGGCTAACGTTACCTGGATGAATAAAGACTAATGTTACCTGGATAAATAAAGAGTAACGTTACCTGGATAAATAAAGATTAATGTTACCTGGATAAATAAAGAGTAACGTTACCTGGATAAATAAAGAGTAACGTTACCTGGATAAATAAAGAGTAACGTTACCTGGATAAATAAAGAGTAACGTTACCTGGATAAATACAGATTAACGTTACCTGGATAAATACAGATTAACGTTACCTGGATAAATACAGATTAATGTTACCTGGATAAATAAAGGCTAACGTTACCTGGATGAATAAAGACTAACGTTACCTGGATGAATAAAGGCTAACGTTACCTGGATGAATAAAGACTAAAGTTACCTGGATGAATAAAGACTAAAGTTACCTGGATGAATAAAGACTAAAGTTACCTGGATAAATAAAGAGTAACGATACCTGGATAAATAAAGAGTAACGTTACCTGGATAAATAAAGAGTAACGTTACCTGGATAAATAAAGAGTAATGTTACCTGGATAAATACAGATCATTGTTACCAGGATGAATAAAGACTAACGTTACCTGGATGAATAAAGACTAACGTTACCTGGATGAATAAAGACTAACGTTACCTGGATGAATAAAGACTGTTACCTGGATAAATAAAGACTAATGATACCTGGATAAATAAAGAGAAATGATGCCTGGATAAATAAAGAGTAATGATACCTGGATAAATAAAGAGTAATGATACCTGGATAAATAAAGACTCATGTTACCTGGGTAAATAAAGGCTAACGTTACCTGCATAAATAAAGGCTAACGTTACCTGGATAAATACAGATTAAAGTTAGCTGGATGAATAAGGACTAATGTTACCTGGATAAATAAAGAGTAATTATTTCTGGATAAATAAAGACTCATGTTACCTTGGTAAATAAAGGCTAATGTTACCTGCATAAATAAAGGCTAACGTTACCTAGATTAATACAGATTAATGTTACCTGGATGAATAAAGACTAATGTTACCTGGATAAATAAAGAGTAATTATACCTGGATAAATAAAGACTTATGTTACCTGGGTAAATAAAGGCTAACGTTACCTGAACAAATAAAGGCTAACGTTACCTGGATGAATAAAGAGTAATGTTACCTGGATAAATAAACGGTAATGATACCTGGATAAATAAAGAGTAATGATACCTGGATAAATAAAGAGTAATGATACCTGGATAAATAAAGAGTAATGATACCTGGATAAATAAAGACTCATGTTACCTGGGTAAATAAAGGCTAACGTTACCTGCATAAATAGAGGCTAACGTTACCTGGATAAATACAGATTAACGTTACCTGGATGAATAAAGAGTAATGGTACCTGGATAAATACAGATTAATGTTACCTGGATAAAGAAAGGCTAACGTTACCTGTATGAATAAAGACTAATTTTACCTGGGTAAATGAAGACTAATATTATCTGGATAAATAAAGGCTAATGTTACCTGGATGAATAAAGACTAAAGTTACCTGGATAAATAAAGACTAAAGTTACCTGGATAAATAAAGACTAAAGTTACCTGGATAAATAAAGAGTAATGTTACCTGGATAAATACAGATTAATGTTACCTGGATAAAGAAAGGCTAACGTTACCTGGATAGATACAGATTAATGTTACCTGTATAAAGAATGGCTAACGTTACCTGGATAGATACAGATTAATGTTACCTGGATGAATAAAGACTAATGTTACCTGCATAAATAAAGGCTAACATTACCTGGATAAATAAAGAGTAATTATACCTGGATAAATAAAGACTCATGTGACCTGGGTAAATAAAGGCTAACGTAACCTGCATAAATAAAGTCTAACGTTATCTGGATAAATATAGATTATTGTTACCTGGATGAATAAAGAATAATGATACCTGGATAAATACAGATTAATGTTACCTGGATAAATAAAGGCTAACGTTACCTGGATAAATAAAGAGTAATTATACCTGGATAAATAAAGACTCATGTTACCTGGGTAAATAAAGGCTAACGTTACCTGTATGAATAAAGACTAATTTTACTTTTGTAAATGAAGACTAATATTACCTGGATAAATAAAGAGTAACGTTACCTGGATAAATAAAGAGTAACGTTACCTGGATAAATAAAGAGTAATGTTACCTGGATAAATACAGATTAATGTTACCTGGATAAATAAAGGCCAACGTTACCTGGATGAATAAAGACTAATGTTACCTGGATAAATAAAGAGTAATGTTACCTGGATAAATACAGATTAATGTTACCTGGATAAAGAAAGGCTAACGTTACCTGGATAGATACAGATTAATGTTACCTGGATAAAGAATGGCTAACGTTACCTGGATAGATAAAGATTAATGTTACCTGGGTGAATAAAGGCTAACGTTATCTGGATAAATACAGATTATTGTTACCTGGATGAATAAAGACTAACATTACCTGGAAGAATAAAGACTAACGTTACATGGATGAATAAAGACTAACGTTACCTGCATAAATAAAGGCTAACGTTATCTGGATAAATACAGATTATTGTTACCTGGATGAATAAAGAATAATGATACCTGGTTAAATACAGATTAATGTTACCTGGATAAATAAAGGCTAACGTAACCTGGATGAATAAAGAGTAATGATACCTGGATCAAAAAAGAGTAATGTTACCTGGATAAATACAGATTAATGTTACCTGGATAAAGAAAGGCTAACGTTACCTGGATGAATAAAGACTAATGTTACCTGGATAAATAAAGAGTAACGTTACCTGGATAAATAAAGATTAATGTTACCTGGATAAATAAAGAGTAACGTTACCTGGATAAATAAAGAGTAACGTTACCTGGATAAATAAAGAGTAACGTTACCTGGATAAATAAAGAGTAACGTTACCTGGATAAATACAGATTAACGTTACCTGGATAAATACAGATTAACGTTACCTGGATAAATACAGATTAATGTTACCTGGATAAATAAAGGCTAACGTTACCTGGATGAATAAAGACTAACGTTACCTGGATGAATAAAGGCTAACGTTACCTGGATGAATAAAGACTAAAGTTACCTGGATGAATAAAGACTAAAGTTACCTGGATGAATAAAGACTAAAGTTACCTGGATAAATAAAGAGTAACGATACCTGGATAAATAAAGAGTAACGTTACCTGGATAAATAAAGAGTAACGTTACCTGGATAAATAAAGAGTAATGTTACCTGGATAAATACAGATCATTGTTACCAGGATGAATAAAGACTAACGTTACCTGGATGAATAAAGACTAACGTTACCTGGATGAATAAAGACTAACGTTACCTGGATGAATAAAGACTGTTACCTGGATAAATAAAGACTAATGATACCTGGATAAATAAAGAGAAATGATGCCTGGATAAATAAAGAGTAATGATACCTGGATAAATAAAGAGTAATGATACCTGGATAAATAAAGACTCATGTTACCTGGGTAAATAAAGGCTAACGTTACCTGCATAAATAAAGGCTAACGTTACCTGGATAAATACAGATTAAAGTTAGCTGGATGAATAAGGACTAATGTTACCTGGATAAATAAAGAGTAATTATTTCTGGATAAATAAAGACTCATGTTACCTTGGTAAATAAAGGCTAATGTTACCTGCATAAATAAAGGCTAACGTTACCTAGATTAATACAGATTAATGTTACCTGGATGAATAAAGACTAATGTTACCTGGATAAATAAAGAGTAATTATACCTGGATAAATAAAGACTTATGTTACCTGGGTAAATAAAGGCTAACGTTACCTGAACAAATAAAGGCTAACGTTACCTGGATGAATAAAGAGTAATGTTACCTGGATAAATAAACGGTAATGATACCTGGATAAATAAAGAGTAATGATACCTGGATAAATAAAGAGTAATGATACCTGGATAAATAAAGAGTAATGATACCTGGATAAATAAAGACTCATGTTACCTGGGTAAATAAAGGCTAACGTTACCTGCATAAATAGAGGCTAACGTTACCTGGATAAATACAGATTAACGTTACCTGGATGAATAAAGAGTAATGGTACCTGGATAAATACAGATTAATGTTACCTGGATAAAGAAAGGCTAACGTTACCTGTATGAATAAAGACTAATTTTACCTGGGTAAATGAAGACTAATATTATCTGGATAAATAAAGGCTAATGTTACCTGGATGAATAAAGACTAAAGTTACCTGGATAAATAAAGACTAAAGTTACCTGGATAAATAAAGACTAAAGTTACCTGGATAAATAAAGAGTAATGTTACCTGGATAAATACAGATTAATGTTACCTGGATAAAGAAAGGCTAACGTTACCTGGATAGATACAGATTAATGTTACCTGTATAAAGAATGGCTAACGTTACCTGGATAGATACAGATTAATGTTACCTGGATGAATAAAGACTAATGTTACCTGCATAAATAAAGGCTAACATTACCTGGATAAATAAAGAGTAATTATACCTGGATAAATAAAGACTCATGTGACCTGGGTAAATAAAGGCTAACGTAACCTGCATAAATAAAGTCTAACGTTATCTGGATAAATATAGATTATTGTTACCTGGATGAATAAAGAATAATGATACCTGGATAAATACAGATTAATGTTACCTGGATAAATAAAGGCTAACGTTACCTGGATAAATAAAGAGTAATTATACCTGGATAAATAAAGACTCATGTTACCTGGGTAAATAAAGGCTAACGTTACCTGTATGAATAAAGACTAATTTTACTTTTGTAAATGAAGACTAATATTACCTGGATAAATAAAGAGTAACGTTACCTGGATAAATAAAGAGTAACGTTACCTGGATAAATAAAGAGTAATGTTACCTGGATAAATACAGATTAATGTTACCTGGATAAATAAAGGCCAACGTTACCTGGATGAATAAAGACTAATGTTACCTGGATAAATAAAGAGTAATGTTACCTGGATAAATACAGATTAATGTTACCTGGATAAAGAAAGGCTAACGTTACCTGGATAGATACAGATTAATGTTACCTGGATAAAGAATGGCTAACGTTACCTGGATAGATAAAGATTAATGTTACCTGGGTGAATAAAGGCTAACGTTATCTGGATAAATACAGATTATTGTTACCTGGATGAATAAAGACTAACATTACCTGGAAGAATAAAGACTAACGTTACATGGATGAATAAAGACTAACGTTACCTGCATAAATAAAGGCTAACGTTATCTGGATAAATACAGATTATTGTTACCTGGATGAATAAAGAATAATGATACCTGGTTAAATACAGATTAATGTTACCTGGATAAATAAAGGCTAACGTAACCTGGATGAATAAAGAGTAATGATACCTGGATCAAAAAAGAGTAATGTTACCTGGATAAATACAGATTAATGTTACCTGGATAAAGAAAGGCTAACGTTACCTGGATGAATAAAGACTAATGTTACCTGGATAAATAAAGAGTAACGTTACCTGGATAAATAAAGATTAATGTTACCTGGATAAATAAAGAGTAACGTTACCTGGATAAATAAAGAGTAACGTTACCTGGATAAATAAAGAGTAACGTTACCTGGATAAATAAAGAGTAACGTTACCTGGATAAATAAAGAGTAACGTTACCTGGATAAATAAAGAGTAACGTTACCTGGATAAATACAGATTAACGTTACCTGGATAAATACAGATTAACGTTACCTGGATAAATACAGATTAATGTTACCTGGATAAATAAAGGCTAACGTTACCTGGATGAATAAAGACTAACGTTACCTGGATGAATAAAGGCTAACGTTACCTGGATGAATAAAGACTAAAGTTACCTGGATGAATAAAGACTAAAGTTACCTGGATGAATAAAGACTAAAGTTACCTGGATAAATAAAGAGTAACGATACCTGGATAAATAAAGAGTAACGTTACCTGGATAAATAAAGAGTAACGTTACCTGGATAAATAAAGAGTAATGTTACCTGGATAAATACAGATCATTGTTACCAGGATGAATAAAGACTAACGTTACCTGGATGAATAAAGACTAACGTTACCTGGATGAATAAAGACTAACGTTACCTGGATGAATAAAGACTGTTACCTGGATAAATAAAGACTAATGATACCTGGATAAATAAAGAGAAATGATGCCTGGATAAATAAAGAGTAATGATACCTGGATAAATAAAGAGTAATGATACCTGGATAAATAAAGACTCATGTTACCTGGGTAAATAAAGGCTAACGTTACCTGCATAAATAAAGGCTAACGTTACCTGGATAAATACAGATTAAAGTTAGCTGGATGAATAAGGACTAATGTTACCTGGATAAATAAAGAGTAATTATTTCTGGATAAATAAAGACTCATGTTACCTTGGTAAATAAAGGCTAATGTTACCTGCATAAATAAAGGCTAACGTTACCTAGATTAATACAGATTAATGTTACCTGGATGAATAAAGACTAATGTTACCTGGATAAATAAAGAGTAATTATACCTGGATAAATAAAGACTTATGTTACCTGGGTAAATAAAGGCTAACGTTACCTGAACAAATAAAGGCTAACGTTACCTGGATGAATAAAGAGTAATGTTACCTGGATAAATAAACGGTAATGATACCTGGATAAATAAAGAGTAATGATACCTGGATAAATAAAGAGTAATGATACCTGGATAAATAAAGAGTAATGATACCTGGATAAATAAAGACTCATGTTACCTGGGTAAATAAAGGCTAACGTTACCTGCATAAATAGAGGCTAACGTTACCTGGATAAATACAGATTAACGTTACCTGGATGAATAAAGAGTAATGGTACCTGGATAAATACAGATTAATGTTACCTGGATAAAGAAAGGCTAACGTTACCTGTATGAATAAAGACTAATTTTACCTGGGTAAATGAAGACTAATATTATCTGGATAAATAAAGGCTAATGTTACCTGGATGAATAAAGACTAAAGTTACCTGGATAAATAAAGACTAAAGTTACCTGGATAAATAAAGACTAAAGTTACCTGGATAAATAAAGAGTAATGTTACCTGGATAAATACAGATTAATGTTACCTGGATAAAGAAAGGCTAACGTTACCTGGATAGATACAGATTAATGTTACCTGTATAAAGAATGGCTAACGTTACCTGGATAGATACAGATTAATGTTACCTGGATGAATAAAGACTAATGTTACCTGCATAAATAAAGGCTAACATTACCTGGATAAATAAAGAGTAATTATTTCTGGATAAATAAAGACTCATGTTACCTTGGTAAATAAAGGCTAATGTTACCTGCATAAATAAAGGCTAACGTTACCTAGATTAATACAGATTAATGTTACCTGGATGAATAAAGACTAATGTTACCTGGATAAATAAAGAGTAATTATACCTGGATAAATAAAGACTTATGTTACCTGGGTAAATAAAGGCTAACGTTACCTGAACAAATAAAGGCTAACGTTACCTGGATGAATAAAGAGTAATGTTACCTGGATAAATAAACGGTAATGATACCTGGATAAATAAAGAGTAATGATACCTGGATAAATAAAGAGTAATGATACCTGGATAAATAAAGAGTAATGATACCTGGATAAATAAAGACTCATGTTACCTGGGTAAATAAAGGCTAACGTTACCTGCATAAATAGAGGCTAACGTTACCTGGATAAATACAGATTAACGTTACCTGGATGAATAAAGAGTAATGGTACCTGGATAAATACAGATTAATGTTACCTGGATAAAGAAAGGCTAACGTTACCTGTATGAATAAAGACTAATTTTACCTGGGTAAATGAAGACTAATATTATCTGGATAAATAAAGGCTAATGTTACCTGGATGAATAAAGACTAAAGTTACCTGGATAAATAAAGACTAAAGTTACCTGGATAAATAAAGACTAAAGTTACCTGGATAAATAAAGAGTAATGTTACCTGGATAAATACAGATTAATGTTACCTGGATAAAGAAAGGCTAACGTTACCTGGATAGATACAGATTAATGTTACCTGTATAAAGAATGGCTAACGTTACCTGGATAGATACAGATTAATGTTACCTGGATGAATAAAGACTAATGTTACCTGGATAAATAAAGGCTAACGTTACCTGGATAAATAAAGAGTAATTATACCTGGATAAATAAAGACTCATGTTACCTGGGTAAATAAAGGCTAACGTTACCTGTATGAATAAAGACTAATTTTACTTTTGTAAATGAAGACTAATATTACCTGGATAAATAAAGAGTAACGTTACCTGGATAAATAAAGAGTAACGTTACCTGGATAAATAAAGAGTAATGTTACCTGGATAAATACAGATTAATGTTACCTGGATAAATAAAGGCCAACGTTACCTGGATGAATAAAGACTAATGTTACCTGGATAAATAAAGAGTAATGTTACCTGGATAAATACAGATTAATGTTACCTGGATAAAGAAAGGCTAACGTTACCTGGATAGATACAGATTAATGTTACCTGGATAAAGAATGGCTAACGTTACCTGGATAGATAAAGATTAATGTTACCTGGGTGAATAAAGGCTAACGTTATCTGGATAAATACAGATTATTGTTACCTGGATGAATAAAGACTAACATTACCTGGAAGAATAAAGACTAACGTTACATGGATGAATAAAGACTAACGTTACCTGCATAAATAAAGGCTAACGTTATCTGGATAAATACAGATTATTGTTACCTGGATGAATAAAGAATAATGATACCTGGTTAAATACAGATTAATGTTACCTGGATAAATAAAGGCTAACGTAACCTGGATGAATAAAGAGTAATGATACCTGGATCAAAAAAGAGTAATGTTACCTGGATAAATACAGATTAATGTTACCTGGATAAAGAAAGGCTAACGTTACCTGGATGAATAAAGACTAATGTTACCTGGATAAATAAAGAGTAACGTTACCTGGATAAATAAAGATTAATGTTACCTGGATAAATAAAGAGTAACGTTACCTGGATAAATAAAGAGTAACGTTACCTGGATAAATAAAGAGTAACGTTACCTGGATAAATAAAGAGTAACGTTACCTGGATAAATAAAGAGTAACGTTACCTGGATAAATAAAGAGTAACGTTACCTGGATAAATACAGATTAACGTTACCTGGATAAATACAGATTAACGTTACCTGGATAAATACAGATTAATGTTACCTGGATAAATAAAGGCTAACGTTACCTGGATGAATAAAGACTAACGTTACCTGGATGAATAAAGGCTAACGTTACCTGGATGAATAAAGACTAAAGTTACCTGGATGAATAAAGACTAAAGTTACCTGGATGAATAAAGACTAAAGTTACCTGGATAAATAAAGAGTAACGATACCTGGATAAATAAAGAGTAACGTTACCTGGATAAATAAAGAGTAACGTTACCTGGATAAATAAAGAGTAATGTTACCTGGATAAATACAGATCATTGTTACCAGGATGAATAAAGACTAACGTTACCTGGATGAATAAAGACTAACGTTACCTGGATGAATAAAGACTAACGTTACCTGGATGAATAAAGACTGTTACCTGGATAAATAAAGACTAATGATACCTGGATAAATAAAGAGAAATGATGCCTGGATAAATAAAGAGTAATGATACCTGGATAAATAAAGAGTAATGATACCTGGATAAATAAAGACTCATGTTACCTGGGTAAATAAAGGCTAACGTTACCTGCATAAATAAAGGCTAACGTTACCTGGATAAATACAGATTAAAGTTAGCTGGATGAATAAGGACTAATGTTACCTGGATAAATAAAGAGTAATTATTTCTGGATAAATAAAGACTCATGTTACCTTGGTAAATAAAGGCTAATGTTACCTGCATAAATAAAGGCTAACGTTACCTAGATTAATACAGATTAATGTTACCTGGATGAATAAAGACTAATGTTACCTGGATAAATAAAGAGTAATTATACCTGGATAAATAAAGACTTATGTTACCTGGGTAAATAAAGGCTAACGTTACCTGAACAAATAAAGGCTAACGTTACCTGGATGAATAAAGAGTAATGTTACCTGGATAAATAAACGGTAATGATACCTGGATAAATAAAGAGTAATGATACCTGGATAAATAAAGAGTAATGATACCTGGATAAATAAAGAGTAATGATACCTGGATAAATAAAGACTCATGTTACCTGGGTAAATAAAGGCTAACGTTACCTGCATAAATAGAGGCTAACGTTACCTGGATAAATACAGATTAACGTTACCTGGATGAATAAAGAGTAATGGTACCTGGATAAATACAGATTAATGTTACCTGGATAAAGAAAGGCTAACGTTACCTGTATGAATAAAGACTAATTTTACCTGGGTAAATGAAGACTAATATTATCTGGATAAATAAAGGCTAATGTTACCTGGATGAATAAAGACTAAAGTTACCTGGATAAATAAAGACTAAAGTTACCTGGATAAATAAAGACTAAAGTTACCTGGATAAATAAAGAGTAATGTTACCTGGATAAATACAGATTAATGTTACCTGGATAAAGAAAGGCTAACGTTACCTGGATAGATACAGATTAATGTTACCTGTATAAAGAATGGCTAACGTTACCTGGATAGATACAGATTAATGTTACCTGGATGAATAAAGACTAATGTTACCTGCATAAATAAAGGCTAACATTACCTGGATAAATAAAGAGTAATTATTTCTGGATAAATAAAGACTCATGTTACCTTGGTAAATAAAGGCTAATGTTACCTGCATAAATAAAGGCTAACGTTACCTAGATTAATACAGATTAATGTTACCTGGATGAATAAAGACTAATGTTACCTGGATAAATAAAGAGTAATTATACCTGGATAAATAAAGACTTATGTTACCTGGGTAAATAAAGGCTAACGTTACCTGAACAAATAAAGGCTAACGTTACCTGGATGAATAAAGAGTAATGTTACCTGGATAAATAAACGGTAATGATACCTGGATAAATAAAGAGTAATGATACCTGGATAAATAAAGAGTAATGATACCTGGATAAATAAAGAGTAATGATACCTGGATAAATAAAGACTCATGTTACCTGGGTAAATAAAGGCTAACGTTACCTGCATAAATAGAGGCTAACGTTACCTGGATAAATACAGATTAACGTTACCTGGATGAATAAAGAGTAATGGTACCTGGATAAATACAGATTAATGTTACCTGGATAAAGAAAGGCTAACGTTACCTGTATGAATAAAGACTAATTTTACCTGGGTAAATGAAGACTAATATTATCTGGATAAATAAAGGCTAATGTTACCTGGATGAATAAAGACTAAAGTTACCTGGATAAATAAAGACTAAAGTTACCTGGATAAATAAAGACTAAAGTTACCTGGATAAATAAAGAGTAATGTTACCTGGATAAATACAGATTAATGTTACCTGGATAAAGAAAGGCTAACGTTACCTGGATAGATACAGATTAATGTTACCTGTATAAAGAATGGCTAACGTTACCTGGATAGATACAGATTAATGTTACCTGGATGAATAAAGACTAATGTTACCTGCATAAATAAAGGCTAACATTACCTGGATAAATAAAGAGTAATTATACCTGGATAAATAAAGACTCATGTGACCTGGGTAAATAAAGGCTAACGTAACCTGCATAAATAAAGTCTAACGTTATCTGGATAAATATAGATTATTGTTACCTGGATGAATAAAGAATAATGATACCTGGATAAATACAGATTAATGTTACCTGGATAAATAAAGGCTAACGTTACCTGGATAAATAAAGAGTAATTATACCTGGATAAATAAAGACTCATGTTACCTGGGTAAATAAAGGCTAACGTTACCTGTATGAATAAAGACTAATTTTACTTTTGTAAATGACGACTAATATTACCTGGATAAATAAAGAGTAACGTTACCTGGATAAATAAAGAGTAACGTTACCTGGATAAATAAAGAGTAATGTTACCTGGATAAATACAGATTAATGTTACCTGGATAAATAAAGGCTAACGTTACCTGGATGAATAAAGACTAATGTTACCTGGATAAATAAAGAGTAATGTTACCTGGATAAATACAGATTAATGTTACCTGGATAAAGAAAGGCTAACGTTACCTGGATTGATACAGATTAATGTTACCTGGATAAAGAATGGCTAACGTTACCTGGATAGATAAAGATTAATGTTACCTGGGTGAATAAAGGCTAACGTTATCTGGATAAATACAGATTATTGTTACCTGGATGAATAAAGACTAACATTACCTGGAAGAATAAAGACTAACGTTACATGGATGAATAAAGACTAACGTTACCTGCATAAATAAAGGCTAACGTTATCTGGATAAATACAGATTATTGTTACCTGGATGAATAAAGAATAATGATACCTGGTTAAATACAGATTAATGTTACCTGGATAAATAAAGGCTAACGTAACCTGGATGAATAAAGTGTAATGATACCTAGATAAATATGGCTAACGTTATCTGGATAAATACAGATTATTGTTACCTGGATGAATAAAGACTAAAGTTACCTGGATGAATAAAGACTAATGTTACCTGGATAAATAAAGAGTAATTATACCTGGATAAATCAAGAGTAATGATACCTGGATAAATCAAGAGTAATGATACCTGGATAAATAAAGAGTAATGATACCTGGATAAATAAAGAGTAATGATACCTGGATAAATAAAGAGTAATGATACCTGGATAAATAAAGAGTAATGATACCTGGATAAATAAAGAGTAATTATACCTGGATAAATAAAGACTCATGTTACCTGGGTAAATAAAGGCTAACGTTACCTGAATAAATAAAGGCTAACGTTACCTGGATAAATACAGAGTAACGTTACCTGGATTAATAAAGGCTAACGTTACCTGTATGAATAAAGACTAATTTTACCTTTGTAAATGAAGACTAATATTACCTGGATAAATAAAGAGTAACGTTACCTGGATAAATAAAGAGTAACGTTACCTGGATAAATAAAGAGTAACGTTACCTGGATAAATACAGATTAATGTTACCTGGATAAATAAAGGCTAACGTTAGCTGGATGAATAAAGACTAATGTTACCTGGATAAATAAAGACTCATGTTACCTGGATGAATAAAGACTAATGTTACCTGGATAAATAAAGAGTAATTATTTCTGGATAAATAAAGACTCATGTTACCTTGGTAAATAAAGGCTACTGTTACCTGCATAAATAAAGGCTAACGTTACCTGGATAAGTACAGATTAATGTTACCTGGATGAATAAAGACTAATGTTACCTGGATAAATAAAGAGTAATTATACCTGGATAAATAAAGACTCATGTTACCTGGGTAAATAAAGGCTAACGTTACCTGAATAAATAAAGGCTAACGTTACCTGGATAAATACAGAGTAACGTTACCTGGATAAATAAAGAGTAACGTTACCTGGATAAATACAGATTAATGTTACCTGGATAAAGAAAGGCTAACGTTACTTGTATGAATAAAGACAAATTTTACCTTTGTAAATGACGACTAATATTACCTGGATAAATAAAGAGTAATGTTACCTGGATAAATAAAGAGTAACGTTACCTGGATAAATAAAGATTAACGTTACCTGGATAAATACAGATTAATGTTACCTGGATAAATAAAGGCTAACGTTACCTGGATGAATAAAGACTAATGTTACCTGGATAAATAAAGAGTAATGTTACCTGGATAAATACAGATTAATGTTACCTGGATAAAGAAAGGCTAACGTTACCTAGATAGATACAGATTAATGTTACCTGGATAAAGAATGGCTAACGTTACCTGGATAGATAAAGACTAATGTTACCTGGGTAAATAAAGAGTAACGTTACCTGCATAAAAAAAGGCTAACGTTACCTGCATAAATAAAGGCTAACGTTATCTGGATAAATACAGATTATTGTTACCAGGATGAATAAAGACTAACGTTACATGGATGAATAAAGACTAACGTTACCTGCATAAATAAATGCTAACATTTTCTGGATAAATACAGATTATTGTTACCTGGATGAATAAAGAGTAATGATACCTGGATAAATAAAGAGTAACGATACCTGGATAAATAAAGAGTAACGTTACCTGGATAAATAAAGAGTAACGTTACCTGGATAAATAAAGAGTAATGTTACCTGGATAAATACAGATCATTGTTACCAGGATGAATAAAGACTAACGTTACCTGGATGAATAAAGACTAACGTTACCTGGATGAATAAAGACTAACGTTACCTGGATGAATAAAGACTGTTACCTGGATAAATAAAGACTAATGATACCTGGATAAATAAAGAGAAATGATGCCTGGATAAATAAAGAGTAATGATACCTGGATAAATAAAGAGTAATGATACCTGGATAAATAAAGACTCATGTTACCTGGGTAAATAAAGGCTAACGTTACCTGCATAAATAAAGGCTAACGTTACCTGGATAAATACAGATTAAAGTTAGCTGGATGAATAAGGACTAATGTTACCTGGATAAATAAAGAGTAATTATTTCTGGATAAATAAAGACTCATGTTACCTTGGTAAATAAAGGCTAATGTTACCTGCATAAATAAAGGCTAACGTTACCTAGATTAATACAGATTAATGTTACCTGGATGAATAAAGACTAATGTTACCTGGATAAATAAAGAGTAATTATACCTGGATAAATAAAGACTTATGTTACCTGGGTAAATAAAGGCTAACGTTACCTGAACAAATAAAGGCTAACGTTACCTGGATGAATAAAGAGTAACGTTACCTGGATAAATAAAGAGTAACGTTACCTGGATAAATACAGATTAATGTTACCTGGATGAATAAAGGCTAACGGTACCTGGATAAATACAGATTAATGTTACCTGGATAAAGAAAGGCTAACGTTACCTGGATAGATACAGATTAATGTTACCTGGATGAATAAAGACTAATGTTACCTGGGTAAATAAAGAGTAAAGTTACCTGGATAAATAAAGAGTAACGTTACCTGCATAAATAAAGAGTAAAGTTACCTGGATAAATAATGACTAATGTTACCTGCATAAATAAAGGCTAACGTTACCTGGATGAATAAAGACTAATGTTACCTGGATAAATAAAGAGTAATGATACCTGGATAAATAAAGAGTAATGATACCTGGATAAATAAAGAGTAATGATACCTGGATAAATAAAGAGTAATGATACCTGGATAAATAAAGAGTAACGTTACCTGTATAAATAAAGAGTAACGTTACCTGGATAAATACAGATTAATGTTACCTGGGTAAATAAAGGCTAACGTTACCTGCATAAATAGAGGCTAACGTTACCTGGATAAATACAGATTAACGTTACCTGGATGAATAAAGAGTAATGGTACCTGGATAAATACAGATTAATGTTACCTGGATAAAGAAAGGCTAACGTTACCTGTATGAATAAAGACTAATATTACCTGGATAAATAAAGAGTAACGTTACCTGGATAAATAAAGAGTAACGTTACCTGGATAAATACAGATTAATGTTACCTGGATAAATAAAGGCTAACGTTACCTGGATGAATAAAGACTAATGTTACCTGGATAAATAAAGAGTAACGTTACCTGGATAAATAAAGAGTAACGTTACCTGGATAAGTACAGATTAATGTTACCTGGATGAATAAAGACTAATGTTACCTGGATAAATAAAGAGTAATTATACCTGGATAAATACAGATTAATGTTACCTGGATGAATAAAGAGTAATGATACCTGGATAAATACAGATTAATGTTACCTGGATAAATAAAGGCTAACGTTACCTGGATGAATAAAGAGTAATGATACGTGGATAAATACAGATTAATGTTACCTGGATAAATAAAGGCTAACGTTACCTGGATGAATAAAGACTGTTACCTGGATAAATAAAGACTAATGTTACCTGGATAAATAAAGAGTAATGATACCTGGATAAATAAAGAGTGATGATACCTGGATAAATACAGATTATTGTTACCAGGATGAATAAAGACTAACGTTACCTGGATGAATAAAGACTAACATTACCTTGATGAATAAAGACTAACGTTACCTGGATGAATAAAGACTAACGTTACCTGGATGAATAAGGACTGTTACCTGGATAAATAAAGACTAATGATACCTGGATAAATAAAGAGAAAAGATACCTGGATAAATAAAGAGTAATGATACCTGGATAAATAAAGACTCATGTTACCTGGGTAAATAAAGGCTAACGTTACCTGCATAAATAAAGGCTAACGTTACCTGGATAAATACAGATTAAAGTTAGCTGGATGAATAAGGACTAATATTACCTGGATAAATAAAGAGTAATTATTTCTGGATAAATAAAGACTCATGTTACCTTGGTAAATAAAGGCTAATGTTACCTGCATAAATAAAGGCTAACGTTACCTAGATTAATACAGATTAATGTTACCTGGATGAATAAAGACTAATGTTACCTGGATAAATAAAGAGTAATTATACCTGGATAAATAAAGACTTATGTTACCTGGGTAAATAAAGGCTAACGTTACCTGAACAAATAAAGGCTAACGTTACCTGGATGAATAAAGAGTAACGTTACCTGGATAAATAAAGAGTAACGTTACCTGGATAAATACAGATTAATGTTACCTGGATGAATAAAGAGTAATGGTACCTGGATAAATACAGATTAATGTTACCTTAATAAAGGAAGGCTAACGTTACTTGTATGAATAAAGACAAATTTTACCTTTGTAAATGACGACTAATATTACCTGGATAAATAAAGAGTAACGTTACCTGGATAAATAAAGAGTAACGTTACCTGGATAAATACAGATTAATGTTACCTGGATAAATAAAGGCTAACGTTACCTGGATGAATAAAGACTAATGTTACCTGGATAAATAAAGAGTAACGTTACCTGGATAAATAAAGAGTAACGTTACCTGGATAAGTACAGATTAATGTTACCTGGATGAATAAAGAGTAATGATACCTGGATAAATACAGATTAATGTTACCTGGATAAATACAGATTAATGTTACCTGGATAAATAAAGGCTAACGTTACCTGGATGAATAAAGAGTAATGATACGTGGATAAATACAGATTAATGTTACCTGGATAAATAAAGGCTAACGTTACCTGGATGAATAAAGACTGTTACCTGGATAAATAAAGACTAATGTTACTTGGATAAATAAAGAGTAATGATACCTGGATAAATAAAGAGTGATGATACCTGGATAAATACAGATTATTGTTACCAGGATGAATAAAGACTAACGTTACCTGGATGAATAAAGACTAACATTACCTTGATGAATAAAGACTAACGTTACCTGGATGAATAAAGACTAACATTACCTGGATGAATAAGGACTGTTACCTGGATAAATAAAGACTAATGATACCTGGATAAATAAAGAGAAAAGATGCCTGGATAAATAAAGAGTAATGATACCTGGATAAATAAAGAGTAATGATACCTGGATAAATAAAGACTCATGTTACCTGGGTAAATAAAGGCTAACGTTACCT
Source organism: Leuresthes tenuis (assembly GCF_036924035.1). Classification (NCBI taxonomy): domain Eukaryota; kingdom Metazoa; phylum Chordata; class Actinopteri; order Atheriniformes; family Atherinopsidae; genus Leuresthes; species Leuresthes tenuis. Next base: position 27,942,878 of record NW_027325368.1, on the reverse strand, counting down.
GCATAAATAAAGGCTAACGTTACCTGGATAAATACAGATTAAAGTTAGCTGGATGAATAAGGACTAATGTTACCTGGATAAATAAAGAGTAATTATTTCTGGATAAATAAAGACTCATGTTACCTTGGTAAATAAAGGCTAATGTTACCTGCATAAATAAAGGCTAACGTTACCTAGATTAATACAGATTAATGTTACCTGGATGAATAAAGACTAATGTTACCTGGATAAATAAAGAGTAATTATACCTGGATAAATAAAGACTTATGTTACCTGGGTAAATAAAGGCTAACGTTACCTGAACAAATAAAGGCTAACGTTACCTGGATGAATAAAGAGTAACGTTACCTGGATAAATAAAGAGTAACGTTACCTGGATAAATACAGATTAATGTTACCTGGATGAATAAAGGCTAACGGTACCTGGATAAATACAGATTAATGTTACCTGGATAAAGAAAGGCTAACGTTACCTGGATAGATACAGATTAATGTTACCTGGATGAATAAAGACTAATGTTACCTGGGTAAATAAAGAGTAAAGTTACCTGGATAAATAAAGAGTAACGTTACCTGCATAAATAAAGAGTAAAGTTACCTGGATAAATAATGACTAATGTTACCTGCATAAATAAAGGCTAACGTTACCTGGATGAATAAAGACTAATGTTACCTGGATAAATAAAGAGTAATGATACCTGGATAAATAAAGAGTAATGATACCTGGATAAATAAAGAGTAATGATACCTGGATAAATAAAGAGTAATGATACCTGGATAAATAAAGAGTAACGTTACCTGTATAAATAAAGAGTAACGTTACCTGGATAAATACAGATTAATGTTACCTGGGTAAATAAAGGCTAACGTTACCTGCATAAATAGAGGCTAACGTTACCTGGATAAATACAGATTAACGTTACCTGGATGAATAAAGAGTAATGGTACCTGGATAAATACAGATTAATGTTACCTGGATAAAGAAAGGCTAACGTTACCTGTATGAATAAAGACTAATATTACCTGGATAAATAAAGAGTAACGTTACCTGGATAAATAAAGAGTAACGTTACCTGGATAAATACAGATTAATGTTACCTGGATAAATAAAGGCTAACGTTACCTGGATGAATAAAGACTAATGTTACCTGGATAAATAAAGAGTAACGTTACCTGGATAAATAAAGAGTAACGTTACCTGGATAAGTACAGATTAATGTTACCTGGATGAATAAAGACTAATGTTACCTGGATAAATAAAGAGTAATTATACCTGGATAAATACAGATTAATGTTACCTGGATGAATAAAGAGTAATGATACCTGGATAAATACAGATTAATGTTACCTGGATAAATAAAGGCTAACGTTACCTGGATGAATAAAGAGTAATGATACGTGGATAAATACAGATTAATGTTACCTGGATAAATAAAGGCTAACGTTACCTGGATGAATAAAGACTGTTACCTGGATAAATAAAGACTAATGTTACCTGGATAAATAAAGAGTAATGATACCTGGATAAATAAAGAGTGATGATACCTGGATAAATACAGATTATTGTTACCAGGATGAATAAAGACTAACGTTACCTGGATGAATAAAGACTAACATTACCTTGATGAATAAAGACTAACGTTACCTGGATGAATAAAGACTAACGTTACCTGGATGAATAAGGACTGTTACCTGGATAAATAAAGACTAATGATACCTGGATAAATAAAGAGAAAAGATGCCTGGATAAATAAAGAGTAATGATACCTGGATAAATAAAGAGTAATGATACCTGGATAAATAAAGACTCATGTTACCTGGGTAAATAAAGGCTAACGTTACCTGCATAAATAAAGGCTAACGTTACCTGGATAAATACAGATTAAAGTTAGCTGGATGAATAAGGACTAATGTTACCTGGATAAATAAAGAGTAATTATTTCTGGATAAATAAAGACTCATGTTACCTTGGTAAATAAAGGCTAATGTTACCTGCATAAATAAAGGCTAACGTTACCTAGATTAATACAGATTAATGTTACCTGGATGAATAAAGACTAATGTTACCTGGATAAATAAAGAGTAATTATACCTGGATAAATAAAGACTTATGTTACCTGGGTAAATAAAGGCTAACGTTACCTGAACAAATAAAGGCTAACGTTACCTGGATGAATAAAGAGTAACGTTACCTGGATAAATAAAGAGTAACGTTACCTGGATAAATACAGATTAATGTTACCTGGATGAATAAAGGCTAACGGTACCTGGATAAATACAGATTAATGTTACCTGGATAAAGAAAGGCTAACGTTACCTGGATAGATACAGATTAATGTTACCTGGATGAATAAAGACTAATGTTACCTGGGTAAATAAAGAGTAAAGTTACCTGGATAAATAAAGAGTAACGTTACCTGCATAAATAAAGAGTAAAGTTACCTGGATAAATAATGACTAATGTTACCTGCATAAATAAAGGCTAACGTTACCTGGATGAATAAAGACTAATGTTACCTGGATAAATAAAGAGTAATGATACCTGGATAAATAAAGAGTAATGATACCTGGATAAATAAAGAGTAATGATACCTGGATAAATAAAGAGTAATGATACCTAGATAAATAAAGAGTAACGTTACCTGTATAAATAAAGAGTAACGTTACCTGGATAAATACAGATTAATGTTACCTGGGTAAATAAAGGCTAACGTTACCTGCATAAATAGAGGCTAACGTTACCTGGATAAATACAGATTAACGTTACCTGGATGAATAAAGAGTAATGGTACCTGGATAAATACAGATTAATGTTACCTGGATAAAGAAAGGCTAACGTTACCTGTATGAATAAAGACTAATTTTACCTGGGTAAATGAAGACTAATATTACCTGGATAAATAAAGAGTAACGTTACCTGGATAAATACAGATTAATGTTACCTGGATAAATAAAGGCTAATGTTACCTGGATGAATAAAGACTAAAGTTACCTGGATAAATAAAGACTAAAGTTACCTGGATAAATAAAGAGTAATGTTACCTGGATAAGTACAGATTAATGTTACCTGGATGAATAAAGACTAATGTTACCTGGATAAATAAAGAGTAATTATACCTGGATAAATACAGATTAATGTTACCTGGATGAATAAAGAGTAATGATACCTGGATAAATACAGATTAATGTTACCTGGATAAATAAAGGCTAACGTTACCTGGATGAATAAAGAGTAATGATACGTGGATAAATACAGATTAATGTTACCTGGATAAATAAAGGCTAACGTTACCTGGATGAATAAAGACTGTTACCTGGATAAATAAAGACTAATGTTACCTGGATAAATAAAGAGTAATGATACCTGGATAAATAAAGAGTGATGATACCTGGATAAATACAGATTATTGTTACCAGGATGAATAAAGACTAACGTTACCTGGATGAATAAAGACTAACATTACCTTGATGAATAAAGACTAACGTTACCTGGATGAATAAAGACTAACGTTACCTGGATGAATAAGGACTGTTACCTGGATAAATAAAGACTAATGATACCTGGATAAATAAAGAGAAAAGATGCCTGGATAAATAAAGAGTAATGATACCTGGATAAATAAAGAGTAATGATACCTGGATAAATAAAGACTCATGTTACCTGGGTAAATAAAGGCTAACGTTACCTGCATAAATAAAGGCTAACGTTACCTGGATAAATACAGATTAAAGTTAGCTGGATGAATAAGGACTAATGTTACCTGGATAAATAAAGAGTAATTATTTCTGGATAAATAAAGACTCATGTTACCTTGGTAAATAAAGGCTAATGTTACCTGCATAAATAAAGGCTAACGTTACCTAGATTAATACAGATTAATGTTACCTGGATGAATAAAGACTAATGTTACCTGGATAAATAAAGAGTAATTATACCTGGATAAATAAAGACTTATGTTACCTGGGTAAATAAAGGCTAACGTTACCTGAACAAATAAAGGCTAACGTTACCTGGATGAATAAAGAGTAACGTTACCTGGATAAATAAAGAGTAACGTTACCTGGATAAATACAGATTAATGTTACCTGGATGAATAAAGGCTAACGGTACCTGGATAAATACAGATTAATGTTACCTGGATAAAGAAAGGCTAACGTTACCTGGATAGATACAGATTAATGTTACCTGGATGAATAAAGACTAATGTTACCTGGGTAAATAAAGAGTAAAGTTACCTGGATAAATAAAGAGTAACGTTACCTGCATAAATAAAGAGTAAAGTTACCTGGATAAATAATGACTAATGTTACCTGCATAAATAAAGGCTAACGTTACCTGGATGAATAAAGACTAATGTTACCTGGATAAATAAAGAGTAATGATACCTGGATAAATAAAGAGTAATGATACCTGGATAAATAAAGAGTAATGATACCTGGATAAATAAAGAGTAATGATACCTGGATAAATAAAGAGTAACGTTACCTGTATAAATAAAGAGTAACGTTACCTGGATAAATACAGATTAATGTTACCTGGGTAAATAAAGGCTAACGTTACCTGCATAAATAGAGGCTAACGTTACCTGGATAAATACAGATTAACGTTACCTGGATGAATAAAGAGTAATGGTACCTGGATAAATACAGATTAACGTTACCTGGATGAATAAAGAGTAATGGTACCTGGATAAATACAGATTAATGTTACCTGGATAAAGAAAGGCTAACGTTACCTGTATGAATAAAGACTAATATTACCTGGATAAATAAAGAGTAACGTTACCTGGATAAATAAAGAGTAACGTTACCTGGATAAATACAGATTAATGTTACCTGGATAAATAAAGGCTAACGTTACCTGGATGAATAAAGACTAATGTTACCTGGATAAATAAAGAGTAACGTTACCTGGATAAATAAAGAGTAACGTTACCTGGATAAGTACAGATTAATGTTACCTGGATGAATAAAGACTAATGTTACCTGGATAAATAAAGAGTAATTATACCTGGATAAATACAGATTAATGTTACCTGGATGAATAAAGAGTAATGATACCTGGATAAATACAGATTAATGTTACCTGGATAAATACAGATTAATGTTACCTGGATAAATAAAGGCTAACGTTACCTGGATGAATAAAGAGTAATGATACGTGGATAAATACAGATTAATGTTACCTGGATAAATAAAGGCTAACGTTACCTGGATGAATAAAGACTGTTACCTGGATAAATAAAGACTAATGTTACCTGGATAAATAAAGAGTAATGATACCTGGATAAATAAAGAGTGATGATACCTGGATAAATACAGATTATTGTTACCAGGATGAATAAAGACTAACGTTACCTGGATGAATAAAGACTAACATTACCTTGATGAATAAAGACTAACGTTACCTGGATGAATAAAGACTAACGTTACCTGGATGAATAAGGACTGTTACCTGGATAAATAAAGACTAATGATACCTGGATAAATAAAGAGAAAAGATGCCTGGATAAATAAAGAGTAATGATACCTGGATAAATAAAGAGTAATGATACCTGGATAAATAAAGACTCATGTTACCTGGGTAAATAAAGGCTAACGTTACCTGCATAAATAAAGGCTAACGTTACCTGGATAAATACAGATTAAAGTTAGCTGGATGAATAAGGACTAATGTTACCTGGATAAATAAAGAGTAATTATTTCTGGATAAATAAAGACTCATGTTACCTTGGTAAATAAAGGCTAATGTTACCTGCATAAATAAAGGCTAACGTTACCTAGATTAATACAGATTAATGTTACCTGGATGAATAAAGACTAATGTTACCTGGATAAATAAAGAGTAATTATACCTGGATAAATAAAGACTTATGTTACCTGGGTAAATAAAGGCTAACGTTACCTGAACAAATAAAGGCTAACGTTACCTGGATGAATAAAGAGTAACGTTACCTGGATAAATAAAGAGTAACGTTACCTGGATAAATACAGATTAATGTTACCTGGATGAATAAAGGCTAACGGTACCTGGATAAATACAGATTAATGTTACCTGGATAAAGAAAGGCTAACGTTACCTGGATAGATACAGATTAATGTTACCTGGATGAATAAAGACTAATGTTACCTGGGTAAATAAAGAGTAAAGTTACCTGGATAAATAAAGAGTAACGTTACCTGCATAAATAAAGAGTAAAGTTACCTGGATAAATAATGACTAATGTTACCTGCATAAATAAAGGCTAACGTTACCTGGATGAATAAAGACTAATGTTACCTGGATAAATAAAGAGTAATGATACCTGGATAAATAAAGAGTAATGATACCTGGATAAATAAAGAGTAATGATACCTGGATAAATAAAGAGTAATGATACCTAGATAAATAAAGAGTAACGTTACCTGTATAAATAAAGAGTAACGTTACCTGGATAAATACAGATTAATGTTACCTGGGTAAATAAAGGCTAACGTTACCTGCATAAATAGAGGCTAACGTTACCTGGATAAATACAGATTAACGTTACCTGGATGAATAAAGAGTAATGGTACCTGGATAAATACAGATTAATGTTACCTGGATAAAGAAAGGCTAACGTTACCTGTATGAATAAAGACTAATTTTACCTGGGTAAATGAAGACTAATATTACCTGGATAAATAAAGAGTAACGTTACCTGGATAAATACAGATTAATGTTACCTGGATAAATAAAGGCTAATGTTACCTGGATGAATAAAGACTAAAGTTACCTGGATAAATAAAGACTAAAGTTACCTGGATAAATAAAGAGTAATGTTACCTGGATAAATACAGATTAATGTTACCTGGATAAAGAAAGGCTAACGTTACCTGGATAGATACAGATTAATGTTACCTGTATAAAGACTGGCTAACGTTACCTGGATAGATACAGATTAATGTTACCTGGATGAATAAAGACTAATGTTACCTGCATAAATAAAGGCTAACATTACCTGGATAAATAAAGGCTAACGTTACCTGTATGAATAAAGACTAATTTTACCTTTGTAAATGAAGACTAATAATACCTGGATAAATAAAGAGTAACGTTACCTGTATAAATAAAGAGTAACGTTACCTGGATAAATACAGATTAATGTTACCTGGATAAATAAAGGCTAATGTTACCTGGATGAATAAAGACTAAAGTTACCTGGATAAATAAAGACTAAAGTTACCTGGATAAATAAAGAGTAACGTTATCTGGATAAATACAGATTATTGTTACCTGGATGAATAAAGACTAATGTTACCTGGGTAAATAAAGAGTAAAGTTACCTGGATAAATAAAGAGTAACGTTACCTGCATAAATAAAGAGTAAAGTTACCTGGATAAATAATGACTAATGTTACCTGCATAAATAAAGGCTAACGTTACCTGGATGAATAAAGACTAATGTTACCTGGATAAATAAAGAGTAATGATACCTGGATAAATAAAGAGTAATGATACCTGGATAAATAAAGAGTAATGATACCTGGATAAATAAAGAGTAATGATACCTAGATAAATAAAGAGTAACGTTACCTGTATAAATAAAGAGTAACGTTACCTGGATAAATACAGATTAATGTTACCTGGGTAAATAAAGGCTAACGTTACCTGCATAAATAGAGGCTAACGTTACCTGGATAAATACAGATTAACGTTACCTGGATGAATAAAGAGTAATGGTACCTGGATAAATACAGATTAATGTTACCTGGATAAAGAAAGGCTAACGTTACCTGTATGAATAAAGACTAATTTTACCTGGGTAAATGAAGACTAATATTACCTGGATAAATAAAGAGTAACGTTACCTGGATAAATACAGATTAATGTTACCTGGATAAATAAAGGCTAATGTTACCTGGATGAATAAAGACTAAAGTTACCTGGATAAATAAAGACTAAAGTTACCTGGATAAATAAAGAGTAATGTTACCTGGATAAGTACAGATTAATGTTACCTGGATGAATAAAGACTAATGTTACCTGGATAAATAAAGAGTAATTATACCTGGATAAATACAGATTAATGTTACCTGGATGAATAAAGAGTAATGATACCTGGATAAATACAGATTAATGTTACCTGGATAAATAAAGGCTAACGTTACCTGGATGAATAAAGAGTAATGATACGTGGATAAATACAGATTAATGTTACCTGGATAAATAAAGGCTAACGTTACCTGGATGAATAAAGACTGTTACCTGGATAAATAAAGACTAATGTTACCTGGATAAATAAAGAGTAATGATACCTGGATAAATAAAGAGTGATGATACCTGGATAAATACAGATTATTGTTACCAGGATGAATAAAGACTAACGTTACCTGGATGAATAAAGACTAACATTACCTTGATGAATAAAGACTAACGTTACCTGGATGAATAAAGACTAACGTTACCTGGATGAATAAGGACTGTTACCTGGATAAATAAAGACTAATGATACCTGGATAAATAAAGAGAAAAGATGCCTGGATAAATAAAGAGTAATGATACCTGGATAAATAAAGAGTAATGATACCTGGATAAATAAAGACTCATGTTACCTGGGTAAATAAAGGCTAACGTTACCTGCATAAATAAAGGCTAACGTTACCTGGATAAATACAGATTAAAGTTAGCTGGATGAATAAGGACTAATGTTACCTGGATAAATAAAGAGTAATTATTTCTGGATAAATAAAGACTCATGTTACCTTGGTAAATAAAGGCTAATGTTACCTGCATAAATAAAGGCTAACGTTACCTAGATTAATACAGATTAATGTTACCTGGATGAATAAAGACTAATGTTACCTGGATAAATAAAGAGTAATTATACCTGGATAAATAAAGACTTATGTTACCTGGGTAAATAAAGGCTAACGTTACCTGAACAAATAAAGGCTAACGTTACCTGGATGAATAAAGAGTAACGTTACCTGGATAAATAAAGAGTAACGTTACCTGGATAAATACAGATTAATGTTACCTGGATGAATAAAGGCTAACGGTACCTGGATAAATACAGATTAATGTTACCTGGATAAAGAAAGGCTAACGTTACCTGGATAGATACAGATTAATGTTACCTGGATGAATAAAGACTAATGTTACCTGGGTAAATAAAGAGTAAAGTTACCTGGATAAATAAAGAGTAACGTTACCTGCATAAATAAAGAGTAAAGTTACCTGGATAAATAATGACTAATGTTACCTGCATAAATAAAGGCTAACGTTACCTGGATGAATAAAGACTAATGTTACCTGGATAAATAAAGAGTAATGATACCTGGATAAATAAAGAGTAATGATACCTGGATAAATAAAGAGTAATGATACCTGGATAAATAAAGAGTAATGATACCTGGATAAATAAAGAGTAACGTTACCTGTATAAATAAAGAGTAACGTTACCTGGATAAATACAGATTAATGTTACCTGGGTAAATAAAGGCTAACGTTACCTGCATAAATAGAGGCTAACGTTACCTGGATAAATACAGATTAACGTTACCTGGATGAATAAAGAGTAATGGTACCTGGATAAATACAGATTAACGTTACCTGGATGAATAAAGAGTAATGGTACCTGGATAAATACAGATTAATGTTACCTGGATAAAGAAAGGCTAACGTTACCTGTATGAATAAAGACTAATATTACCTGGATAAATAAAGAGTAACGTTACCTGGATAAATAAAGAGTAACGTTACCTGGATAAATACAGATTAATGTTACCTGGATAAATAAAGGCTAACGTTACCTGGATGAATAAAGACTAATGTTACCTGGATAAATAAAGAGTAACGTTACCTGGATAAATAAAGAGTAACGTTACCTGGATAAGTACAGATTAATGTTACCTGGATGAATAAAGACTAATGTTACCTGGATAAATAAAGAGTAATTATACCTGGATAAATACAGATTAATGTTACCTGGATGAATAAAGAGTAATGATACCTGGATAAATACAGATTAATGTTACCTGGATAAATACAGATTAATGTTACCTGGATAAATAAAGGCTAACGTTACCTGGATGAATAAAGAGTAATGATACGTGGATAAATACAGATTAATGTTACCTGGATAAATAAAGGCTAACGTTACCTGGATGAATAAAGACTGTTACCTGGATAAATAAAGACTAATGTTACCTGGATAAATAAAGAGTAATGATACCTGGATAAATAAAGAGTGATGATACCTGGATAAATACAGATTATTGTTACCAGGATGAATAAAGACTAACGTTACCTGGATGAATAAAGACTAACATTACCTTGATGAATAAAGACTAACGTTACCTGGATGAATAAAGACTAACGTTACCTGGATGAATAAGGACTGTTACCTGGATAAATAAAGACTAATGATACCTGGATAAATAAAGAGAAAAGATGCCTGGATAAATAAAGAGTAATGATACCTGGATAAATAAAGAGTAATGATACCTGGATAAATAAAGACTCATGTTACCTGGGTAAATAAAGGCTAACGTTACCTGCATAAATAAAGGCTAACGTTACCTGGATAAATACAGATTAAAGTTAGCTGGATGAATAAGGACTAATGTTACCTGGATAAATAAAGAGTAATTATTTCTGGATAAATAAAGACTCATGTTACCTTGGTAAATAAAGGCTAATGTTACCTGCATAAATAAAGGCTAACGTTACCTAGATTAATACAGATTAATGTTACCTGGATGAATAAAGACTAATGTTACCTGGATAAATAAAGAGTAATTATACCTGGATAAATAAAGACTTATGTTACCTGGGTAAATAAAGGCTAACGTTACCTGAACAAATAAAGGCTAACGTTACCTGGATGAATAAAGAGTAACGTTACCTGGATAAATAAAGAGTAACGTTACCTGGATAAATACAGATTAATGTTACCTGGATGAATAAAGGCTAACGGTACCTGGATAAATACAGATTAATGTTACCTGGATAAAGAAAGGCTAACGTTACCTGGATAGATACAGATTAATGTTACCTGGATGAATAAAGACTAATGTTACCTGGGTAAATAAAGAGTAAAGTTACCTGGATAAATAAAGAGTAACGTTACCTGCATAAATAAAGAGTAAAGTTACCTGGATAAATAATGACTAATGTTACCTGCATAAATAAAGGCTAACGTTACCTGGATGAATAAAGACTAATGTTACCTGGATAAATAAAGAGTAATGATACCTGGATAAATAAAGAGTAATGATACCTGGATAAATAAAGAGTAATGATACCTGGATAAATAAAGAGTAATGATACCTAGATAAATAAAGAGTAACGTTACCTGTATAAATAAAGAGTAACGTTACCTGGATAAATACAGATTAATGTTACCTGGGTAAATAAAGGCTAACGTTACCTGCATAAATAGAGGCTAACGTTACCTGGATAAATACAGATTAACGTTACCTGGATGAATAAAGAGTAATGGTACCTGGATAAATACAGATTAATGTTACCTGGATAAAGAAAGGCTAACGTTACCTGTATGAATAAAGACTAATTTTACCTGGGTAAATGAAGACTAATATTACCTGGATAAATAAAGAGTAACGTTACCTGGATAAATACAGATTAATGTTACCTGGATAAATAAAGGCTAATGTTACCTGGATGAATAAAGACTAAAGTTACCTGGATAAATAAAGACTAAAGTTACCTGGATAAATAAAGAGTAATGTTACCTGGATAAATACAGATTAATGTTACCTGGATAAAGAAAGGCTAACGTTACCTGGATAGATACAGATTAATGTTACCTGTATAAAGACTGGCTAACGTTACCTGGATAGATACAGATTAATGTTACCTGGATGAATAAAGACTAATGTTACCTGCATAAATAAAGGCTAACATTACCTGGATAAATAAAGGCTAACGTTACCTGTATGAATAAAGACTAATTTTACCTTTGTAAATGAAGACTAATAATACCTGGATAAATAAAGAGTAACGTTACCTGTATAAATAAAGAGTAACGTTACCTGGATAAATACAGATTAATGTTACCTGGATAAATAAAGGCTAATGTTACCTGGATGAATAAAGACTAAAGTTACCTGGATAAATAAAGACTAAAGTTACCTGGATAAATAAAGAGTAACGTTATCTGGATAAATACAGATTATTGTTACCTGGATGAATAAAGAATAATGATACCTGGATAAATACAGATTAATGTTACCTGGATAAATAAAGGCTAACGTTACCTGGATAAATAAAGAGTAATTATACCTGGATAAATAAAGACTCATGTTACCTGGGTAAATAAAGGCTTACGTTACCTGAATAATAAAGGCTAACGTTACCTGGATAAATAAAGGCTAACGTTACCTGTATGAATAAAGACTAATTTTACCTTTGTAAATGAAGACTAATATTACCTGGATAAATAAAGAGTAACGTTACCTGTATAAATAAAGAGTAACGTTACCTGGATAAATACAGATTAATGTTACCTGGATAAATAAAGGCTAATGTTACCTGGATGAATAAAGACTAAAGTTACCTGGATAAATAAAGACTAAAGTTACCTGGATAAATAAAGAGTAATGTTACCTGGATAAATACAGATTAATGTTACCTGGATAAAGAAAGGCTAACGTTACCTGGATAGATACAGATTAATGTTACCTGTATAAAGAATGGCTAACGTTACCTGGATAGATACAGATTAATGTTACCTGGATGAATAAAGACTAATGTTACCTGCATAAATAAAGGCTAACATTACCTGGATAAATAAAGAGTAATTATACCTGGATAAATAAAGACTCATGTGACCTGGGTAAATAAAGGCTAACGTAACCTGCATAAATAAAGTCTAACGTTATCTGGATAAATATAGATTATTGTTACCTGGATGAATAAAGAGTAATGATACCTGGATCAAAAAAGAGTAATGTTACCTGGATAAATACAGATTAATGTTACCTGGATAAAGAAAGGCTAATGTTACCTGGATAGATACAGATTAATGTTACCTGGATAAAGTAAGGCTAACGTTACCTGGATAGATACAGATTAATGTTACCTGGATAAATAAAGGCTAACGTTACCTGGATAAATAAAGAGTAATTATACCTGGATAAATAAAGACTCATGTTACCTGGGTAAATAAAGGCTAACGTTACCTGTATGAATAAAGACTAATTTTACTTTTGTAAATGAAGACTAATATTACCTGGATAAATAAAGAGTAATGATACCTGGATAAATAAAGAGTAACGTTACCTGTATAAATAAAGAGTAACGTTACCTGGATAAATACAGATTAATGTTACCTGGGTAAATAAAGGCTAACGTTACCTGCATAAATAGAGGCTAACGTTACCTGGATAAATACAGATTAACGTTACCTGGATGAATAAAGAGTAATGGTACCTGGATAAATACAGATTAATGTTACCTGGATAAAGAAAGGCTAACGTTACCTGTATGAATAAAGACTAATATTACCTGGATAAATAAAGAGTAACGTTACCTGGATAAATAAAGAGTAACGTTACCTGGATAAATACAGATTAATGTTACCTGGATAAATAAAGGCTAACGTTACCTGGATGAATAAAGACTAATGTTACCTGGATAAATAAAGAGTAACGTTACCTGGATAAATAAAGAGTAACGTTACCTGGATAAGTACAGATTAATGTTACCTGGATGAATAAAGACTAATGTTACCTGGATAAATAAAGAGTAATGATACCTGGATAAATAAAGAGTAATGATACCTGGATAAATAAAGAGTAACGTTACCTGTATAAATAAAGAGTAACGTTACCTGGATAAATACAGATTAATGTTACCTGGGTAAATAAAGGCTAACGTTACCTGCATAAATAGAGGCTAACGTTACCTGGATAAATACAGATTAACGTTACCTGGATGAATAAAGAGTAATGGTACCTGGATAAATACAGATTAATGTTACCTGGATAAAGAAAGGCTAACGTTACCTGTATGAATAAAGACTAATATTACCTGGATAAATAAAGAGTAACGTTACCTGGATAAATAAAGAGTAACGTTACCTGGATAAATACAGATTAATGTTACCTGGATAAATAAAGGCTAACGTTACCTGGATGAATAAAGACTAATGTTACCTGGATAAATAAAGAGTAACGTTACCTGGATAAATAAAGAGTAACGTTACCTGGATAAGTACAGATTAATGTTACCTGGATGAATAAAGACTAATGTTACCTGGATAAATAAAGAGTAATTATACCTGGATAAATACAGATTAATGTTACCTGGATGAATAAAGAGTAATGATACCTGGATAAATACAGATTAATGTTACCTGGATAAATAAAGGCTAACGTTACCTGGATGAATAAAGAGTAATGATACGTGGATAAATACAGATTAATGTTACCTGGATAAATAAAGGCTAACGTTACCTGGATGAATAAAGACTGTTACCTGGATAAATAAAGACTAATGTTACCTGGATAAATAAAGAGTAATGATACCTGGATAAATAAAGAGTGATGATACCTGGATAAATACAGATTATTGTTACCAGGATGAATAAAGACTAACGTTACCTGGATGAATAAAGACTAACATTACCTTGATGAATAAAGACTAACGTTACCTGGATGAATAAAGACTAACGTTACCTGGATGAATAAGGACTGTTACCTGGATAAATAAAGACTAATGATACCTGGATAAATAAAGAGAAAAGATGCCTGGATAAATAAAGAGTAATGATACCTGGATAAATAAAGAGTAATGATACCTGGATAAATAAAGACTCATGTTACCTGGGTAAATAAAGGCTAACGTTACCTGCATAAATAAAGGCTAACGTTACCTGGATAAATACAGATTAAAGTTAGCTGGATGAATAAGGACTAATGTTACCTGGATAAATAAAGAGTAATTATTTCTGGATAAATAAAGACTCATGTTACCTTGGTAAATAAAGGCTAATGTTACCTGCATAAATAAAGGCTAACGTTACCTAGATTAATACAGATTAATGTTACCTGGATGAATAAAGACTAATGTTACCTGGATAAATAAAGAGTAATTATACCTGGATAAATAAAGACTTATGTTACCTGGATAAATAATGACTAATGTTACCTGCATAAATAAAGGCTAACGTTACCTGGATGAATAAAGACTAATGTTACCTGGATAAATAAAGAGTAATGATACCTGGATAAATAAAGAGTAATGATACCTGGATAAATAAAGAGTAATGATACCTGGATAAATAAAGAGTAACGTTACCTGTATAAATAAAGAGTAACGTTACCTGGATAAATACAGATTAATGTTACCTGGGTAAATAAAGGCTAACGTTACCTGCATAAATAGAGGCTAACGTTACCTGGATAAATACAGATTAACGTTACCTGGATGAATAAAGAGTAATGGTACCTGGATAAATACAGATTAATGTTACCTGGATAAAGAAAGGCTAACGTTACCTGTATGAATAAAGACTAATATTACCTGGATAAATAAAGAGTAACGTTACCTGGATAAATAAAGAGTAACGTTACCTGGATAAATACAGATTAATGTTACCTGGATAAATAAAGGCTAACGTTACCTGGATGAATAAAGACTAATGTTACCTGGATAAATAAAGAGTAACGTTACCTGGATAAATAAAGAGTAACGTTACCTGGATAAGTACAGATTAATGTTACCTGGATGAATAAAGACTAATGTTACCTGGATAAATAAAGAGTAATTATACCTGGATAAATACAGATTAATGTTACCTGGATGAATAAAGAGTAATGATACCTGGATAAATACAGATTAATGTTACCTGGATAAATACAGATTAATGTTACCTGGATAAATAAAGGCTAACGTTACCTGGATGAATAAAGAGTAATGATACGTGGATAAATACAGATTAATGTTACCTGGATAAATAAAGGCTAACGTTACCTGGATGAATAAAGACTGTTACATGGATAAATAAAGACTAATGTTACCTGGATAAATAAAGAGTAATGATACCTGGATAAATAAAGAGTGATGATACCTGGATAAATACAGATTATTGTTACCAGGATGAATAAAGACTAACGTTACCTGGATGAATAAAGACTAACATTACCTTGATGAATAAAGACTAACGTTACCTGGATGAATAAAGACTAACGTTACCTGGATGAATAAGGACTGTTACCTGGATAAATAAAGACTAATGATACCTGGATAAATAAAGAGAAAAGATGCCTGGATAAATAAAGAGTAATGATACCTGGATAAATAAAGAGTAATGATACCTGGATAAATAAAGACTCATGTTACCTGGGTAAATAAAGGCTAACGTTACCTGCATAAATAAAGGCTAACGTTACCTGGATAAATACAGATTAAAGTTAGCTGGATGAATAAGGACTAATGTTACCTGGATAAATAAAGAGTAATTATTTCTGGATAAATAAAGACTCATGTTACCTTGGTAAATAAAGGCTAATGTTACCTGCATAAATAAAGGCTAACGTTACCTAGATTAATACAGATTAATGTTACCTGGATGAATAAAGACTAATGTTACCTGGATAAATAAAGAGTAATTATACCTGGATAAATAAAGACTTATGTTACCTGGGTAAATAAAGGCTAACGTTACCTGAACAAATAAAGGCTAACGTTACCTGGATGAATAAAGAGTAACGTTACCTGGATAAATAAAGAGTAACGTTACCTGGATAAATACAGATTAATGTTACCTGGATGAATAAAGGCTAACGGTACCTGGATAAATACAGATTAATGTTACCTGGATAAAGAAAGGCTAACGTTACCTGGATAGATACAGATTAATGTTACCTGGATGAATAAAGACTAATGTTACCTGGGTAAATAAAGAGTAAAGTTACCTGGATAAATAAAGAGTAACGTTACCTGCATAAATAAAGAGTAAAGTTACCTGGATAAATAATGACTAATGTTACCTGCATAAATAAAGGCTAACGTTACCTGGATGAATAAAGACTAATGTTACCTGGATAAATAAAGAGTAATGATACCTGGATAAATAAAGAGTAATGATACCTGGATAAATAAAGAGTAATGATACCTGGATAAATAAAGAGTAATGATACCTAGATAAATAAAGAGTAACGTTACCTGTATAAATAAAGAGTAACGTTACCTGGATAAATACAGATTAATGTTACCTGGGTAAATAAAGGCTAACGTTACCTGCATAAATAGAGGCTAACGTTACCTGGATAAATACAGATTAACGTTACCTGGATGAATAAAGAGTAATGGTACCTGGATAAATACAGATTAATGTTACCTGGATAAAGAAAGGCTAACGTTACCTGTATGAATAAAGACTAATTTTACCTGGGTAAATGAAGACTAATATTACCTGGATAAATAAAGAGTAACGTTACCTGGATAAATACAGATTAATGTTACCTGGATAAATAAAGGCTAATGTTACCTGGATGAATAAAGACTAAAGTTACCTGGATAAATAAAGACTAAAGTTACCTGGATAAATAAAGAGTAATGTTACCTGGATAAATACAGATTAATGTTACCTGGATAAAGAAAGGCTAACGTTACCTGGATAGATACAGATTAATGTTACCTGTATAAAGAATGGCTAACGTTACCTGGATAGATACAGATTAATGTTACCTGGATGAATAAAGACTAATGTTACCTGCATAAATAAAGGCTAACATTACCTGGATAAATAAAGGCTAACGTTACCTGTATGAATAAAGACTAATTTTACCTTTGTAAATGAAGACTAATAATACCTGGATAAATAAAGAGTAACGTTACCTGTATAAATAAAGAGTAACGTTACCTGGATAAATACAGATTAATGTTACCTGGATAAATAAAGGCTAATGTTACCTGGATGAATAAAGACTAAAGTTACCTGGATAAATAAAGACTAAAGTTACCTGGATAAATAAAGAGTAACGTTATCTGGATAAATACAGATTATTGTTACCTGGATGAATAAAGAATAATGATACCTGGATAAATACAGATTAATGTTACCTGGATAAATAAAGGCTAACGTTACCTGGATAAATAAAGAGTAATTATACCTGGATAAATAAAGACTCATGTTACCTGGGTAAATAAAGGCTTACGTTACCTGAATAATAAAGGCTAACGTTACCTGGATAAATAAAGGCTAACGTTACCTGTATGAATAAAGACTAATTTTACCTTTGTAAATGAAGACTAATATTACCTGGATAAATAAAGAGTAACGTTACCTGTATAAATAAAGAGTAACGTTACCTGGATAAATACAGATTAATGTTACCTGGATAAATAAAGGCTAATGTTACCTGGATGAATAAAGACTAAAGTTACCTGGATAAATAAAGACTAAAGTTACCTGGATAAATAAAGAGTAATGTTACCTGGATAAATACAGATTAATGTTACCTGGATAAAGAAAGGCTAACGTTACCTGGATAGATACAGATTAATGTTACCTGTATAAAGAATGGCTAACGTTACCTGGATAGATACAGATTAATGTTACCTGGATGAATAAAGACTAATGTTACCTGCATAAATAAAGGCTAACATTACCTGGATAAATAAAGAGTAATTATACCTGGATAAATAAAGACTCATGTGACCTGGGTAAATAAAGGCTAACGTAACCTGCATAAATAAAGTCTAACGTTATCTGGATAAATATAGATTATTGTTACCTGGATGAATAAAGAGTAATGATACCTGGATCAAAAAAGAGTAATGTTACCTGGATAAATACAGATTAATGTTACCTGGATAAAGAAAGGCTAATGTTACCTGGATAGATACAGATTAATGTTACCTGGATAAAGTAAGGCTAACGTTACCTGGATAGATACAGATTAATGTTACCTGGATAAATAAAGGCTAACGTTACCTGGATAAATAAAGAGTAATTATACCTGGATAAATAAAGACTCATGTTACCTGGGTAAATAAAGGCTAACGTTACCTGTATGAATAAAGACTAATTTTACTTTTGTAAATGAAGACTAATATTACCTGGATAAATAAAGAGTAACGTTACCTGGATAAATAAAGAGTAACGTTACCTGGATAAATAAAGAGTAATGTTACCTGGATAAATACAGATTAATGTTACCTGGATAAATAAAGGCTAACGTTACCTGGATGAATAAAGACTAATGTTACCTGGATAAATAAAGAGTAATGTTACCTGGATAAATACAGATTAATGTTACCTGGATAAAGAAAGGCTAACGTTACCTGGATAGATACAGATTAATGTTACCTGGATAAAGAATGGCTAACGTTACCTGGATAGATAAAGATTAATGTTACCTGGGTGAATAAAGGCTAACGTTATCTGGATAAATACAGATTATTGTTACCTGGATGAATAAAGACTAACATTACCTGGAAGAATAAAGACTAACGTTACATGGATGAATAAAGACTAACGTTACCTGCATAAATAAAGGCTAACGTTATCTGGATAAATACAGATTATTGTTACCTGGATGAATAAAGAATAATGATACCTGGTTAAATACAGATTAATGTTACCTGGATAAATAAAGGCTAACGTAACCTGGATGAATAAAGTGTAATGATACCTAGATAAATATGGCTAACGTTATCTGGATAAATACAGATTATTGTTACCTGGATGAATAAAGACTAACGTTACCTGGATGAATAAAGACTAATGTTACCTGGATAAATAAAGAGTAATTATACCTGGATAAATCAAGAGTAATGATACCTGGATAAATCAAGAGTAATGATACCTGGATAAATAAAGAGTAATGATACCTGGATAAATAAAGAGTAATGATACCTGGATAAATAAAGAGTAATGATACCTGGATAAATAAAGAGTAATGATACCTGGATAAATAAAGAGTAATTATACCTGGATAAATAAAGACTCATGTTACCTGGGTAAATAAAGGCTAACGTTACCTGAATAAATAAAGGCTAACGTTACCTGGATAAATACAGAGTAACGTTACCTGGATAAATAAAGGCTAACGTTACCTGTATGAATAAAGACTAATTTTACCTTTGTAAATGAAGACTAATATTACCTGGATAAATAAAGAGTAACGTTACCTGGATAAATAAAGAGTAACGTTACCTGGATAAATAAAGAGTAACGTTACCTGGATAAATACAGATTAATGTTACCTGGATAAATAAAGGCTAACGTTAGCTGGATGAATAAAGACTAATGTTACCTGGATAAATAAAGACTCATGTTACCTGGATGAATAAAGACTAATGTTACCTGGATAAATAAAGAGTAATTATTTCTGGATAAATAAAGACTCATGTTACCTTGGTAAATAAAGGCTACTGTTACCTGCATAAATAAAGGCTAACGTTACCTGGATAAGTACAGATTAATGTTACCTGGATGAATAAAGACTAATGTTACCTGGATAAATAAAGAGTAATTATACCTGGATAAATAAAGACTCATGTTACCTGGGTAAATAAAGGCTAACGTTACCTGAATAAATAAAGGCTAACGTTACCTGGATAAATACAGAGTAACGTTACCTGGATAAATAAAGAGTAACGTTACCTGGATAAATACAGATTAATGTTACCTGGATAAAGAAAGGCTAACGTTACTTGTATGAATAAAGACAAATTTTACCTTTGTAAATGACGACTAATATTACCTGGATAAATAAAGAGTAATGTTACCTGGATAAATAAAGAGTAACGTTACCTGGATAAATAAAGATTAACGTTACCTGGATAAATACAGATTAATGTTACCTGGATAAATAAAGGCTAACGTTACCTGGATGAATAAAGACTAATGTTACCTGGATAAATAAAGAGTAATGTTACCTGGATAAATACAGATTAATGTTACCTGGATAAAGAAAGGCTAACGTTACCTAGATAGATACAGATTAATGTTACCTGGATAAAGAATGGCTAACGTTACCTGGATAGATAAAGACTAATGTTACCTGGGTAAATAAAGAGTAACGTTACCTGCATAAAAAAAGGCTAATGTTACCTGCATAAATAAAGGCTAACGTTATCTGGATAAATACAGATTATTGTTACCAGGATGAATAAAGACTAACGTTACATGGATGAATAAAGACTAACGTTACCTGCATAAATAAATGCTAACGTTTTCTGGATAAATACAGATTATTGTTACCTGGATGAATAAAGAGTAATGATACCTGGATAAATACAGATTAATGTTACCTGGATAAAGAATGGCTAACGTTACCTGGATAGATACAGATTAATGTTACCTGGATGAATAAAGACTAATGTTACATGGATGAATAAAGACTAACGTTACCTGCATAAATAAATGCTAACGTTATCTGGATAAATACAGATTATTGTTACCTGGATGAATAAAGAGTAATGATACCTGGATAGATACAGATTAATGTTACCTGGATAAAGAATGGCTAACGTTACCTGGATAGATACAGATTAATGTTACCTGGATGAATAAAGACTAATGTTACCTGGATAAATAAAGAGTAACGTTACCTGCATAAATAAAGGCTAACGTTACCTGGATAAATACAGATTAATGTTACCAGGATATATAAAGAGTAATGATACCTGGATAAATACAGATTAATGTTACCTGGATAAATAAAGAGTAATGATACCTGGATAAATAAAGACTCATGTTACCTGGGTAAATAAAGGCTAACGTTACCTGGATAAATACAGATTAATGTTACCTGGATGAATAAAGAGTAATGGTACCTGGATAAATACAGATTAATGTTACCTTAATAAAGGAAGGCTAACGTTACTTGTATGAATAAAGACAAATTTTACCTTTGTAAATGACGACTAATATTACCTGGATAAATAAAGAGTAACGTTACCTGGATAAATAAAGAGTAACGTTACCTGGATAAATACAGATTAATGTTACCTGGATAAATAAAGGCTAACGTTACCTGGATGAATAAAGACTAATGTTACCTGGATAAATAAAGAGTAACGTTACCTGGATAAATAAAGAGTAACGTTACCTGGATAAGTACAGATTAATGTTACCTGGATGAATAAAGACTAATGTTACCTGGATAAATAAAGAGTAATTATACCTGGATAAATACAGATTAATGTTACCTGGATGAATAAAGAGTAATGATACCTGGATAAATACAGATTAATGTTACCTGGATAAATACAGATTAATGTTACCTGGAAAAATAAAGGCTAACGTTACCTGGATGAATAAAGAGTAATGATACGTGGATAAATACAGATTAATGTTACCTGGATAAATAAAGGCTAACGTTACCTGGATGAATAAAGACTGTTACCTGGATAAATAAAGACTAATGTTACCTGGATAAATAAAGAGTAATGATACCTGGATAAATAAAGAGTGATGATACCTGGATAAATACAGATTATTGTTACCAGGATGAATAAAGACTAACGTTACCTGGATGAATAAAGACTAACATTACCTTGATGAATAAAGACTAACGTTACCTGGATGAATAAAGACTAACGTTACCTGGATGAATAAGGACTGTTACCTGGATAAATAAAGACTAATGATACCTGGATAAATAAAGAGAAAAGATGCCTGGATAAATAAAGAGTAATGATACCTGGATAAATAAAGAGTAATGATACCTGGATAAATAAAGACTCATGTTACCTGGGTAAATAAAGGCTAACGTTACCTGCATAAATAAAGGCTAACGTTACCTGGATAAATACAGATTAAAGTTAGCTGGATGAATAAGGACTAATGTTACCTGGATAAATAAAGAGTAATTATTTCTGGATAAATAAAGACTCATGTTACCTTGGTAAATAAAGGCTAATGTTACCTGCATAAATAAAGGCTAACGTTACCTAGATTAATACAGATTAATGTTACCTGGATGAATAAAGACTAATGTTACCTGGATAAATAAAGAGTAATTATACCTGGATAAATAAAGACTTATGTTACCTGGGTAAATAAAGGCTAACGTTACCTGAACAAATAAAGGCTAACGTTACCTGGATGAATAAAGAGTAACGTTACCTGGATAAATAAAGAGTAACGTTACCTGGATAAATACAGATTAATGTTACCTGGATGAATAAAGGCTAACGGTACCTGGATAAATACAGATTAATGTTACCTGGATAAAGAAAGGCTAACGTTACCTGGATAGATACAGATTAATGTTACCTGGATGAATAAAGACTAATGTTACCTGGGTAAATAAAGAGTAAAGTTACCTGGATAAATAAAGAGTAACGTTACCTGCATAAATAAAGAGTAAAGTTACCTGGATAAATAATGACTAATGTTACCTGCATAAATAAAGGCTAACGTTACCTGGATGAATAAAGGCTAATGTTACCTGGATAAATAAAGAGTAATGATACCTGGATAAATAAAGAGTAATGATACCTGGATAAATAAAGAGTAATGATACCTGGATAAATAAAGAGTAATGATACCTAGATAAATAAAGAGTAACGTTACCTGTATAAATAAAGAGTAACGTTACCTGGATAAATACAGATTAATGTTACCTGGGTAAATAAAGGCTAACGTTACCTGCATAAATAGAGGCTAACGTTACCTGGATAAATACAGATTAACGTTACCTGGATGAATAAAGAGTAATGGTACCTGGATAAATACAGATTAATGTTACCTGGATAAAGAAAGGCTAACGTTACCTGTATGAATAAAGACTAATTTTACCTGGGTAAATGAAGACTAATATTACCTGGATAAATAAAGAGTAACGTTACCTGGATAAATACAGATTAATGTTACCTGGATAAAGAAAGGCTAACGTTACCTGTATGAATAAAGACTAATATTACCTGGATAAATAAAGAGTAACGTTACCTGGATAAATAAAGAGTAACGTTACCTGGATAAATACAGATTAATGTTACCTGGATAAATAAAGGCTAACGTTACCTGGATGAATAAAGACTAATGTTACCTGGATAAATAAAGAGTAACGTTACCTGGATAAATAAAGAGTAACGTTACCTGGATAAGTACAGATTAATGTTACCTGGATGAATAAAGACTAATGTTACCTGGATAAATAAAGAGTAATTATACCTGGATAAATACAGATTAATGTTACCTGGATGAATAAAGAGTAATGATACCTGGATAAATACAGATTAATGTTACCTGGATAAATACAGATTAATGTTACCTGGATAAATAAAGGCTAACGTTACCTGGATGAATAAAGAGTAATGATACGTGGATAAATACAGATTAATGTTACCTGGATAAATAAAGGCTAACGTTACCTGGATGAATAAAGACTGTTACCTGGATAAATAAAGACTAATGTTACCTGGATAAATAAAGAGTAATGATACCTGGATAAATAAAGAGTGATGATACCTGGATAAATACAGATTATTGTTACCAGGATGAATAAAGACTAACGTTACCTGGATGAATAAAGACTAACATTACCTTGATGAATAAAGACTAATGTTACCTGGATGAATAAAGACTAACGTTACCTGGATGAATAAGGACTGTTACCTGGATAAATAAAGACTAATGATACCTGGATAAATAAAGAGAAAAGATGCCTGGATAAATAAAGAGTAATGATACCTGGATAAATAAAGAGTAATGATACCTGGATAAATAAAGACTCATGTTACCTGGGTAAATAAAGGCTAACGTTACCTGCATAAATAAAGGCTAACGTTACCTGGATAAATACAGATTAAAGTTAGCTGGATGAATAAGGACTAATGTTACCTGGATAAATAAAGAGTAATTATTTCTGGATAAATAAAGACTCATGTTACCTTGGTAAATAAAGGCTAATGTTACCTGCATAAATAAAGGCTAACGTTACCTAGATTAATACAGATTAATGTTACCTGGATGAATAAAGACTAATGTTACCTGGATAAATAAAGAGTAATTATACCTGGATAAATAAAGACTTATGTTACCTGGGTAAATAAAGGCTAACGTTACCTGAACAAATAAAGGCTAACGTTACCTGGATGAATAAAGAGTAACGTTACCTGGATAAATAAAGAGTAACGTTACCTGGATAAATACAGATTAATGTTACCTGGATGAATAAAGGCTAACGGTACCTGGATAAATACAGATTAATGTTACCTGGATAAAGAAAGGCTAACGTTACCTGGATAGATACAGATTAATGTTACCTGGATGAATAAAGACTAATGTTACCTGGGTAAATAAAGAGTAAAGTTACCTGGATAAATAAAGAGTAACGTTACCTGCATAAATAAAGAGTAAAGTTACCTGGATAAATAATGACTAATGTTACCTGCATAAATAAAGGCTAACGTTACCTGGATGAATAAAGACTAATGTTACCTGGATAAATAAAGAGTAATGATACCTGGATAAATAAAGAGTAATGATACCTGGATAAATAAAGAGTAATGATACCTGGATAAATAAAGAGTAATGATACCTAGATAAATAAAGAGTAACGTTACCTGTATAAATAAAGAGTAACGTTACCTGGATAAATACAGATTAATGTTACCTGGGTAAATAAAGGCTAACGTTACCTGCATAAATAGAGGCTAACGTTACCTGGATAAATACAGATTAACGTTACCTGGATGAATAAAGAGTAATGGTACCTGGATAAATACAGATTAATGTTACCTGGATAAAGAAAGGCTAACGTTACCTGTATGAATAAAGACTAATGTTACCTGGATAAATAAAGAGTAATTATACCTGGATAAATAAAGACTTATGTTACCTGGGTAAATAAAGGCTAACGTTACCTGAACAAATAAAGGCTAACGTTACCTGGATGAATAAAGAGTAACGTTACCTGGATAAATAAAGAGTAACGTTACCTGGATAAATACAGATTAATGTTACCTGGATGAATAAAGGCTAACGGTACCTGGATAAATACAGATTAATGTTACCTGGATAAAGAAAGGCTAACGTTACCTGGATAGATACAGATTAATGTTACCTGGATGAATAAAGACTAATGTTACCTGGGTAAATAAAGAGTAAAGTTACCTGGATAAATAAAGAGTAACGTTACCTGCATAAATAAAGAGTAAAGTTACCTGGATAAATAATGACTAATGTTACCTGCATAAATAAAGGCTAACGTTACCTGGATGAATACAGATTATTGTTACCTGGATGAATAAAGAGTAATGATACCTGGATAAATAAAGAGTAACGATACCTGGATAAATAAAGAGTAACGTTACCTGGATAAATAAAGAGTAACGTTACCTGGATAAATAAAGAGTAATGTTACCTGGATAAATACAGATCATTGTTACCAGGATGAATAAAGACTAACGTTACCTGGATGAATAAAGACTAACGTTACCTGGATGAATAAAGACTAACGTTACCTGGATGAATAAAGACTGTTACCTGGATAAATAAAGACTAATGATACCTGGATAAATAAAGAGAAATGATGCCTGGATAAATAAAGAGTAATGATACCTGGATAAATAAAGAGTAATGATACCTGGATAAATAAAGACTCATGTTACCTGGGTAAATAAAGGCTAACGTTACCTGCATAAATAAAGGCTAACGTTACCTGGATAAATACAGATTAAAGTTAGCTGGATGAATAAGGACTAATGTTACCTGGATAAATAAAGAGTAATTATTTCTGGATAAATAAAGACTCATGTTACCTTGGTAAATAAAGGCTAATGTTACCTGCATAAATAAAGGCTAACGTTACCTAGATTAATACAGATTAATGTTACCTGGATGAATAAAGACTAATGTTACCTGGATAAATAAAGAGTAATTATACCTGGATAAATAAAGACTTATGTTACCTGGGTAAATAAAGGCTAACGTTACCTGAACAAATAAAGGCTAACGTTACCTGGATGAATAAAGAGTAACGTTACCTGGATAAATAAAGAGTAACGTTACCTGGATAAATACAGATTAATGTTACCTGGATGAATAAAGGCTAACGGTACCTGGATAAATACAGATTAATGTTACCTGGATAAAGAAAGGCTAACGTTACCTGGATAGATACAGATTAATGTTACCTGGATGAATAAAGACTAATGTTACCTGGGTAAATAAAGAGTAAAGTTACCTGGATAAATAAAGAGTAACGTTACCTGCATAAATAAAGAGTAAAGTTACCTGGATAAATAATGACTAATGTTACCTGCATAAATAAAGGCTAACGTTACCTGGATGAATAAAGACTAATGTTACCTGGATAAATAAAGAGTAATGATACCTGGATAAATAAAGAGTAATGATACCTGGATAAATAAAGAGTAATGATACCTGGATAAATAAAGAGTAATGATACCTGGATAAATAAAGAGTAACGT
Source organism: Leuresthes tenuis (assembly GCF_036924035.1). NCBI lineage: Eukaryota > Metazoa > Chordata > Actinopteri > Atheriniformes > Atherinopsidae > Leuresthes > Leuresthes tenuis. The sequence goes on along the minus strand of NW_027325368.1, from coordinate 27,915,493 downwards.
TACCTGTATAAATAAAGAGTAACGTTACCTGGATAAATACAGATTAATGTTACCTGGGTAAATAAAGGCTAACGTTACCTGCATAAATAGAGGCTAACGTTACCTGGATAAATACAGATTAACGTTACCTGGATGAATAAAGAGTAATGGTACCTGGATAAATACAGATTAATGTTACCTGGATAAAGAAAGGCTAACGTTACCTGTATGAATAAAGACTAATATTACCTGGATAAATAAAGAGTAACGTTACCTGGATAAATAAAGAGTAACGTTACCTGGATAAATACAGATTAATGTTACCTGGATAAATAAAGGCTAACGTTACCTGGATGAATAAAGACTAATGTTACCTGGATAAATAAAGAGTAACGTTACCTGGATAAATAAAGAGTAACGTTACCTGGATAAGTACAGATTAATGTTACCTGGATGAATAAAGACTAATGTTACCTGGATAAATAAAGAGTAATTATACCTGGATAAATACAGATTAATGTTACCTGGATGAATAAAGAGTAATGATACCTGGATAAATACAGATTAATGTTACCTGGATAAATAAAGGCTAACGTTACCTGGATGAATAAAGAGTAATGATACGTGGATAAATACAGATTAATGTTACCTGGATAAATAAAGGCTAACGTTACCTGGATGAATAAAGACTGTTACCTGGATAAATAAAGACTAATGTTACCTGGATAAATAAAGAGTAATGATACCTGGATAAATAAAGAGTGATGATACCTGGATAAATACAGATTATTGTTACCAGGATGAATAAAGACTAACGTTACCTGGATGAATAAAGACTAACATTACCTTGATGAATAAAGACTAACGTTACCTGGATGAATAAAGACTAACGTTACCTGGATGAATAAGGACTGTTACCTGGATAAATAAAGACTAATGATACCTGGATAAATAAAGAGAAAAGATGCCTGGATAAATAAAGAGTAATGATACCTGGATAAATAAAGAGTAATGATACCTGGATAAATAAAGACTCATGTTACCTGGGTAAATAAAGGCTAACGTTACCTGCATAAATAAAGGCTAACGTTACCTGGATAAATACAGATTAAAGTTAGCTGGATGAATAAGGACTAATGTTACCTGGATAAATAAAGAGTAATTATTTCTGGATAAATAAAGACTCATGTTACCTTGGTAAATAAAGGCTAATGTTACCTGCATAAATAAAGGCTAACGTTACCTAGATTAATACAGATTAATGTTACCTGGATGAATAAAGACTAATGTTACCTGGATAAATAAAGAGTAATTATACCTGGATAAATAAAGACTTATGTTACCTGGGTAAATAAAGGCTAACGTTACCTGAACAAATAAAGGCTAACGTTACCTGGATGAATAAAGAGTAACGTTACCTGGATAAATAAAGAGTAACGTTACCTGGATAAATACAGATTAATGTTACCTGGATGAATAAAGGCTAACGGTACCTGGATAAATACAGATTAATGTTACCTGGATAAAGAAAGGCTAACGTTACCTGGATAGATACAGATTAATGTTACCTGGATGAATAAAGACTAATGTTACCTGGGTAAATAAAGAGTAAAGTTACCTGGATAAATAAAGAGTAACGTTACCTGCATAAATAAAGAGTAAAGTTACCTGGATAAATAATGACTAATGTTACCTGCATAAATAAAGGCTAACGTTACCTGGATGAATAAAGACTAATGTTACCTGGATAAATAAAGAGTAATGATACCTGGATAAATAAAGAGTAATGATACCTGGATAAATAAAGAGTAATGATACCTGGATAAATAAAGAGTAATGATACCTAGATAAATAAAGAGTAACGTTACCTGTATAAATAAAGAGTAACGTTACCTGGATAAATACAGATTAATGTTACCTGGGTAAATAAAGGCTAACGTTACCTGCATAAATAGAGGCTAACGTTACCTGGATAAATACAGATTAACGTTACCTGGATGAATAAAGAGTAATGGTACCTGGATAAATACAGATTAATGTTACCTGGATAAAGAAAGGCTAACGTTACCTGTATGAATAAAGACTAATTTTACCTGGGTAAATGAAGACTAATATTACCTGGATAAATAAAGAGTAACGTTACCTGGATAAATACAGATTAATGTTACCTGGATAAATAAAGGCTAATGTTACCTGGATGAATAAAGACTAAAGTTACCTGGATAAATAAAGACTAAAGTTACCTGGATAAATAAAGAGTAATGTTACCTGGATAAGTACAGATTAATGTTACCTGGATGAATAAAGACTAATGTTACCTGGATAAATAAAGAGTAATTATACCTGGATAAATACAGATTAATGTTACCTGGATGAATAAAGAGTAATGATACCTGGATAAATACAGATTAATGTTACCTGGATAAATAAAGGCTAACGTTACCTGGATGAATAAAGAGTAATGATACGTGGATAAATACAGATTAATGTTACCTGGATAAATAAAGGCTAACGTTACCTGGATGAATAAAGACTGTTACCTGGATAAATAAAGACTAATGTTACCTGGATAAATAAAGAGTAATGATACCTGGATAAATAAAGAGTGATGATACCTGGATAAATACAGATTATTGTTACCAGGATGAATAAAGACTAACGTTACCTGGATGAATAAAGACTAACATTACCTTGATGAATAAAGACTAACGTTACCTGGATGAATAAAGACTAACGTTACCTGGATGAATAAGGACTGTTACCTGGATAAATAAAGACTAATGATACCTGGATAAATAAAGAGAAAAGATGCCTGGATAAATAAAGAGTAATGATACCTGGATAAATAAAGAGTAATGATACCTGGATAAATAAAGACTCATGTTACCTGGGTAAATAAAGGCTAACGTTACCTGCATAAATAAAGGCTAACGTTACCTGGATAAATACAGATTAAAGTTAGCTGGATGAATAAGGACTAATGTTACCTGGATAAATAAAGAGTAATTATTTCTGGATAAATAAAGACTCATGTTACCTTGGTAAATAAAGGCTAATGTTACCTGCATAAATAAAGGCTAACGTTACCTAGATTAATACAGATTAATGTTACCTGGATGAATAAAGACTAATGTTACCTGGATAAATAAAGAGTAATTATACCTGGATAAATAAAGACTTATGTTACCTGGGTAAATAAAGGCTAACGTTACCTGAACAAATAAAGGCTAACGTTACCTGGATGAATAAAGAGTAACGTTACCTGGATAAATAAAGAGTAACGTTACCTGGATAAATACAGATTAATGTTACCTGGATGAATAAAGGCTAACGGTACCTGGATAAATACAGATTAATGTTACCTGGATAAAGAAAGGCTAACGTTACCTGGATAGATACAGATTAATGTTACCTGGATGAATAAAGACTAATGTTACCTGGGTAAATAAAGAGTAAAGTTACCTGGATAAATAAAGAGTAACGTTACCTGCATAAATAAAGAGTAAAGTTACCTGGATAAATAATGACTAATGTTACCTGCATAAATAAAGGCTAACGTTACCTGGATGAATAAAGACTAATGTTACCTGGATAAATAAAGAGTAATGATACCTGGATAAATAAAGAGTAATGATACCTGGATAAATAAAGAGTAATGATACCTGGATAAATAAAGAGTAATGATACCTGGATAAATAAAGAGTAACGTTACCTGTATAAATAAAGAGTAACGTTACCTGGATAAATACAGATTAATGTTACCTGGGTAAATAAAGGCTAACGTTACCTGCATAAATAGAGGCTAACGTTACCTGGATAAATACAGATTAACGTTACCTGGATGAATAAAGAGTAATGGTACCTGGATAAATACAGATTAACGTTACCTGGATGAATAAAGAGTAATGGTACCTGGATAAATACAGATTAATGTTACCTGGATAAAGAAAGGCTAACGTTACCTGTATGAATAAAGACTAATATTACCTGGATAAATAAAGAGTAACGTTACCTGGATAAATAAAGAGTAACGTTACCTGGATAAATACAGATTAATGTTACCTGGATAAATAAAGGCTAACGTTACCTGGATGAATAAAGACTAATGTTACCTGGATAAATAAAGAGTAACGTTACCTGGATAAATAAAGAGTAACGTTACCTGGATAAGTACAGATTAATGTTACCTGGATGAATAAAGACTAATGTTACCTGGATAAATAAAGAGTAATTATACCTGGATAAATACAGATTAATGTTACCTGGATGAATAAAGAGTAATGATACCTGGATAAATACAGATTAATGTTACCTGGATAAATACAGATTAATGTTACCTGGATAAATAAAGGCTAACGTTACCTGGATGAATAAAGAGTAATGATACGTGGATAAATACAGATTAATGTTACCTGGATAAATAAAGGCTAACGTTACCTGGATGAATAAAGACTGTTACCTGGATAAATAAAGACTAATGTTACCTGGATAAATAAAGAGTAATGATACCTGGATAAATAAAGAGTGATGATACCTGGATAAATACAGATTATTGTTACCAGGATGAATAAAGACTAACGTTACCTGGATGAATAAAGACTAACATTACCTTGATGAATAAAGACTAACGTTACCTGGATGAATAAAGACTAACGTTACCTGGATGAATAAGGACTGTTACCTGGATAAATAAAGACTAATGATACCTGGATAAATAAAGAGAAAAGATGCCTGGATAAATAAAGAGTAATGATACCTGGATAAATAAAGAGTAATGATACCTGGATAAATAAAGACTCATGTTACCTGGGTAAATAAAGGCTAACGTTACCTGCATAAATAAAGGCTAACGTTACCTGGATAAATACAGATTAAAGTTAGCTGGATGAATAAGGACTAATGTTACCTGGATAAATAAAGAGTAATTATTTCTGGATAAATAAAGACTCATGTTACCTTGGTAAATAAAGGCTAATGTTACCTGCATAAATAAAGGCTAACGTTACCTAGATTAATACAGATTAATGTTACCTGGATGAATAAAGACTAATGTTACCTGGATAAATAAAGAGTAATTATACCTGGATAAATAAAGACTTATGTTACCTGGGTAAATAAAGGCTAACGTTACCTGAACAAATAAAGGCTAACGTTACCTGGATGAATAAAGAGTAACGTTACCTGGATAAATAAAGAGTAACGTTACCTGGATAAATACAGATTAATGTTACCTGGATGAATAAAGGCTAACGGTACCTGGATAAATACAGATTAATGTTACCTGGATAAAGAAAGGCTAACGTTACCTGGATAGATACAGATTAATGTTACCTGGATGAATAAAGACTAATGTTACCTGGGTAAATAAAGAGTAAAGTTACCTGGATAAATAAAGAGTAACGTTACCTGCATAAATAAAGAGTAAAGTTACCTGGATAAATAATGACTAATGTTACCTGCATAAATAAAGGCTAACGTTACCTGGATGAATAAAGACTAATGTTACCTGGATAAATAAAGAGTAATGATACCTGGATAAATAAAGAGTAATGATACCTGGATAAATAAAGAGTAATGATACCTGGATAAATAAAGAGTAATGATACCTGGATAAATAAAGAGTAACGTTACCTGTATAAATAAAGAGTAACGTTACCTGGATAAATACAGATTAATGTTACCTGGGTAAATAAAGGCTAACGTTACCTGCATAAATAGAGGCTAACGTTACCTGGATAAATACAGATTAACGTTACCTGGATGAATAAAGAGTAATGGTACCTGGATAAATACAGATTAACGTTACCTGGATGAATAAAGAGTAATGGTACCTGGATAAATACAGATTAATGTTACCTGGATAAAGAAAGGCTAACGTTACCTGTATGAATAAAGACTAATATTACCTGGATAAATAAAGAGTAACGTTACCTGGATAAATAAAGAGTAACGTTACCTGGATAAATACAGATTAATGTTACCTGGATAAATAAAGGCTAACGTTACCTGGATGAATAAAGACTAATGTTACCTGGATAAATAAAGAGTAACGTTACCTGGATAAATAAAGAGTAACGTTACCTGGATAAGTACAGATTAATGTTACCTGGATGAATAAAGACTAATGTTACCTGGATAAATAAAGAGTAATTATACCTGGATAAATACAGATTAATGTTACCTGGATGAATAAAGAGTAATGATACCTGGATAAATACAGATTAATGTTACCTGGATAAATACAGATTAATGTTACCTGGATAAATAAAGGCTAACGTTACCTGGATGAATAAAGAGTAATGATACGTGGATAAATACAGATTAATGTTACCTGGATAAATAAAGGCTAACGTTACCTGGATGAATAAAGACTGTTACCTGGATAAATAAAGACTAATGTTACCTGGATAAATAAAGAGTAATGATACCTGGATAAATAAAGAGTGATGATACCTGGATAAATACAGATTATTGTTACCAGGATGAATAAAGACTAACGTTACCTGGATGAATAAAGACTAACATTACCTTGATGAATAAAGACTAACGTTACCTGGATGAATAAAGACTAACGTTACCTGGATGAATAAGGACTGTTACCTGGATAAATAAAGACTAATGATACCTGGATAAATAAAGAGAAAAGATGCCTGGATAAATAAAGAGTAATGATACCTGGATAAATAAAGAGTAATGATACCTGGATAAATAAAGACTCATGTTACCTGGGTAAATAAAGGCTAACGTTACCTGCATAAATAAAGGCTAACGTTACCTGGATAAATACAGATTAAAGTTAGCTGGATGAATAAGGACTAATGTTACCTGGATAAATAAAGAGTAATTATTTCTGGATAAATAAAGACTCATGTTACCTTGGTAAATAAAGGCTAATGTTACCTGCATAAATAAAGGCTAACGTTACCTAGATTAATACAGATTAATGTTACCTGGATGAATAAAGACTAATGTTACCTGGATAAATAAAGAGTAATTATACCTGGATAAATAAAGACTTATGTTACCTGGGTAAATAAAGGCTAACGTTACCTGAACAAATAAAGGCTAACGTTACCTGGATGAATAAAGAGTAACGTTACCTGGATAAATAAAGAGTAACGTTACCTGGATAAATACAGATTAATGTTACCTGGATGAATAAAGGCTAACGGTACCTGGATAAATACAGATTAATGTTACCTGGATAAAGAAAGGCTAACGTTACCTGGATAGATACAGATTAATGTTACCTGGATGAATAAAGACTAATGTTACCTGGGTAAATAAAGAGTAAAGTTACCTGGATAAATAAAGAGTAACGTTACCTGCATAAATAAAGAGTAAAGTTACCTGGATAAATAATGACTAATGTTACCTGCATAAATAAAGGCTAACGTTACCTGGATGAATAAAGACTAATGTTACCTGGATAAATAAAGAGTAATGATACCTGGATAAATAAAGAGTAATGATACCTGGATAAATAAAGAGTAATGATACCTGGATAAATAAAGAGTAATGATACCTAGATAAATAAAGAGTAACGTTACCTGTATAAATAAAGAGTAACGTTACCTGGATAAATACAGATTAATGTTACCTGGGTAAATAAAGGCTAACGTTACCTGCATAAATAGAGGCTAACGTTACCTGGATAAATACAGATTAACGTTACCTGGATGAATAAAGAGTAATGGTACCTGGATAAATACAGATTAATGTTACCTGGATAAAGAAAGGCTAACGTTACCTGTATGAATAAAGACTAATTTTACCTGGGTAAATGAAGACTAATATTACCTGGATAAATAAAGAGTAACGTTACCTGGATAAATACAGATTAATGTTACCTGGATAAATAAAGGCTAATGTTACCTGGATGAATAAAGACTAAAGTTACCTGGATAAATAAAGACTAAAGTTACCTGGATAAATAAAGAGTAATGTTACCTGGATAAATACAGATTAATGTTACCTGGATAAAGAAAGGCTAACGTTACCTGGATAGATACAGATTAATGTTACCTGTATAAAGACTGGCTAACGTTACCTGGATAGATACAGATTAATGTTACCTGGATGAATAAAGACTAATGTTACCTGCATAAATAAAGGCTAACATTACCTGGATAAATAAAGGCTAACGTTACCTGTATGAATAAAGACTAATTTTACCTTTGTAAATGAAGACTAATAATACCTGGATAAATAAAGAGTAACGTTACCTGTATAAATAAAGAGTAACGTTACCTGGATAAATACAGATTAATGTTACCTGGATAAATAAAGGCTAATGTTACCTGGATGAATAAAGACTAAAGTTACCTGGATAAATAAAGACTAAAGTTACCTGGATAAATAAAGAGTAACGTTATCTGGATAAATACAGATTATTGTTACCTGGATGAATAAAGAATAATGATACCTGGATAAATACAGATTAATGTTACCTGGATAAATAAAGGCTAACGTTACCTGGATAAATAAAGAGTAATTATACCTGGATAAATAAAGACTCATGTTACCTGGGTAAATAAAGGCTTACGTTACCTGAATAATAAAGGCTAACGTTACCTGGATAAATAAAGGCTAACGTTACCTGTATGAATAAAGACTAATTTTACCTTTGTAAATGAAGACTAATATTACCTGGATAAATAAAGAGTAACGTTACCTGTATAAATAAAGAGTAACGTTACCTGGATAAATACAGATTAATGTTACCTGGATAAATAAAGGCTAATGTTACCTGGATGAATAAAGACTAAAGTTACCTGGATAAATAAAGACTAAAGTTACCTGGATAAATAAAGAGTAATGTTACCTGGATAAATACAGATTAATGTTACCTGGATAAAGAAAGGCTAACGTTACCTGGATAGATACAGATTAATGTTACCTGTATAAAGAATGGCTAACGTTACCTGGATAGATACAGATTAATGTTACCTGGATGAATAAAGACTAATGTTACCTGCATAAATAAAGGCTAACATTACCTGGATAAATAAAGAGTAATTATACCTGGATAAATAAAGACTCATGTGACCTGGGTAAATAAAGGCTAACGTAACCTGCATAAATAAAGTCTAACGTTATCTGGATAAATATAGATTATTGTTACCTGGATGAATAAAGAGTAATGATACCTGGATCAAAAAAGAGTAATGTTACCTGGATAAATACAGATTAATGTTACCTGGATAAAGAAAGGCTAATGTTACCTGGATAGATACAGATTAATGTTACCTGGATAAAGTAAGGCTAACGTTACCTGGATAGATACAGATTAATGTTACCTGGATAAATAAAGGCTAACGTTACCTGGATAAATAAAGAGTAATTATACCTGGATAAATAAAGACTCATGTTACCTGGGTAAATAAAGGCTAACGTTACCTGTATGAATAAAGACTAATTTTACTTTTGTAAATGAAGACTAATATTACCTGGATAAATAAAGAGTAATGATACCTGGATAAATAAAGAGTAACGTTACCTGTATAAATAAAGAGTAACGTTACCTGGATAAATACAGATTAATGTTACCTGGGTAAATAAAGGCTAACGTTACCTGCATAAATAGAGGCTAACGTTACCTGGATAAATACAGATTAACGTTACCTGGATGAATAAAGAGTAATGGTACCTGGATAAATACAGATTAATGTTACCTGGATAAAGAAAGGCTAACGTTACCTGTATGAATAAAGACTAATATTACCTGGATAAATAAAGAGTAACGTTACCTGGATAAATAAAGAGTAACGTTACCTGGATAAATACAGATTAATGTTACCTGGATAAATAAAGGCTAACGTTACCTGGATGAATAAAGACTAATGTTACCTGGATAAATAAAGAGTAACGTTACCTGGATAAATAAAGAGTAACGTTACCTGGATAAGTACAGATTAATGTTACCTGGATGAATAAAGACTAATGTTACCTGGATAAATAAAGAGTAATGATACCTGGATAAATAAAGAGTAATGATACCTGGATAAATAAAGAGTAACGTTACCTGTATAAATAAAGAGTAACGTTACCTGGATAAATACAGATTAATGTTACCTGGGTAAATAAAGGCTAACGTTACCTGCATAAATAGAGGCTAACGTTACCTGGATAAATACAGATTAACGTTACCTGGATGAATAAAGAGTAATGGTACCTGGATAAATACAGATTAATGTTACCTGGATAAAGAAAGGCTAACGTTACCTGTATGAATAAAGACTAATATTACCTGGATAAATAAAGAGTAACGTTACCTGGATAAATAAAGAGTAACGTTACCTGGATAAATACAGATTAATGTTACCTGGATAAATAAAGGCTAACGTTACCTGGATGAATAAAGACTAATGTTACCTGGATAAATAAAGAGTAACGTTACCTGGATAAATAAAGAGTAACGTTACCTGGATAAGTACAGATTAATGTTACCTGGATGAATAAAGACTAATGTTACCTGGATAAATAAAGAGTAATTATACCTGGATAAATACAGATTAATGTTACCTGGATGAATAAAGAGTAATGATACCTGGATAAATACAGATTAATGTTACCTGGATAAATAAAGGCTAACGTTACCTGGATGAATAAAGAGTAATGATACGTGGATAAATACAGATTAATGTTACCTGGATAAATAAAGGCTAACGTTACCTGGATGAATAAAGACTGTTACCTGGATAAATAAAGACTAATGTTACCTGGATAAATAAAGAGTAATGATACCTGGATAAATAAAGAGTGATGATACCTGGATAAATACAGATTATTGTTACCAGGATGAATAAAGACTAACGTTACCTGGATGAATAAAGACTAACATTACCTTGATGAATAAAGACTAACGTTACCTGGATGAATAAAGACTAACGTTACCTGGATGAATAAGGACTGTTACCTGGATAAATAAAGACTAATGATACCTGGATAAATAAAGAGAAAAGATGCCTGGATAAATAAAGAGTAATGATACCTGGATAAATAAAGAGTAATGATACCTGGATAAATAAAGACTCATGTTACCTGGGTAAATAAAGGCTAACGTTACCTGCATAAATAAAGGCTAACGTTACCTGGATAAATACAGATTAAAGTTAGCTGGATGAATAAGGACTAATGTTACCTGGATAAATAAAGAGTAATTATTTCTGGATAAATAAAGACTCATGTTACCTTGGTAAATAAAGGCTAATGTTACCTGCATAAATAAAGGCTAACGTTACCTAGATTAATACAGATTAATGTTACCTGGATGAATAAAGACTAATGTTACCTGGATAAATAAAGAGTAATTATACCTGGATAAATAAAGACTTATGTTACCTGGATAAATAATGACTAATGTTACCTGCATAAATAAAGGCTAACGTTACCTGGATGAATAAAGACTAATGTTACCTGGATAAATAAAGAGTAATGATACCTGGATAAATAAAGAGTAATGATACCTGGATAAATAAAGAGTAATGATACCTGGATAAATAAAGAGTAACGTTACCTGTATAAATAAAGAGTAACGTTACCTGGATAAATACAGATTAATGTTACCTGGGTAAATAAAGGCTAACGTTACCTGCATAAATAGAGGCTAACGTTACCTGGATAAATACAGATTAACGTTACCTGGATGAATAAAGAGTAATGGTACCTGGATAAATACAGATTAATGTTACCTGGATAAAGAAAGGCTAACGTTACCTGTATGAATAAAGACTAATATTACCTGGATAAATAAAGAGTAACGTTACCTGGATAAATAAAGAGTAACGTTACCTGGATAAATACAGATTAATGTTACCTGGATAAATAAAGGCTAACGTTACCTGGATGAATAAAGACTAATGTTACCTGGATAAATAAAGAGTAACGTTACCTGGATAAATAAAGAGTAACGTTACCTGGATAAGTACAGATTAATGTTACCTGGATGAATAAAGACTAATGTTACCTGGATAAATAAAGAGTAATTATACCTGGATAAATACAGATTAATGTTACCTGGATGAATAAAGAGTAATGATACCTGGATAAATACAGATTAATGTTACCTGGATAAATACAGATTAATGTTACCTGGATAAATAAAGGCTAACGTTACCTGGATGAATAAAGAGTAATGATACGTGGATAAATACAGATTAATGTTACCTGGATAAATAAAGGCTAACGTTACCTGGATGAATAAAGACTGTTACATGGATAAATAAAGACTAATGTTACCTGGATAAATAAAGAGTAATGATACCTGGATAAATAAAGAGTGATGATACCTGGATAAATACAGATTATTGTTACCAGGATGAATAAAGACTAACGTTACCTGGATGAATAAAGACTAACATTACCTTGATGAATAAAGACTAACGTTACCTGGATGAATAAAGACTAACGTTACCTGGATGAATAAGGACTGTTACCTGGATAAATAAAGACTAATGATACCTGGATAAATAAAGAGAAAAGATGCCTGGATAAATAAAGAGTAATGATACCTGGATAAATAAAGAGTAATGATACCTGGATAAATAAAGACTCATGTTACCTGGGTAAATAAAGGCTAACGTTACCTGCATAAATAAAGGCTAACGTTACCTGGATAAATACAGATTAAAGTTAGCTGGATGAATAAGGACTAATGTTACCTGGATAAATAAAGAGTAATTATTTCTGGATAAATAAAGACTCATGTTACCTTGGTAAATAAAGGCTAATGTTACCTGCATAAATAAAGGCTAACGTTACCTAGATTAATACAGATTAATGTTACCTGGATGAATAAAGACTAATGTTACCTGGATAAATAAAGAGTAATTATACCTGGATAAATAAAGACTTATGTTACCTGGGTAAATAAAGGCTAACGTTACCTGAACAAATAAAGGCTAACGTTACCTGGATGAATAAAGAGTAACGTTACCTGGATAAATAAAGAGTAACGTTACCTGGATAAATACAGATTAATGTTACCTGGATGAATAAAGGCTAACGGTACCTGGATAAATACAGATTAATGTTACCTGGATAAAGAAAGGCTAACGTTACCTGGATAGATACAGATTAATGTTACCTGGATGAATAAAGACTAATGTTACCTGGGTAAATAAAGAGTAAAGTTACCTGGATAAATAAAGAGTAACGTTACCTGCATAAATAAAGAGTAAAGTTACCTGGATAAATAATGACTAATGTTACCTGCATAAATAAAGGCTAACGTTACCTGGATGAATAAAGACTAATGTTACCTGGATAAATAAAGAGTAATGATACCTGGATAAATAAAGAGTAATGATACCTGGATAAATAAAGAGTAATGATACCTGGATAAATAAAGAGTAATGATACCTAGATAAATAAAGAGTAACGTTACCTGTATAAATAAAGAGTAACGTTACCTGGATAAATACAGATTAATGTTACCTGGGTAAATAAAGGCTAACGTTACCTGCATAAATAGAGGCTAACGTTACCTGGATAAATACAGATTAACGTTACCTGGATGAATAAAGAGTAATGGTACCTGGATAAATACAGATTAATGTTACCTGGATAAAGAAAGGCTAACGTTACCTGTATGAATAAAGACTAATTTTACCTGGGTAAATGAAGACTAATATTACCTGGATAAATAAAGAGTAACGTTACCTGGATAAATACAGATTAATGTTACCTGGATAAATAAAGGCTAATGTTACCTGGATGAATAAAGACTAAAGTTACCTGGATAAATAAAGACTAAAGTTACCTGGATAAATAAAGAGTAATGTTACCTGGATAAATACAGATTAATGTTACCTGGATAAAGAAAGGCTAACGTTACCTGGATAGATACAGATTAATGTTACCTGTATAAAGACTGGCTAACGTTACCTGGATAGATACAGATTAATGTTACCTGGATGAATAAAGACTAATGTTACCTGCATAAATAAAGGCTAACATTACCTGGATAAATAAAGGCTAACGTTACCTGTATGAATAAAGACTAATTTTACCTTTGTAAATGAAGACTAATAATACCTGGATAAATAAAGAGTAACGTTACCTGTATAAATAAAGAGTAACGTTACCTGGATAAATACAGATTAATGTTACCTGGATAAATAAAGGCTAATGTTACCTGGATGAATAAAGACTAAAGTTACCTGGATAAATAAAGACTAAAGTTACCTGGATAAATAAAGAGTAACGTTATCTGGATAAATACAGATTATTGTTACCTGGATGAATAAAGAATAATGATACCTGGATAAATACAGATTAATGTTACCTGGATAAATAAAGGCTAACGTTACCTGGATAAATAAAGAGTAATTATACCTGGATAAATAAAGACTCATGTTACCTGGGTAAATAAAGGCTTACGTTACCTGAATAATAAAGGCTAACGTTACCTGGATAAATAAAGGCTAACGTTACCTGTATGAATAAAGACTAATTTTACCTTTGTAAATGAAGACTAATATTACCTGGATAAATAAAGAGTAACGTTACCTGTATAAATAAAGAGTAACGTTACCTGGATAAATACAGATTAATGTTACCTGGATAAATAAAGGCTAATGTTACCTGGATGAATAAAGACTAAAGTTACCTGGATAAATAAAGACTAAAGTTACCTGGATAAATAAAGAGTAATGTTACCTGGATAAATACAGATTAATGTTACCTGGATAAAGAAAGGCTAACGTTACCTGGATAGATACAGATTAATGTTACCTGTATAAAGAATGGCTAACGTTACCTGGATAGATACAGATTAATGTTACCTGGATGAATAAAGACTAATGTTACCTGCATAAATAAAGGCTAACATTACCTGGATAAATAAAGAGTAATTATACCTGGATAAATAAAGACTCATGTGACCTGGGTAAATAAAGGCTAACGTAACCTGCATAAATAAAGTCTAACGTTATCTGGATAAATATAGATTATTGTTACCTGGATGAATAAAGAGTAATGATACCTGGATCAAAAAAGAGTAATGTTACCTGGATAAATACAGATTAATGTTACCTGGATAAAGAAAGGCTAATGTTACCTGGATAGATACAGATTAATGTTACCTGGATAAAGTAAGGCTAACGTTACCTGGATAGATACAGATTAATGTTACCTGGATAAATAAAGGCTAACGTTACCTGGATAAATAAAGAGTAATTATACCTGGATAAATAAAGACTCATGTTACCTGGGTAAATAAAGGCTAACGTTACCTGTATGAATAAAGACTAATTTTACTTTTGTAAATGAAGACTAATATTACCTGGATAAATAAAGAGTAATGATACCTGGATAAATAAAGAGTAACGTTACCTGTATAAATAAAGAGTAACGTTACCTGGATAAATACAGATTAATGTTACCTGGGTAAATAAAGGCTAACGTTACCTGCATAAATAGAGGCTAACGTTACCTGGATAAATACAGATTAACGTTACCTGGATGAATAAAGAGTAATGGTACCTGGATAAATACAGATTAATGTTACCTGGATAAAGAAAGGCTAACGTTACCTGTATGAATAAAGACTAATATTACCTGGATAAATAAAGAGTAACGTTACCTGGATAAATAAAGAGTAACGTTACCTGGATAAATACAGATTAATGTTACCTGGATAAATAAAGGCTAACGTTACCTGGATGAATAAAGACTAATGTTACCTGGATAAATAAAGAGTAACGTTACCTGGATAAATAAAGAGTAACGTTACCTGGATAAGTACAGATTAATGTTACCTGGATGAATAAAGACTAATGTTACCTGGATAAATAAAGAGTAATTATACCTGGATAAATACAGATTAATGTTACCTGGATGAATAAAGAGTAATGATACCTGGATAAATACAGATTAATGTTACCTGGATAAATACAGATTAATGTTACCTGGATAAATAAAGGCTAACGTTACCTGGATGAATAAAGAGTAATGATACGTGGATAAATACAGATTAATGTTACCTGGATAAATAAAGGTTAACGTTACCTGGATGAATAAAGACTGTTACCTGGATAAATAAAGACTAATGTTACCTGGATAAATAAAGAGTAATGATACCTGGATAAATAAAGAGTGATGATACCTGGATAAATACAGATTATTGTTACCAGGATGAATAAAGACTAACGTTACCTGGATGAATAAAGACTAACATTACCTTGATGAATAAAGACTAACGTTACCTGGATGAATAAAGACTAACGTTACCTGGATGAATAAGGACTGTTACCTGGATAAATAAAGACTAATGATACCTGGATAAATAAAGAGAAAAGATGCCTGGATAAATAAAGAGTAATGATACCTGGATAAATAAAGAGTAATGATACCTGGATAAATAAAGACTCATGTTACCTGGGTAAATAAAGGCTAACGTTACCTGCATAAATAAAGGCTAACGTTACCTGGATAAATACAGATTAAAGTTAGCTGGATGAATAAGGACTAATGTTACCTGGATAAATAAAGAGTAATGATACCTGGATAAATACAGATTAATGTTACCTGGATAAATACAGATTAATGTTACCTGGATAAATAAAGGCTAACGTTACCTAGATTAATACAGATTAATGTTACCTGGATGAATAAAGACTAATGTTACCTGGATAAATAAAGAGTAATTATACCTGGATAAATAAAGACTTATGTTACCTGGGTAAATAAAGGCTAACGTTACCTGAACAAATAAAGGCTAACGTTACCTGGATGAATAAAGAGTAACGTTACCTGGATAAATAAAGAGTAACGTTACCTGGATAAATACAGATTAATGTTACCTGGATGAATAAAGGCTAACGGTACCTGGATAAATACAGATTAATGTTACCTGGATAAAGAAAGGCTAACGTTACCTGGATAGATACAGATTAATGTTACCTGGATGAATAAAGACTAATGTTACCTGGGTAAATAAAGAGTAAAGTTACCTGGATAAATAAAGAGTAACGTTACCTGCATAAATAAAGAGTAAAGTTACCTGGATAAATAATGACTAATGTTACCTGCATAAATAAAGGCTAACGTTACCTGGATGAATAAAGACTAATGTTACCTGGATAAATAAAGAGTAATGATACCTGGATAAATAAAGAGTAATGATACCTGGATAAATAAAGAGTAATGATACCTGGATAAATAAAGAGTAATGATACCTAGATAAATAAAGAGTAACGTTACCTGTATAAATAAAGAGTAACGTTACCTGGATAAATACAGATTAATGTTACCTGGGTAAATAAAGGCTAACGTTACCTGCATAAATAGAGGCTAACGTTACCTGGATAAATACAGATTAACGTTACCTGGATGAATAAAGAGTAATGGTACCTGGATAAATACAGATTAATGTTACCTGGATAAAGAAAGGCTAACGTTACCTGTATGAATAAAGACTAATTTTACCTGGGTAAATGAAGACTAATATTACCTGGATAAATAAAGAGTAACGTTACCTGGATAAATACAGATTAATGTTACCTGGATAAATAAAGGCTAATGTTACCTGGATGAATAAAGACTAAAGTTACCTGGATAAATAAAGACTAAAGTTACCTGGATAAATAAAGAGTAATGTTACCTGGATAAATACAGATTAATGTTACCTGGATAAAGAAAGGCTAACGTTACCTGGATAGATACAGATTAATGTTACCTGTATAAAGAATGGCTAACGTTACCTGGATAGATACAGATTAATGTTACCTGGATGAATAAAGACTAATGTTACCTGCATAAATAAAGGCTAACATTACCTGGATAAATAAAGGCTAACGTTACCTGTATGAATAAAGACTAATTTTACCTTTGTAAATGAAGACTAATAATACCTGGATAAATAAAGAGTAACGTTACCTGTATAAATAAAGAGTAACGTTACCTGGATAAATACAGATTAATGTTACCTGGATAAATAAAGGCTAATGTTACCTGGATGAATAAAGACTAAAGTTACCTGGATAAATAAAGACTAAAGTTACCTGGATAAATAAAGAGTAACGTTATCTGGATAAATACAGATTATTGTTACCTGGATGAATAAAGAATAATGATACCTGGATAAATACAGATTAATGTTACCTGGATAAATAAAGGCTAACGTTACCTGGATAAATAAAGAGTAATTATACCTGGATAAATAAAGACTCATGTTACCTGGGTAAATAAAGGCTTACGTTACCTGAATAATAAAGGCTAACGTTACCTGGATAAATAAAGGCTAACGTTACCTGTATGAATAAAGACTAATTTTACCTTTGTAAATGAAGACTAATATTACCTGGATAAATAAAGAGTAACGTTACCTGTATAAATAAAGAGTAACGTTACCTGGATAAATACAGATTAATGTTACCTGGATAAATAAAGGCTAATGTTACCTGGATGAATAAAGACTAAAGTTACCTGGATAAATAAAGACTAAAGTTACCTGGATAAATAAAGAGTAATGTTACCTGGATAAATACAGATTAATGTTACCTGGATAAAGAAAGGCTAACGTTACCTGGATAGATACAGATTAATGTTACCTGTATAAAGAATGGCTAACGTTACCTGGATAGATACAGATTAATGTTACCTGGATGAATAAAGACTAATGTTACCTGCATAAATAAAGGCTAACATTACCTGGATAAATAAAGAGTAATTATACCTGGATAAATAAAGACTCATGTGACCTGGGTAAATAAAGGCTAACGTAACCTGCATAAATAAAGTCTAACGTTATCTGGATAAATATAGATTATTGTTACCTGGATGAATAAAGAGTAATGATACCTGGATCAAAAAAGAGTAATGTTACCTGGATAAATACAGATTAATGTTACCTGGATAAAGAAAGGCTAATGTTACCTGGATAGATACAGATTAATGTTACCTGGATAAAGTAAGGCTAACGTTACCTGGATAGATACAGATTAATGTTACCTGGATAAATAAAGGCTAACGTTACCTGGATAAATAAAGAGTAATTATACCTGGATAAATAAAGACTCATGTTACCTGGGTAAATAAAGGCTAACGTTACCTGTATGAATAAAGACTAATTTTACTTTTGTAAATGAAGACTAATATTACCTGGATAAATAAAGAGTAACGTTACCTGGATAAATAAAGAGTAACGTTACCTGGATAAATAAAGAGTAATGTTACCTGGATAAATACAGATTAATGTTACCTGGATAAATAAAGGCTAACGTTACCTGGATGAATAAAGACTAATGTTACCTGGATAAATAAAGAGTAATGTTACCTGGATAAATACAGATTAATGTTACCTGGATAAAGAAAGGCTAACGTTACCTGGATAGATACAGATTAATGTTACCTGGATAAAGAATGGCTAACGTTACCTGGATAGATAAAGATTAATGTTACCTGGGTGAATAAAGGCTAACGTTATCTGGATAAATACAGATTATTGTTACCTGGATGAATAAAGACTAACATTACCTGGAAGAATAAAGACTAACGTTACATGGATGAATAAAGACTAACGTTACCTGCATAAATAAAGGCTAACGTTATCTGGATAAATACAGATTATTGTTACCTGGATGAATAAAGAATAATGATACCTGGTTAAATACAGATTAATGTTACCTGGATAAATAAAGGCTAACGTAACCTGGATGAATAAAGTGTAATGATACCTAGATAAATATGGCTAACGTTATCTGGATAAATACAGATTATTGTTACCTGGATGAATAAAGACTAACGTTACCTGGATGAATAAAGACTAATGTTACCTGGATAAATAAAGAGTAATTATACCTGGATAAATCAAGAGTAATGATACCTGGATAAATCAAGAGTAATGATACCTGGATAAATAAAGAGTAATGATACCTGGATAAATAAAGAGTAATGATACCTGGATAAATAAAGAGTAATGATACCTGGATAAATAAAGAGTAATGATACCTGGATAAATAAAGAGTAATTATACCTGGATAAATAAAGACTCATGTTACCTGGGTAAATAAAGGCTAACGTTACCTGAATAAATAAAGGCTAACGTTACCTGGATAAATACAGAGTAACGTTACCTGGATAAATAAAGGCTAACGTTACCTGTATGAATAAAGACTAATTTTACCTTTGTAAATGAAGACTAATATTACCTGGATAAATAAAGAGTAACGTTACCTGGATAAATAAAGAGTAACGTTACCTGGATAAATAAAGAGTAACGTTACCTGGATAAATACAGATTAATGTTACCTGGATAAATAAAGGCTAACGTTAGCTGGATGAATAAAGACTAATGTTACCTGGATAAATAAAGACTCATGTTACCTGGATGAATAAAGACTAATGTTACCTGGATAAATAAAGAGTAATTATTTCTGGATAAATAAAGACTCATGTTACCTTGGTAAATAAAGGCTACTGTTACCTGCATAAATAAAGGCTAACGTTACCTGGATAAGTACAGATTAATGTTACCTGGATGAATAAAGACTAATGTTACCTGGATAAATAAAGAGTAATTATACCTGGATAAATAAAGACTCATGTTACCTGGGTAAATAAAGGCTAACGTTACCTGAATAAATAAAGGCTAACGTTACCTGGATAAATACAGAGTAACGTTACCTGGATAAATAAAGAGTAACGTTACCTGGATAAATACAGATTAATGTTACCTGGATAAAGAAAGGCTAACGTTACTTGTATGAATAAAGACAAATTTTACCTTTGTAAATGACGACTAATATTACCTGGATAAATAAAGAGTAATGTTACCTGGATAAATAAAGAGTAACGTTACCTGGATAAATAAAGATTAACGTTACCTGGATAAATACAGATTAATGTTACCTGGATAAATAAAGGCTAACGTTACCTGGATGAATAAAGACTAATGTTACCTGGATAAATAAAGAGTAATGTTACCTGGATAAATACAGATTAATGTTACCTGGATAAAGAAAGGCTAACGTTACCTAGATAGATACAGATTAATGTTACCTGGATAAAGAATGGCTAACGTTACCTGGATAGATAAAGACTAATGTTACCTGGGTAAATAAAGAGTAACGTTACCTGCATAAAAAAAGGCTAACGTTACCTGCATAAATAAAGGCTAACGTTATCTGGATAAATACAGATTATTGTTACCAGGATGAATAAAGACTAACGTTACATGGATGAATAAAGACTAACGTTACCTGCATAAATAAATGCTAACGTTTTCTGGATAAATACAGATTATTGTTACCTGGATGAATAAAGAGTAATGATACCTGGATAAATACAGATTAATGTTACCTGGATAAAGAATGGCTAACGTTACCTGGATAGATACAGATTAATGTTACCTGGATGAATAAAGACTAATGTTACATGGATGAATAAAGACTAACGTTACCTGCATAAATAAATGCTAACGTTATCTGGATAAATACAGATTATTGTTACCTGGATGAATAAAGAGTAATGATACCTGGATAGATACAGATTAATGTTACCTGGATAAAGAATGGCTAACGTTACCTGGATAGATACAGATTAATGTTACCTGGATGAATAAAGACTAATGTTACCTGGATAAATAAAGAGTAACGTTACCTGCATAAATAAAGGCTAACGTTACCTGGATAAATACAGATTAATGTTACCAGGATATATAAAGAGTAATGATACCTGGATAAATACAGATTAATGTTACCTGGATAAATAAAGAGTAATGATACCTGGATAAATAAAGACTCATGTTACCTGGGTAAATAAAGGCTAACGTTACCTGGATAAATACAGATTAATGTTACCTGGATGAATAAAGAGTAATGGTACCTGGATAAATACAGATTAATGTTACCTTAATAAAGGAAGGCTAACGTTACTTGTATGAATAAAGACAAATTTTACCTTTGTAAATGACGACTAATATTACCTGGATAAATAAAGAGTAACGTTACCTGGATAAATAAAGAGTAACGTTACCTGGATAAATACAGATTAATGTTACCTGGATAAATAAAGGCTAACGTTACCTGGATGAATAAAGACTAATGTTACCTGGATAAATAAAGAGTAACGTTACCTGGATAAATAAAGAGTAACGTTACCTGGATAAGTACAGATTAATGTTACCTGGATGAATAAAGACTAATGTTACCTGGATAAATAAAGAGTAATTATACCTGGATAAATACAGATTAATGTTACCTGGATGAATAAAGAGTAATGATACCTGGATAAATACAGATTAATGTTACCTGGATAAATACAGATTAATGTTACCTGGATAAATAAAGGCTAACGTTACCTGGATGAATAAAGAGTAATGATACGTGGATAAATACAGATTAATGTTACCTGGATAAATAAAGGCTAACGTTACCTGGATGAATAAAGACTGTTACCTGGATAAATAAAGACTAATGTTACCTGGATAAATAAAGAGTAATGATACCTGGATAAATAAAGAGTGATGATACCTGGATAAATACAGATTATTGTTACCAGGATGAATAAAGACTAACGTTACCTGGATGAATAAAGACTAACATTACCTTGATGAATAAAGACTAACGTTACCTGGATGAATAAAGACTAACGTTACCTGGATGAATAAGGACTGTTACCTGGATAAATAAAGACTAATGATACCTGGATAAATAAAGAGAAAAGATGCCTGGATAAATAAAGAGTAATGATACCTGGATAAATAAAGAGTAATGATACCTGGATAAATAAAGACTCATGTTACCTGGGTAAATAAAGGCTAACGTTACCTGCATAAATAAAGGCTAACGTTACCTGGATAAATACAGATTAAAGTTAGCTGGATGAATAAGGACTAATGTTACCTGGATAAATAAAGAGTAATTATTTCTGGATAAATAAAGACTCATGTTACCTTGGTAAATAAAGGCTAATGTTACCTGCATAAATAAAGGCTAACGTTACCTAGATTAATACAGATTAATGTTACCTGGATGAATAAAGACTAATGTTACCTGGATAAATAAAGAGTAATTATACCTGGATAAATAAAGACTTATGTTACCTGGGTAAATAAAGGCTAACGTTACCTGAACAAATAAAGGCTAACGTTACCTGGATGAATAAAGAGTAACGTTACCTGGATAAATAAAGAGTAACGTTACCTGGATAAATACAGATTAATGTTACCTGGATGAATAAAGGCTAACGGTACCTGGATAAATACAGATTAATGTTACCTGGATAAAGAAAGGCTAACGTTACCTGGATAGATACAGATTAATGTTACCTGGATGAATAAAGACTAATGTTACCTGGGTAAATAAAGAGTAAAGTTACCTGGATAAATAAAGAGTAACGTTACCTGCATAAATAAAGAGTAAAGTTACCTGGATAAATAATGACTAATGTTACCTGCATAAATAAAGGCTAACGTTACCTGGATGAATAAAGACTAATGTTACCTGGATAAATAAAGAGTAATGATACCTGGATAAATAAAGAGTAATGATACCTGGATAAATAAAGAGTAATGATACCTGGATAAATAAAGAGTAATGATACCTAGATAAATAAAGAGTAACGTTACCTGTATAAATAAAGAGTAACGTTACCTGGATAAATACAGATTAATGTTACCTGGGTAAATAAAGGCTAACGTTACCTGCATAAATAGAGGCTAACGTTACCTGGATAAATACAGATTAACGTTACCTGGATGAATAAAGAGTAATGGTACCTGGATAAATACAGATTAATGTTACCTGGATAAAGAAAGGCTAACGTTACCTGTATGAATAAAGACTAATTTTACCTGGGTAAATGAAGACTAATATTACCTGGATAAATAAAGAGTAACGTTACCTGGATAAATACAGATTAATGTTACCTGGATAAAGAAAGGCTAACGTTACCTGTATGAATAAAGACTAATATTACCTGGATAAATAAAGAGTAACGTTACCTGGATAAATAAAGAGTAACGTTACCTGGATAAATACAGATTAATGTTACCTGGATAAATAAAGGCTAACGTTACCTGGATGAATAAAGACTAATGTTACCTGGATAAATAAAGAGTAACGTTACCTGGATAAATAAAGAGTAACGTTACCTGGATAAGTACAGATTAATGTTACCTGGATGAATAAAGACTAATGTTACCTGGATAAATAAAGAGTAATTATACCTGGATAAATACAGATTAATGTTACCTGGATGAATAAAGAGTAATGATACCTGGATAAATACAGATTAATGTTACCTGGATAAATACAGATTAATGTTACCTGGATAAATAAAGGCTAACGTTACCTGGATGAATAAAGAGTAATGATACGTGGATAAATACAGATTAATGTTACCTGGATAAATAAAGGCTAACGTTACCTGGATGAATAAAGACTGTTACCTGGATAAATAAAGACTAATGTTACCTGGATAAATAAAGAGTAATGATACCTGGATAAATAAAGAGTGATGATACCTGGATAAATACAGATTATTGTTACCAGGATGAATAAAGACTAACGTTACCTGGATGAATAAAGACTAACATTACCTTGATGAATAAAGACTAACGTTACCTGGATGAATAAAGACTAACGTTACCTGGATGAATAAGGACTGTTACCTGGATAAATAAAGACTAATGATACCTGGATAAATAAAGAGAAAAGATGCCTGGATAAATAAAGAGTAATGATACCTGGATAAATAAAGAGTAATGATACCTGGATAAATAAAGACTCATGTTACCTGGGTAAATAAAGGCTAACGTTACCTGCATAAATAAAGGCTAACGTTACCTGGATAAATACAGATTAAAGTTAGCTGGATGAATAAGGACTAATGTTACCTGGATAAATAAAGAGTAATTATTTCTGGATAAATAAAGACTCATGTTACCTTGGTAAATAAAGGCTAATGTTACCTGCATAAATAAAGGCTAACGTTACCTAGATTAATACAGATTAATGTTACCTGGATGAATAAAGACTAATGTTACCTGGATAAATAAAGAGTAATTATACCTGGATAAATAAAGACTTATGTTACCTGGGTAAATAAAGGCTAACGTTACCTGAACAAATAAAGGCTAACGTTACCTGGATGAATAAAGAGTAACGTTACCTGGATAAATAAAGAGTAACGTTACCTGGATAAATACAGATTAATGTTACCTGGATGAATAAAGGCTAACGGTACCTGGATAAATACAGATTAATGTTACCTGGATAAAGAAAGGCTAACGTTACCTGGATAGATACAGATTAATGTTACCTGGATGAATAAAGACTAATGTTACCTGGGTAAATAAAGAGTAAAGTTACCTGGATAAATAAAGAGTAACGTTACCTGCATAAATAAAGAGTAAAGTTACCTGGATAAATAATGACTAATGTTACCTGCATAAATAAAGGCTAACGTTACCTGGATGAATAAAGACTAATGTTACCTGGATAAATAAAGAGTAATGATACCTGGATAAATAAAGAGTAATGATACCTGGATAAATAAAGAGTAATGATACCTGGATAAATAAAGAGTAATGATACCTAGATAAATAAAGAGTAACGTTACCTGTATAAATAAAGAGTAACGTTACCTGGATAAATACAGATTAATGTTACCTGGGTAAATAAAGGCTAACGTTACCTGCATAAATAGAGGCTAACGTTACCTGGATAAATACAGATTAACGTTACCTGGATGAATAAAGAGTAATGGTACCTGGATAAATACAGATTAATGTTACCTGGATAAAGAAAGGCTAACGTTACCTGTATGAATAAAGACTAATTTTACCTGGGTAAATGAAGACTAATATTACCTGGATAAATAAAGAGTAACGTTACCTGGATAAATACAGATTAATGTTACCTGGATAAATAAAGGCTAATGTTACCTGGATGAATAAAGACTAAAGTTACCTGGATAAATAAAGACTAAAGTTACCTGGATAAATAAAGAGTAATGTTACCTGGATAAATACAGATTAATGTTACCTGGATAAAGAAAGGCTAACGTTACCTGGATAGATACAGATTAATGTTACCTGTATAAAGAATGGCTAACGTTACCTGGATAGATACAGATTAATGTTACCTGGATGAATAAAGACTAATGTTACCTGCATAAATAAAGGCTAACATTACCTGGATAAATAAAGGCTAACGTTACCTGTATGAATAAAGACTAATTTTACCTTTGTAAATGAAGACTAATAATACCTGGATAAATAAAGAGTAACGTTACCTGTATAAATAAAGAGTAACGTTACCTGGATAAATACAGATTAATGTTACCTGGATAAATAAAGGCTAATGTTACCTGGATGAATAAAGACTAAAGTTACCTGGATAAATAAAGACTAAAGTTACCTGGATAAATAAAGAGTAACGTTATCTGGATAAATACAGATTATTGTTACCTGGATGAATAAAGAATAATGATACCTGGATAAATACAGATTAATGTTACCTGGATAAATAAAGGCTAACGTTACCTGGATAAATAAAGAGTAATTATACCTGGATAAATAAAGACTCATGTTACCTGGGTAAATAAAGGCTTACGTTACCTGAATAATAAAGGCTAACGTTACCTGGATAAATAAAGGCTAACGTTACCTGTATGAATAAAGACTAATTTTACCTTTGTAAATGAAGACTAATATTACCTGGATAAATAAAGAGTAACGTTACCTGTATAAATAAAGAGTAACGTTACCTGGATAAATACAGATTAATGTTACCTGGATAAATAAAGGCTAATGTTACCTGGATGAATAAAGACTAAAGTTACCTGGATAAATAAAGACTAAAGTTACCTGGATAAATAAAGAGTAATGTTACCTGGATAAATACAGATTAATGTTACCTGGATAAAGAAAGGCTAACGTTACCTGGATAGATACAGATTAATGTTACCTGTATAAAGAATGGCTAACGTTACCTGGATAGATACAGATTAATGTTACCTGGATGAATAAAGACTAATGTTACCTGCATAAATAAAGGCTAACATTACCTGGATAAATAAAGAGTAATTATACCTGGATAAATAAAGACTCATGTGACCTGGGTAAATAAAGGCTAACGTAACCTGCATAAATAAAGTCTAACGTTATCTGGATAAATATAGATTATTGTTACCTGGATGAATAAAGAGTAATGATACCTGGATCAAAAAAGAGTAATGTTACCTGGATAAATACAGATTAATGTTACCTGGATAAAGAAAGGCTAATGTTACCTGGATAGATACAGATTAATGTTACCTGGATAAAGTAAGGCTAACGTTACCTGGATAGATACAGATTAATGTTACCTGGATAAATAAAGGCTAACGTTACCTGGATAAATAAAGAGTAATTATACCTGGATAAATAAAGACTCATGTTACCTGGGTAAATAAAGGCTAACGTTACCTGTATGAATAAAGACTAATTTTACTTTTGTAAATGAAGACTAATATTACCTGGATAAATAAAGAGTAACGTTACCTGGATAAATAAAGAGTAACGTTACCTGGATAAATAAAGAGTAATGTTACCTGGATAAATACAGATTAATGTTACCTGGATAAATAAAGGCTAACGTTACCTGGATGAATAAAGACTAATGTTACCTGGATAAATAAAGAGTAATGTTACCTGGATAAATACAGATTAATGTTACCTGGATAAAGAAAGGCTAACGTTACCTGGATAGATACAGATTAATGTTACCTGGATAAAGAATGGCTAACGTTACCTGGATAGATAAAGATTAATGTTACCTGGGTGAATAAAGGCTAACGTTATCTGG
Source organism: Leuresthes tenuis (assembly GCF_036924035.1). NCBI lineage: Eukaryota > Metazoa > Chordata > Actinopteri > Atheriniformes > Atherinopsidae > Leuresthes > Leuresthes tenuis. The sequence goes on along the minus strand of NW_027325368.1, from coordinate 27,887,720 downwards.
ATAAATACAGATTATTGTTACCTGGATGAATAAAGACTAACATTACCTGGAAGAATAAAGACTAACGTTACATGGATGAATAAAGACTAACGTTACCTGCATAAATAAAGGCTAACGTTATCTGGATAAATACAGATTATTGTTACCTGGATGAATAAAGAATAATGATACCTGGTTAAATACAGATTAATGTTACCTGGATAAATAAAGGCTAACGTAACCTGGATGAATAAAGTGTAATGATACCTAGATAAATATGGCTAACGTTATCTGGATAAATACAGATTATTGTTACCTGGATGAATAAAGACTAACGTTACCTGGATGAATAAAGACTAATGTTACCTGGATAAATAAAGAGTAATTATACCTGGATAAATCAAGAGTAATGATACCTGGATAAATCAAGAGTAATGATACCTGGATAAATAAAGAGTAATGATACCTGGATAAATAAAGAGTAATGATACCTGGATAAATAAAGAGTAATGATACCTGGATAAATAAAGAGTAATGATACCTGGATAAATAAAGAGTAATTATACCTGGATAAATAAAGACTCATGTTACCTGGGTAAATAAAGGCTAACGTTACCTGAATAAATAAAGGCTAACGTTACCTGGATAAATACAGAGTAACGTTACCTGGATAAATAAAGGCTAACGTTACCTGTATGAATAAAGACTAATTTTACCTTTGTAAATGAAGACTAATATTACCTGGATAAATAAAGAGTAACGTTACCTGGATAAATAAAGAGTAACGTTACCTGGATAAATAAAGAGTAACGTTACCTGGATAAATACAGATTAATGTTACCTGGATAAATAAAGGCTAACGTTAGCTGGATGAATAAAGACTAATGTTACCTGGATAAATAAAGACTCATGTTACCTGGATGAATAAAGACTAATGTTACCTGGATAAATAAAGAGTAATTATTTCTGGATAAATAAAGACTCATGTTACCTTGGTAAATAAAGGCTACTGTTACCTGCATAAATAAAGGCTAACGTTACCTGGATAAGTACAGATTAATGTTACCTGGATGAATAAAGACTAATGTTACCTGGATAAATAAAGAGTAATTATACCTGGATAAATAAAGACTCATGTTACCTGGGTAAATAAAGGCTAACGTTACCTGAATAAATAAAGGCTAACGTTACCTGGATAAATACAGAGTAACGTTACCTGGATAAATAAAGAGTAACGTTACCTGGATAAATACAGATTAATGTTACCTGGATAAAGAAAGGCTAACGTTACTTGTATGAATAAAGACAAATTTTACCTTTGTAAATGACGACTAATATTACCTGGATAAATAAAGAGTAATGTTACCTGGATAAATAAAGAGTAACGTTACCTGGATAAATAAAGATTAACGTTACCTGGATAAATACAGATTAATGTTACCTGGATAAATAAAGGCTAACGTTACCTGGATGAATAAAGACTAATGTTACCTGGATAAATAAAGAGTAATGTTACCTGGATAAATACAGATTAATGTTACCTGGATAAAGAAAGGCTAACGTTACCTAGATAGATACAGATTAATGTTACCTGGATAAAGAATGGCTAACGTTACCTGGATAGATAAAGACTAATGTTACCTGGGTAAATAAAGAGTAACGTTACCTGCATAAAAAAAGGCTAACGTTACCTGCATAAATAAAGGCTAACGTTATCTGGATAAATACAGATTATTGTTACCAGGATGAATAAAGACTAACGTTACATGGATGAATAAAGACTAACGTTACCTGCATAAATAAATGCTAACGTTTTCTGGATAAATACAGATTATTGTTACCTGGATGAATAAAGAGTAATGATACCTGGATAAATACAGATTAATGTTACCTGGATAAAGAATGGCTAACGTTACCTGGATAGATACAGATTAATGTTACCTGGATGAATAAAGACTAATGTTACATGGATGAATAAAGACTAACGTTACCTGCATAAATAAATGCTAACGTTATCTGGATAAATACAGATTATTGTTACCTGGATGAATAAAGAGTAATGATACCTGGATAGATACAGATTAATGTTACCTGGATAAAGAATGGCTAACGTTACCTGGATAGATACAGATTAATGTTACCTGGATGAATAAAGACTAATGTTACCTGGATAAATAAAGAGTAACGTTACCTGCATAAATAAAGGCTAACGTTACCTGGATAAATACAGATTAATGTTACCAGGATATATAAAGAGTAATGATACCTGGATAAATACAGATTAATGTTACCTGGATAAATAAAGAGTAATGATACCTGGATAAATAAAGACTCATGTTACCTGGGTAAATAAAGGCTAACGTTACCTGGATAAATACAGATTAATGTTACCTGGATGAATAAAGAGTAATGGTACCTGGATAAATACAGATTAATGTTACCTTAATAAAGGAAGGCTAACGTTACTTGTATGAATAAAGACAAATTTTACCTTTGTAAATGACGACTAATATTACCTGGATAAATAAAGAGTAACGTTACCTGGATAAATAAAGAGTAACGTTACCTGGATAAATACAGATTAATGTTACCTGGATAAATAAAGGCTAACGTTACCTGGATGAATAAAGACTAATGTTACCTGGATAAATAAAGAGTAACGTTACCTGGATAAATAAAGAGTAACGTTACCTGGATAAGTACAGATTAATGTTACCTGGATGAATAAAGACTAATGTTACCTGGATAAATAAAGAGTAATTATACCTGGATAAATACAGATTAATGTTACCTGGATGAATAAAGAGTAATGATACCTGGATAAATACAGATTAATGTTACCTGGATAAATACAGATTAATGTTACCTGGATAAATAAAGGCTAACGTTACCTGGATGAATAAAGAGTAATGATACGTGGATAAATACAGATTAATGTTACCTGGATAAATAAAGGCTAACGTTACCTGGATGAATAAAGACTGTTACCTGGATAAATAAAGACTAATGTTACCTGGATAAATAAAGAGTAATGATACCTGGATAAATAAAGAGTGATGATACCTGGATAAATACAGATTATTGTTACCAGGATGAATAAAGACTAACGTTACCTGGATGAATAAAGACTAACATTACCTTGATGAATAAAGACTAACGTTACCTGGATGAATAAAGACTAACGTTACCTGGATGAATAAGGACTGTTACCTGGATAAATAAAGACTAATGATACCTGGATAAATAAAGAGAAAAGATGCCTGGATAAATAAAGAGTAATGATACCTGGATAAATAAAGAGTAATGATACCTGGATAAATAAAGACTCATGTTACCTGGGTAAATAAAGGCTAACGTTACCTGCATAAATAAAGGCTAACGTTACCTGGATAAATACAGATTAAAGTTAGCTGGATGAATAAGGACTAATGTTACCTGGATAAATAAAGAGTAATTATTTCTGGATAAATAAAGACTCATGTTACCTTGGTAAATAAAGGCTAATGTTACCTGCATAAATAAAGGCTAACGTTACCTAGATTAATACAGATTAATGTTACCTGGATGAATAAAGACTAATGTTACCTGGATAAATAAAGAGTAATTATACCTGGATAAATAAAGACTTATGTTACCTGGGTAAATAAAGGCTAACGTTACCTGAACAAATAAAGGCTAACGTTACCTGGATGAATAAAGAGTAACGTTACCTGGATAAATAAAGAGTAACGTTACCTGGATAAATACAGATTAATGTTACCTGGATGAATAAAGGCTAACGGTACCTGGATAAATACAGATTAATGTTACCTGGATAAAGAAAGGCTAACGTTACCTGGATAGATACAGATTAATGTTACCTGGATGAATAAAGACTAATGTTACCTGGGTAAATAAAGAGTAAAGTTACCTGGATAAATAAAGAGTAACGTTACCTGCATAAATAAAGAGTAAAGTTACCTGGATAAATAATGACTAATGTTACCTGCATAAATAAAGGCTAACGTTACCTGGATGAATAAAGGCTAATGTTACCTGGATAAATAAAGAGTAATGATACCTGGATAAATAAAGAGTAATGATACCTGGATAAATAAAGAGTAATGATACCTGGATAAATAAAGAGTAATGATACCTAGATAAATAAAGAGTAACGTTACCTGTATAAATAAAGAGTAACGTTACCTGGATAAATACAGATTAATGTTACCTGGGTAAATAAAGGCTAACGTTACCTGCATAAATAGAGGCTAACGTTACCTGGATAAATACAGATTAACGTTACCTGGATGAATAAAGAGTAATGGTACCTGGATAAATACAGATTAATGTTACCTGGATAAAGAAAGGCTAACGTTACCTGTATGAATAAAGACTAATTTTACCTGGGTAAATGAAGACTAATATTACCTGGATAAATAAAGAGTAACGTTACCTGGATAAATACAGATTAATGTTACCTGGATAAAGAAAGGCTAACGTTACCTGTATGAATAAAGACTAATATTACCTGGATAAATAAAGAGTAACGTTACCTGGATAAATAAAGAGTAACGTTACCTGGATAAATACAGATTAATGTTACCTGGATAAATAAAGGCTAACGTTACCTGGATGAATAAAGACTAATGTTACCTGGATAAATAAAGAGTAACGTTACCTGGATAAATAAAGAGTAACGTTACCTGGATAAGTACAGATTAATGTTACCTGGATGAATAAAGACTAATGTTACCTGGATAAATAAAGAGTAATTATACCTGGATAAATACAGATTAATGTTACCTGGATGAATAAAGAGTAATGATACCTGGATAAATACAGATTAATGTTACCTGGATAAATACAGATTAATGTTACCTGGATAAATAAAGGCTAACGTTACCTGGATGAATAAAGAGTAATGATACGTGGATAAATACAGATTAATGTTACCTGGATAAATAAAGGCTAACGTTACCTGGATGAATAAAGACTGTTACCTGGATAAATAAAGACTAATGTTACCTGGATAAATAAAGAGTAATGATACCTGGATAAATAAAGAGTGATGATACCTGGATAAATACAGATTATTGTTACCAGGATGAATAAAGACTAACGTTACCTGGATGAATAAAGACTAACATTACCTTGATGAATAAAGACTAATGTTACCTGGATGAATAAAGACTAACGTTACCTGGATGAATAAGGACTGTTACCTGGATAAATAAAGACTAATGATACCTGGATAAATAAAGAGAAAAGATGCCTGGATAAATAAAGAGTAATGATACCTGGATAAATAAAGAGTAATGATACCTGGATAAATAAAGACTCATGTTACCTGGGTAAATAAAGGCTAACGTTACCTGCATAAATAAAGGCTAACGTTACCTGGATAAATACAGATTAAAGTTAGCTGGATGAATAAGGACTAATGTTACCTGGATAAATAAAGAGTAATTATTTCTGGATAAATAAAGACTCATGTTACCTTGGTAAATAAAGGCTAATGTTACCTGCATAAATAAAGGCTAACGTTACCTAGATTAATACAGATTAATGTTACCTGGATGAATAAAGACTAATGTTACCTGGATAAATAAAGAGTAATTATACCTGGATAAATAAAGACTTATGTTACCTGGGTAAATAAAGGCTAACGTTACCTGAACAAATAAAGGCTAACGTTACCTGGATGAATAAAGAGTAACGTTACCTGGATAAATAAAGAGTAACGTTACCTGGATAAATACAGATTAATGTTACCTGGATGAATAAAGGCTAACGGTACCTGGATAAATACAGATTAATGTTACCTGGATAAAGAAAGGCTAACGTTACCTGGATAGATACAGATTAATGTTACCTGGATGAATAAAGACTAATGTTACCTGGGTAAATAAAGAGTAAAGTTACCTGGATAAATAAAGAGTAACGTTACCTGCATAAATAAAGAGTAAAGTTACCTGGATAAATAATGACTAATGTTACCTGCATAAATAAAGGCTAACGTTACCTGGATGAATAAAGACTAATGTTACCTGGATAAATAAAGAGTAATGATACCTGGATAAATAAAGAGTAATGATACCTGGATAAATAAAGAGTAATGATACCTGGATAAATAAAGAGTAATGATACCTAGATAAATAAAGAGTAACGTTACCTGTATAAATAAAGAGTAACGTTACCTGGATAAATACAGATTAATGTTACCTGGGTAAATAAAGGCTAACGTTACCTGCATAAATAGAGGCTAACGTTACCTGGATAAATACAGATTAACGTTACCTGGATGAATAAAGAGTAATGGTACCTGGATAAATACAGATTAATGTTACCTGGATAAAGAAAGGCTAACGTTACCTGTATGAATAAAGACTAATGTTACCTGGATAAATAAAGAGTAATTATACCTGGATAAATAAAGACTTATGTTACCTGGGTAAATAAAGGCTAACGTTACCTGAACAAATAAAGGCTAACGTTACCTGGATGAATAAAGAGTAACGTTACCTGGATAAATAAAGAGTAACGTTACCTGGATAAATACAGATTAATGTTACCTGGATGAATAAAGGCTAACGGTACCTGGATAAATACAGATTAATGTTACCTGGATAAAGAAAGGCTAACGTTACCTGGATAGATACAGATTAATGTTACCTGGATGAATAAAGACTAATGTTACCTGGGTAAATAAAGAGTAAAGTTACCTGGATAAATAAAGAGTAACGTTACCTGCATAAATAAAGAGTAAAGTTACCTGGATAAATAATGACTAATGTTACCTGCATAAATAAAGGCTAACGTTACCTGGATGAATAAAGGCTAATGTTACCTGGATAAATAAAGAGTAATGATACCTGGATAAATAAAGAGTAATGATACCTGGATAAATAAAGAGTAATGATACCTGGATAAATAAAGAGTAATGATACCTAGATAAATAAAGAGTAACGTTACCTGTATAAATAAAGAGTAACGTTACCTGGATAAATACAGATTAATGTTACCTGGGTAAATAAAGGCTAACGTTACCTGCATAAATAGAGGCTAACGTTACCTGGATAAATACAGATTAACGTTACCTGGATGAATAAAGAGTAATGGTACCTGGATAAATACAGATTAATGTTACCTGGATAAAGAAAGGCTAACGTTACCTGTATGAATAAAGACTAATTTTACCTGGGTAAATGAAGACTAATATTACCTGGATAAATAAAGAGTAACGTTACCTGGATAAATACAGATTAATGTTACCTGGATAAAGAAAGGCTAACGTTACCTGTATGAATAAAGACTAATATTACCTGGATAAATAAAGAGTAACGTTACCTGGATAAATAAAGAGTAACGTTACCTGGATAAATACAGATTAATGTTACCTGGATAAATAAAGGCTAACGTTACCTGGATGAATAAAGACTAATGTTACCTGGATAAATAAAGAGTAACGTTACCTGGATAAATAAAGAGTAACGTTACCTGGATAAGTACAGATTAATGTTACCTGGATGAATAAAGACTAATGTTACCTGGATAAATAAAGAGTAATTATACCTGGATAAATACAGATTAATGTTACCTGGATGAATAAAGAGTAATGATACCTGGATAAATACAGATTAATGTTACCTGGATAAATACAGATTAATGTTACCTGGATAAATAAAGGCTAACGTTACCTGGATGAATAAAGAGTAATGATACGTGGATAAATACAGATTAATGTTACCTGGATAAATAAAGGCTAACGTTACCTGGATGAATAAAGACTGTTACCTGGATAAATAAAGACTAATGTTACCTGGATAAATAAAGAGTAATGATACCTGGATAAATAAAGAGTGATGATACCTGGATAAATACAGATTATTGTTACCAGGATGAATAAAGACTAACGTTACCTGGATGAATAAAGACTAACATTACCTTGATGAATAAAGACTAATGTTACCTGGATGAATAAAGACTAACGTTACCTGGATGAATAAGGACTGTTACCTGGATAAATAAAGACTAATGATACCTGGATAAATAAAGAGAAAAGATGCCTGGATAAATAAAGAGTAATGATACCTGGATAAATAAAGAGTAATGATACCTGGATAAATAAAGACTCATGTTACCTGGGTAAATAAAGGCTAACGTTACCTGCATAAATAAAGGCTAACGTTACCTGGATAAATACAGATTAAAGTTAGCTGGATGAATAAGGACTAATGTTACCTGGATAAATAAAGAGTAATTATTTCTGGATAAATAAAGACTCATGTTACCTTGGTAAATAAAGGCTAATGTTACCTGCATAAATAAAGGCTAACGTTACCTAGATTAATACAGATTAATGTTACCTGGATGAATAAAGACTAATGTTACCTGGATAAATAAAGAGTAATTATACCTGGATAAATAAAGACTTATGTTACCTGGGTAAATAAAGGCTAACGTTACCTGAACAAATAAAGGCTAACGTTACCTGGATGAATAAAGAGTAACGTTACCTGGATAAATAAAGAGTAACGTTACCTGGATAAATACAGATTAATGTTACCTGGATGAATAAAGGCTAACGGTACCTGGATAAATACAGATTAATGTTACCTGGATAAAGAAAGGCTAACGTTACCTGGATAGATACAGATTAATGTTACCTGGATGAATAAAGACTAATGTTACCTGGGTAAATAAAGAGTAAAGTTACCTGGATAAATAAAGAGTAACGTTACCTGCATAAATAAAGAGTAAAGTTACCTGGATAAATAATGACTAATGTTACCTGCATAAATAAAGGCTAACGTTACCTGGATGAATAAAGACTAATGTTACCTGGATAAATAAAGAGTAATGATACCTGGATAAATAAAGAGTAATGATACCTGGATAAATAAAGAGTAATGATACCTGGATAAATAAAGAGTAATGATACCTAGATAAATAAAGAGTAACGTTACCTGTATAAATAAAGAGTAACGTTACCTGGATAAATACAGATTAATGTTACCTGGGTAAATAAAGGCTAACGTTACCTGCATAAATAGAGGCTAACGTTACCTGGATAAATACAGATTAACGTTACCTGGATGAATAAAGAGTAATGGTACCTGGATAAATACAGATTAATGTTACCTGGATAAAGAAAGGCTAACGTTACCTGTATGAATAAAGACTAATTTTACCTGGGTAAATGAAGACTAATATTACCTGGATAAATAAAGAGTAACGTTACCTGGATAAATACAGATTAATGTTACCTGGATAAATAAAGGCTAATGTTACCTGGATGAATAAAGACTAAAGTTACCTGGATAAATAAAGACTAAAGTTACCTGGATAAATAAAGAGTAATGTTACCTGGATAAATACAGATTAATGTTACCTGGATAAATACAGATTAATGTTACCTGGATAAAGAAAGGCTAACGTTACCTGGATAGATACAGATTAATGTTACCTGTATAAAGAATGGCTAACGTTACCTGGATAGATACAGATTAATGTTACCTGGATGAATAAAGACTAATGTTACCTGCATAAATAAAGGCTAACATTACCTGGATAAATAAAGGCTAATGTTACCTGGATGAATAAAGACTAAAGTTACCTGGATAAATAAAGACTAAAGTTACCTGGATAAATAAAGAGTAACGTTATCTGGATAAATACAGATTATTGTTACCTGGATGAATAAAGAATAATGATACCTGGATAAATACAGATTAATGTTACCTGGATAAATAAAGGCTAACGTTACCTGGATAAATAAAGAGTAATTATACCTGGATAAATAAAGACTCATGTTACCTGGGTAAATAAAGGCTTACGTTACCTGAATAATAAAGGCTAACGTTACCTGGATAAATAAAGGCTAACGTTACCTGTATGAATAAAGACTAATTTTACCTTTGTAAATGAAGACTAATATTACCTGGATAAATAAAGAGTAACGTTACCTGTATAAATAAAGAGTAACGTTACCTGGATAAATACAGATTAATGTTACCTGGATAAATAAAGGCTAATGTTACCTGGATGAATAAAGACTAAAGTTACCTGGATAAATAAAGACTAAAGTTACCTGGATAAATAAAGAGTAATGTTACCTGGATAAATACAGATTAATGTTACCTGGATAAAGAAAGGCTAACGTTACCTGGATAGATACAGATTAATGTTACCTGTATAAAGAATGGCTAACGTTACCTGGATAGATACAGATTAATGTTACCTGGATGAATAAAGACTAATGTTACCTGCATAAATAAAGGCTAACATTACCTGGATAAATAAAGAGTAATTATACCTGGATAAATAAAGACTCATGTGACCTGGGTAAATAAAGGCTAACGTAACCTGCATAAATAAAGTCTAACGTTATCTGGATAAATATAGATTATTGTTACCTGGATGAATAAAGAGTAATGATACCTGGATCAAAAAAGAGTAATGTTACCTGGATAAATACAGATTAATGTTACCTGGATAAAGAAAGGCTAACGTTACCTGGATAGATACAGATTAATGTTACCTGGATAAAGTAAGGCTAACGTTACCTGGATAGATACAGATTAATGTTACCTGGGTGAATAAAGACTAATGTTACCTGGGTAAATAAAGAGTAACATTACCTGCATAAAAACAGGCTAACGTTACCTGCATAAATAAAGGCTAACGTTACCTGCATAAATAAAGGCTAACATTATCTGGATAAATACAGATTATTGTTACCTGGATGAATAAAGAATAATGATACCTGGATAAATACAGATTAATGTTACCTGGATAAATAAAGGCTAACGTTACCTGGATAAATAAAGAGTAATTATACCTGGATAAATAAAGACTCATGTTACCTGGGTAAATAAAGGCTTACGTTACCTGAATAAATAAAGGCTAACGTTACCTGGATAAATAAAGGCTAACGTTACCTGTATGAATAAAGACTAATTTTACCTTTGTAAATGAAGACTAATATTACCTGGATAAATAAAGAGTAACGTTACCTGGATAAATAAAGAGTAACGTTACCTGGATAAATAAAGAGTAACGTTACCTGCATAAATAAAGAGTAAAGTTACCTGGATAAATAATGACTAATGTTACCTGCATAAATAAAGGCTAACGTTACCTGGATGAATAAAGACTAATGTTACCTGGATAAATAAAGAGTAATGATACCTGGATAAATAAAGAGTAATGATACCTGGATAAATAAAGAGTAATGATACCTGGATAAATAAAGAGTAATGATACCTGGATAAATAAAGAGTAACGTTACCTGTATAAATAAAGAGTAACGTTACCTGGATAAATACAGATTAATGTTACCTGGGTAAATAAAGGCTAACGTTACCTGCATAAATAGAGGCTAACGTTACCTGGATAAATACAGATTAACGTTACCTGGATGAATAAAGAGTAATGGTACCTGGATAAATACAGATTAATGTTACCTGGATAAAGAAAGGCTGACGTTACCTGTATGAATAAAGACTAATTTTACCTGGGTAAATGAAGACTAATATTACCTGGATAAATAAAGAGTAATGTTACCTGGATGAATAAAGACTAAAGTTACCTGGATAAATAAAGACTAAAGTTACCTGGATAAATAAAGAGTAATGTTACCTGGATAAATACAGATTAATGTTACCTGGATAAAGAAAGGCTAACGTTACCTGGATAGATACAGATTAATGTTACCTGTATAAAGAATGGCTAACGTTACCTGGATAGATACAGATTAATGTTACCTGGATGAATAAAGACTAATGTTACCTGCATAAATAAAGGCTAACATTACCTGGATAAATAAAGGCTAACGTTACCTGTATGAATAAAGACTAATATTACATGGATAAATAAAGAGTAACGTTACCTGTATAAATAAAGAGTAACGTTACCTGGATAAATACAGATTAATGTTACCTGGATAAATAAAGGCTAATGTTACCTGGATGAATAAAGACTAAAGTTACCTGGATAAATAAAGACTAAAGTTACCTGGATAAATAAAGAGTAACGTTATCTGGATAAATACAGATTATTGTTACCTGGATGAATAAAGAATAATGATACCTGGATAAATACAGATTAATGTTACCTGGATAAATAAAGGCTAACGTTACCTGGATAAATAAAGAGTAATTATACCTGGATAAATAAAGACTCATGTTACCTGGGTAAATAAAGGCTTACGTTACCTGAATAAATAAAGGCTAACGTTACCTGGATAAATAAAGGCTAACGTTACCTGTATGAATAAAGACTAATTTTACCTTTGTAAATGAAGACTAATATTACCTGGATAAATAAAGAGTAACGTTACCTGTATAAATAAAGAGTAACGTTACCTGGATAAATACAGATTAATGTTACCTGGATAAATAAAGGCTAATGTTACCTGGATGAATAAAGACTAAAGTTACCTGGATAAATAAAGACTAAAGTTACCTGGATAAATAAAGAGTAATGTTACCTGGATAAATACAGATTAATGTTACCTGGATAAAGAAAGGCTAACGTTACCTGGATAGATACAGATTAATGTTACCTGTATAAAGAATGGCTAACGTTACCTGGATAGATACAGATTAATGTTACCTGGATGAATAAAGACTAATGTTACCTGCATAAATAAAGGCTAACATTACCTGGATAAATAAAGAGTAATTATACCTGGATAAATAAAGACTCATGTGACCTGGGTAAATAAAGGCTAACGTAACCTGCATAAATAAAGTCTAACGTTATCTGGATAAATATAGATTATTGTTACCTGGATGAATAAAGAGTAATGATACCTGGATCAAAAAAGAGTAATGTTACCTGGATAAATACAGATTAATGTTACCTGGATAAAGAAAGGCTAACGTTACCTGGATAGATACAGATTAATGTTACCTGGATAAAGTAAGGCTAACGTTACCTGGATAGATACAGATTAATGTTACCTGGGTGAATAAAGACTAATGTTACCTGGGTAAATAAAGAGTAACGTTACCTGCATAAAAACAGGCTAACGTTACCTGCATAAATAAAGGCTAACGTTACCTGCATAAATAAAGGCTAACGTTATCTGGATAAATACAGATTATTGTTACCTGGATGAATAAAGAATAATGATACCTGGATAAATACAGATTAATGTTACCTGGATAAATAAAGGCTAACGTTACCTGGATAAATAAAGAGTAATTATACCTGGATAAATAAAGACTCATGTTACCTGGGTAAATAAAGGCTTACGTTACCTGAATAAATAAAGGCTAACGTTACCTGGATAAATAAAGGCTAACGTTACCTGTATGAATAAAGACTAATTTTACCTTTGTAAATGAAGACTAATATTACCTGGATAAATAAAGAGTAACGTTACCTGGATAAATAAAGAGTAACGTTACCTGGATAAATAAAGAGTAATGTTACCTGGATAAATACAGATTAATGTTACCTGGATGAATAAAGGCTAACGTTACCTGGATGAATAAAGACTAATGTTACCTGGATAAATAAAGAGTAATGTTACCTGGATAAATAAAGACTCATGTTACCTGGATAAATACAGATTAATGTTACCTGGATAAAGAAAGGCTAACGTTACCTAGATAGATACAGATTAATGTTACCTGGATAAAGAATGGCTAACGTTACCTGGATAGATAAAGACTAATGTTACCTGGGTAAATAAAGAGTAACGTTACCTGCATAAAAAAAGGCTAACGTTACCTGCATAAATAAAGGCTAACGTTATCTGGATAAATACAGATTATTGTTACCTGGATGAATAAAGACTAACATTACCTGGATGAATAAAGACTAACGTTACATGGATGAATAAAGACTAACGTTACCTGCATAAATAAATGCTAACGTTATCCTGATAAATACAGATTATTGTTACCTGGATGAATAAAGAGTAATGATACCTGGATAAATACAGATTAATGTTACCTGGATAAAGAATGGCTAACGTTACCTGGATAGATACAGATTAATGTTACCTGGATGAATAAAGACTAATGTTACATGGATGAATAAAGACTAACGTTACCTGCATAAATAAATGCTAACGTTATCTGGATAAATACAGATTATTGTTACCTGGATGAATAAAGAGTAATGATACCTGGATAGATACAGATTAACGTTACCTGCATAAATAAAGGCTAACGTTACCTGGATAAATACAGATTAATGTTACCAGGATATATAAAGAGTAATGATACCTGGATAAATACAGATTAATGTTACCTGGATAAATAAAGAGTAATGATACCTGGATAAATAAAGACTCATGTTACCTGGGTAAATAAAGGCTAACGTTACCTGGATAAATACAGATTAATGTTACCTGGATGAATAAAGAGTAATGGTACCTGGATAAATACAGATTAATGTTACCTTAATAAAGAAAGGCTAACGTTACTTGTATGAATAAAGACAAATTTTACCTTTGTAAATGACGACTAATATTACCTGGATAAATAAAGAGTAACGTTACCTGGATAAATAAAGAGTAACGTTACCTGGATAAATACAGATTAATGTTACCTGGATAAATAAAGGCTAACGTTACCTGGATGAATAAAGACTAATGTTACCTGGATAAATAAAGAGTAACGTTACCTGGATAAATAAAGAGTAACGTTACCTGGATAAGTACAGATTAATGTTACCTGGATGAATAAAGACTAATGTTACCTGGATAAATAAAGAGTAATTATACCTGGATAAATACAGATTAATGTTACCTGGATAAATACAGATTAGTGTTACCTGGATAAATAAAGGCTAACGTTACCTGGATGAATAAAGAGTAATGATACGTGGATAAATACAGATTAATGTTACCTGGATAAATAAAGGCTAACGTTACCTGGATGAATAAAGACTGTTACCTGGATAAATAAAGACTAATGTTACCTGGATAAATAAAGAGTAATGATACCTGGATAAATAAAGAGTGATGATACCTGGATAAATACAGATTATTGTTACCAGGATGAATAAAGACTAACGTTACCTGGATGAATAAAGACTAACATTACCTTGATGAATAAAGACTAACGTTACCTGGATGAATAAAGACTAACGTTACCTGGATGAATAAAGACTGTTACCTGGATAAATAAAGACTAATGATACCTGGATAAATAAAGAGAAAAGATGCCTGGATAAATAAAGAGTAATGATACCTGGATAAATAAAGAGTAATGATACCTGGATAAATAAAGACTCATGTTACCTGGGTAAATAAAGGCTAACGTTACCTGCATAAATAAAGGCTAACGTTACCTGGATAAATACAGATTAAAGTTAGCTGGATGAATAAGGACTAATGTTACCTGGATAAATAAAGAGTAATTATTTCTGGATAAATAAAGACTCATGTTACCTTGGTAAATAAAGGCTCATGTTACCTGCATAAATAAAGGCTAACGTTACCTAGATTAATACAGATTAATGTTACCTGGATGAATAAAGACTAATGTTACCTGGATAAATAAAGAGTAATTATACCTGGATAAATAAAGTCTTATGTTACCTGGGTAAATAAAGGCTAACGTTACCTGAACAAATAAAGGCTAACGTTACCTGGATGAATAAAGAGTAACGTTACCTGGATAAATAAAGAGTAACGTTACCTGGATAAATACAGATTAATGTTACCTGGATGAATAAAGGCTAACGGTACCTGGATGAATAAAGAGTAATGATACCTGGATAAATACAGATTAATGTTACCTGGATAAAGAAAGGCTAACGTTACCTGGATAGATACAGATTAATGTTACCTGTATAAAGAATGGCTAACGTTACCTGGATAGATACAGATTAATGTTACCTGGATGAATAAAGACTAATGTTACCTGCATAAATAAAGGCTAACATTACCTGGATAAATAAAGGCTAACGTTACCTGTATGAATAAAGACTAATATTACCTGGATAAATAAAGAGTAACGTTACCTGTATAAATAAAGAGTAACGTTACCTGGATAAATACAGATTAATGTTACCTGGATAAATAAAGGCTAATGTTACCTGGATGAATAAAGACTAAAGTTACCTGGATAAATAAAGACTAAAGTTACCTGGATAAATAAAGAGTAACGTTATCTGGATAAATACAGATTATTGTTACCTGGATGAATAAAGAATAATGATACCTGGATAAATACAGATTAATGTTACCTGGATAAATAAAGGCTAACGTTACCTGGATAAATAAAGAGTAATTATACCTGGATAAATAAAGACTCATGTTACCTGGGTAAATAAAGGCTTACGTTACCTGAATAAATAAAGGCTAACGTTACCTGGATAAATAAAGGCTAACGTTACCTGTATGAATAAAGACTAATTTTACCTTTGTAAATGAAGACTAATATTACCTGGATAAATAAAGAGTAACGTTACCTGTATAAATAAAGAGTAACGTTACCTGGATAAATACAGATTAATGTTACCTGGATAAATAAAGGCTAATGTTACCTGGATGAATAAAGACTAAAGTTACCTGGATAAATAAAGACTAAAGTTACCTGGATAAATAAAGAGTAATGTTACCTGGATAAATACAGATTAATGTTACCTGGATAAAGAAAGGCTAACGTTACCTGGATAGATACAGATTAATGTTACCTGTATAAAGAATGGCTAACGTTACCTGGATAGATACAGATTAATGTTACCTGGATGAATAAAGACTAATGTTACCTGCATAAATAAAGGCTAACATTACCTGGATAAATAAAGAGTAATTATACCTGGATAAATAAAGACTCATGTGACCTGGGTAAATAAAGGCTAACGTAACCTGCATAAATAAAGTCTAACGTTATCTGGATAAATATAGATTATTGTTACCTGGATGAATAAAGAGTAATGATACCTGGATCAAAAAAGAGTAATGTTACCTGGATAAATACAGATTAATGTTACCTGGATAAAGAAAGGCTAACGTTACCTGGATAGATACAGATTAATGTTACCTGGATAAAGTAAGGCTAACGTTACCTGGATAGATACAGATTAATGTTACCTGGGTGAATAAAGACTAATGTTACCTGGGTAAATAAAGAGTAACGTTACCTGCATAAAAACAGGCTAACGTTACCTGCATAAATAAAGGCTAACGTTACCTGCATAAATAAAGCCTAACGTTATCTGGATAAATACAGATTATTGTTACCTGGATGAATAAAGAATAATGATACCTGGATAAATACAGATTAATGTTACCTGGATAAATAAAGGCTAACGTTACCTGGATAAATAAAGAGTAATTATACCTGGATAAATAAAGACTCATGTTACCTGGGTAAATAAAGGCTTACGTTACCTGAATAAATAAAGGCTAACGTTACCTGGATAAATAAAGGCTAACGTTACCTGTATGAATAAAGACTAATTTTACCTTTGTAAATGAAGACTAATATTACCTGGATAAATAAAGAGTAACGTTACCTGGATAAATAAAGAGTAACGTTACCTGGATAAATAAAGAGTAATGTTACCTGGATAAATACAGATTAATGTTACCTGGATGAATAAAGGCTAACGTTACCTGGATGAATAAAGACTAATGTTACCTGGATAAATAAAGAGTAATGTTACCTGGATAAATAAAGACTCATGTTACCTGGATAAATACAGATTAATGTTACCTGGATAAAGAAAGGCTAACGTTACCTAGATAGATACAGATTAATGTTACCTGGATAAAGAATGGCTAACGTTACCTGGATAGATAAAGACTAATGTTACCTGGGTAAATAAAGAGTAACGTTACCTGCATAAAAAAAGGCTAACGTTACCTGCATAAATAAAGGCTAACGTTATCTGGATAAATACAGATTATTGTTACCTGGATGAATAAAGACTAACATTACCTGGATGAATAAAGACTAACGTTACATGGATGAATAAAGACTAACGTTACCTGCATAAATAAATGCTAACGTTATCTGGATAAATACAGATTATTGTTACCTGGATGAATAAAGAGTAATGATACCTGGATAAATACAGATTAATGTTACCTGGATAAAGAATGGCTAACGTTACCTGGATAGATACAGATTAATGTTACCTGGATGAATAAAGACTAATGTTACATGGATGAATAAAGACTAACGTTACCTGCATAAATAAATGCTAACGTTATCTGGATAAATACAGATTATTGTTACCTGGATGAATAAAGAGTAATGATACCTGGATAGATACAGATTAACGTTACCTGCATAAATAAAGGCTAACGTTACCTGGATAAATACAGATTAATGTTACCAGGATATATAAAGAGTAATGATACCTGGATAAATACAGATTAATGTTACCTGGATAAATAAAGAGTAATGATACCTGGATAAATAAAGACTCATGTTACCTGGGTAAATAAAGGCTAACGTTACCTGAACAAATAAAGGCTAACGTTACCTGGATGAATAAAGAGTAACGTTACCTGGATAAATAAAGAGTAACGTTACCTGGATAAATACAGATTAATGTTACCTGGATGAATAAAGGCTAACGGTACCTGGATGAATAAAGAGTAATGATACCTGGATAAATACAGATTAATGTTACCTGGATAAAGAAAGGCTAACGTTACCTGGATAGATACAGATTAATGTTACCTGGATGAATAAAGACTAACGTTACCTGGGTAAATAAAGAGTAAAGTTACCTGGATAAATAAAGAGTAACGTTACCTGCATAAATAAAGAGTAAAGTTACCTGGATAAATAATGACTAATGTTACCTGCATAAATAAAGGCTAACGTTACCTGGATGAATAAAGACTAATGTTACGTGGATAAATAAAGAGTAATGTTACCTGGATAAATAAAGACTCATGTTACCTGGATAAATACAGAGTAATGATACCTGGATAAATACAGATTAATGTTACCTGGATAAAGAATGGCTAACGTTACCTGGATAGATACAGATTAATGTTACCTGGATGAATAAAGACTAATGTTACCTGGATAAATAAAGAGTAACGTTACCTGGATAAATAAAGAGTAACGTTACCTGGATAAGTACAGATTAATGTTACCTGGATGAATAAAGACTAATGTTACCTGGATAAATAAAGAGTAATTATACCTGGATAAATACAGATTAATGTTACCTGGATGAATAAAGAGTAATGATACCTGGATAAATACAGATTAATGTTACCTGGATAAATACAGATTAATGTTACCTGGATAAATAAAGGCTAACGTTACCTGGATGAATAAAGACTGTTACCTGGATAAATAAAGACTAATGTTACCTGGATAAATAAAGAGTAATGATACCTGGATAAATAAAGAGTGATGATACCTGGATAAATACAGATTAATGTTACCTGGATAAATAAAGGCTAACGTTACCTGGATGAATAAGGACTGTTACCTGGATAAATAAAGACTAATGATACCTGGATAAATAAAGAGAAAAGATGCCTGGATAAATAAAGAGTAACGTTACCTGGATAAATACAGATTAATGTTACCTGGATAAATAAAGGCTAATGTTACCTGGATGAATAAAGACTAAAGTTACCTGGATAAATAAAGACTAAAGTTACCTGGATAAATAAAGAGTAACGTTATCTGGATAAATACAGATTATTGTTACCTGGATGAATAAAGAATAATGATACCTGGATAAATACAGATTAATGTTACCTGGATAAATAAAGGCTAACGTTACCTGGATAAATAAAGAGTAATTATACCTGGATAAATAAAGACTCATGTTACCTGGGTAAATAAAGGCTTACGTTACCTGAATAAATAAAGGCTAACGTTACCTGGATAAATAAAGGCTAACGTTACCTGTATGAATAAAGACTAATTTTACCTTTGTAAATGAAGACTAATATTACCTGGATAAATAAAGAGTAACGTTACCTGTATAAATAAAGAGTAACGTTACCTGGATAAATACAGATTAATGTTACCTGGATAAATAAAGGCTAATGTTACCTGGATGAATAAAGACTAAAGTTCCCTGGATAAATAAAGACTAAAGTTACCTGGATAAATAAAGAGTAATGTTACCTGGATAAATACAGATTAATGTTACCTGGATAAAGAAAGGCTAACGTTACCTGGATAGATACAGATTAATGTTACCTGTATAAAGAATGGCTAACGTTACCTGGATAGATACAGATTAATGTTACCTGGATGAATAAAGACTAATGTTACCTGCATAAATAAAGGCTAACATTACCTGGATAAATAAAGAGTAATTATACCTGGATAAATAAAGACTCATGTGACCTGGGTAAATAAAGGCTAACGTAACCTGCATAAATAAAGTCTAACGTTATCTGGATAAATATAGATTATTGTTACCTGGATGAATAAAGAGTAATGATACCTGGATCAAAAAAGAGTAATGTTACCTGGATAAATACAGATTAATGTTACCTGGATAAAGAAAGGCTAACGTTACCTGGATAGATACAGATTAATGTTACCTGGATAAAGTAAGGCTAACGTTACCTGGATAGATACAGATTAATGTTACCTGGGTGAATAAAGACTAATGTTACCTGGGTAAATAAAGAGTAACATTACCTGCATAAAAACAGGCTAACGTTACCTGCATAAATAAAGGCTAACGTTACCTGCATAAATAAAGGCTAACGTTATCTGGATAAATACAGATTATTGTTACCTGGATGAATAAAGAATAATGATACCTGGATAAATACAGATTAATGTTACCTGGATAAATAAAGGCTAACGTTACCTGGATAAATAAAGAGTAATTATACCTGGATAAATAAAGACTCATGTTACCTGGGTAAATAAAGGCTTACGTTACCTGAATAAATAAAGGCTAACGTTACCTGGATAAATAAAGGCTAACGTTACCTGTATGAATAAAGACTAATTTTACCTTTGTAAATGAAGACTAATATTACCTGGATAAATAAAGAGTAACGTTACCTGGATAAATAAAGAGTAACGTTACCTGGATAAATAAAGAGTAACGTTACCTGCATAAATAAAGAGTAAAGTTACCTGGATAAATAATGACTAATGTTACCTGCATAAATAAAGGCTAACGTTACCTGGATGAATAAAGACTAATGTTACCTGGATAAATAAAGAGTAATGATACCTGGATAAATAAAGAGTAATGATACCTGGAAAAATAAAGAGTAATGATACCTGGATAAATAAAGAGTAATGATACCTGGATAAATAAAGAGTAACGTTACCTGTATAAATAAAGAGTAACGTTACCTGGATAAATACAGATTAATGTTACCTGGGTAAATAAAGGCTAACGTTACCTGCATAAATAGAGGCTAACGTTACCTGGATAAATACAGATTAACGTTACCTGGATGAATAAAGAGTAATGGTACCTGGATAAATACAGATTAATGTTACCTGGATAAAGAAAGGCTGACGTTACCTGTATGAATAAAGACTAATTTTACCTGGGTAAATGAAGACTAATATTACCTGGATAAATAAAGAGTAATGTTACCTGGATGAATAAAGACTAAAGTTACCTGGATAAATAAAGACTAAAGTTACCTGGATAAATAAAGAGTAATGTTACCTGGATAAATACAGATTAATGTTACCTGGATAAAGAAAGGCTAACGTTACCTGGATAGATACAGATTAATGTTACCTGTATAAAGAATGGCTAACGTTACCTGGATAGATACAGATTAATGTTACCTGGATGAATAAAGACTAATGTTACCTGCATAAATAAAGGCTAACATTACCTGGATAAATAAAGGCTAACGTTACCTGTATGAATAAAGACTAATATTACCTGGATAAATAAAGAGTAACGTTACCTGTATAAATAAAGAGTAACGTTACCTGGATAAATACAGATTAATGTTACCTGGATAAATAAAGGCTAATGTTACCTGGATGAATAAAGACTAAAGTTACCTGGATAAATAAAGACTAAAGTTACCTGGATAAATAAAGAGTAACGTTATCTGGATAAATACAGATTATTGTTACCTGGATGAATAAAGAATAATGATACCTGGATAAATACAGATTAATGTTACCTGGATAAATAAAGGCTAACGTTACCTGGATAAATAAAGAGTAATTATACCTGGATAAATAAAGACTCATGTTACCTGGGTAAATAAAGGCTTACGTTACCTGAATAAATAAAGGCTAACGTTACCTGGATAAATAAAGGCTAACGTTACCTGTATGAATAAAGACTAATTTTACCTTTGTAAATGAAGACTAATATTACCTGGATAAATAAAGAGTAACGTTACCTGTATAAATAAAGAGTAACGTTACCTGGATAAATACAGATTAATGTTACCTGGATAAATAAAGGCTAATGTTACCTGGATGAATAAAGACTAAAGTTACCTGGATAAATAAAGACTAAAGTTACCTGGATAAATAAAGAGTAATGTTACCTGGATAAATACAGATTAATGTTACCTGGATAAAGAAAGGCTAACGTTACCTGGATAGATACAGATTAATGTTACCTGTATAAAGAATGGCTAACGTTACCTGGATAGATACAGATTAATGTTACCTGGATGAATAAAGACTAATGTTACCTGCATAAATAAAGGCTAACATTACCTGGATAAATAAAGAGTAATTATACCTGGATAAATAAAGACTCATGTGACCTGGGTAAATAAAGGCTAACGTAACCTGCATAAATAAAGTCTAACGTTATCTGGATAAATATAGATTATTGTTACCTGGATGAATAAAGAGTAATGATACCTGGATCAAAAAAGAGTAATGTTACCTGGATAAATACAGATTAATGTTACCTGGATAAAGAAAGGCTAACGTTACCTGGATAGATACAGATTAATGTTACCTGGATAAAGTAAGGCTAACGTTACCTGGATAGATACAGATTAATGTTACCTGGGTGAATAAAGACTAATGTTACCTGGGTAAATAAAGAGTAACGTTACCTGCATAAAAACAGGCTAACGTTACCTGCATAAATAAAGGCTAACGTTACCTGCATAAATAAAGGCTAACGTTATCTGGATAAATACAGATTATTGTTACCTGGATGAATAAAGAATAATGATACCTGGATAAATACAGATTAATGTTACCTGGATAAATAAAGGCTAACGTTACCTGGATAAATAAAGAGTAATTATACCTGGATAAATAAAGACTCATGTTACCTGGGTAAATAAAGGCTTACGTTACCTGAATAAATAAAGGCTAACGTTACCTGGATAAATAAAGGCTAACGTTACCTGTATGAATAAAGACTAATTTTACCTTTGTAAATGAAGACTAATATTACCTGGATAAATAAAGAGTAACGTTACCTGGATAAATAAAGAGTAACGTTACCTGGATAAATAAAGAGTAATGTTACCTGGATAAATACAGATTAATGTTACCTGGATGAATAAAGGCTAACGTTACCTGGATGAATAAAGACTAATGTTACCTGGATAAATAAAGAGTAATGTTACCTGGATAAATAAAGACTCATGTTACCTGGATAAATACAGATTAATGTTACCTGGATAAAGAAAGGCTAACGTTACCTAGATAGATACAGATTAATGTTACCTGGATAAAGAATGGCTAACGTTACCTGGATAGATAAAGACTAATGTTACCTGGGTAAATAAAGAGTAACGTTACCTGCATAAAAAAAGGCTAACGTTACCTGCATAAATAAAGGCTAACGTTATCTGGATAAATACAGATTATTGTTACCTGGATGAATAAAGACTAACATTACCTGGATGAATAAAGACTAACGTTACATGGATGAATAAAGACTAACGTTACCTGCATAAATAAATGCTAACGTTATCCTGATAAATACAGATTATTGTTACCTGGATGAATAAAGAGTAATGATACCTGGATAAATACAGATTAATGTTACCTGGATAAAGAATGGCTAACGTTACCTGGATAGATACAGATTAATGTTACCTGGATGAATAAAGACTAATGTTACATGGATGAATAAAGACTAACGTTACCTGCATAAATAAATGCTAACGTTATCTGGATAAATACAGATTATTGTTACCTGGATGAATAAAGAGTAATGATACCTGGATAGATACAGATTAACGTTACCTGCATAAATAAAGGCTAACGTTACCTGGATAAATACAGATTAATGTTACCAGGATATATAAAGAGTAATGATACCTGGATAAATACAGATTAATGTTACCTGGATAAATAAAGAGTAATGATACCTGGATAAATAAAGACTCATGTTACCTGGGTAAATAAAGGCTAACGTTACCTGGATAAATACAGATTAATGTTACCTGGATGAATAAAGAGTAATGGTACCTGGATAAATACAGATTAATGTTACCTTAATAAAGAAAGGCTAACGTTACTTGTATGAATAAAGACAAATTTTACCTTTGTAAATGACGACTAATATTACCTGGATAAATAAAGAGTAACGTTACCTGGATAAATAAAGAGTAACGTTACCTGGATAAATACAGATTAATGTTACCTGGATAAATAAAGGCTAACGTTACCTGGATGAATAAAGACTAATGTTACCTGGATAAATAAAGAGTAACGTTACCTGGATAAATAAAGAGTAACGTTACCTGGATAAGTACAGATTAATGTTACCTGGATGAATAAAGACTAATGTTACCTGGATAAATAAAGAGTAATTATACCTGGATAAATACAGATTAATGTTACCTGGATAAATACAGATTAGTGTTACCTGGATAAATAAAGGCTAACGTTACCTGGATGAATAAAGAGTAATGATACGTGGATAAATACAGATTAATGTTACCTGGATAAATAAAGGCTAACGTTACCTGGATGAATAAAGACTGTTACCTGGATAAATAAAGACTAATGTTACCTGGATAAATAAAGAGTAATGATACCTGGATAAATAAAGAGTGATGATACCTGGATAAATACAGATTATTGTTACCAGGATGAATAAAGACTAACGTTACCTGGATGAATAAAGACTAACATTACCTTGATGAATAAAGACTAACGTTACCTGGATGAATAAAGACTAACGTTACCTGGATGAATAAAGACTGTTACCTGGATAAATAAAGACTAATGATACCTGGATAAATAAAGAGAAAAGATGCCTGGATAAATAAAGAGTAATGATACCTGGATAAATAAAGAGTAATGATACCTGGATAAATAAAGACTCATGTTACCTGGGTAAATAAAGGCTAACGTTACCTGCATAAATAAAGGCTAACGTTACCTGGATAAATACAGATTAAAGTTAGCTGGATGAATAAGGACTAATGTTACCTGGATAAATAAAGAGTAATTATTTCTGGATAAATAAAGACTCATGTTACCTTGGTAAATAAAGGCTCATGTTACCTGCATAAATAAAGGCTAACGTTACCTAGATTAATACAGATTAATGTTACCTGGATGAATAAAGACTAATGTTACCTGGATAAATAAAGAGTAATTATACCTGGATAAATAAAGTCTTATGTTACCTGGGTAAATAAAGGCTAACGTTACCTGAACAAATAAAGGCTAACGTTACCTGGATGAATAAAGAGTAACGTTACCTGGATAAATAAAGAGTAACGTTACCTGGATAAATACAGATTAATGTTACCTGGATGAATAAAGGCTAACGGTACCTGGATGAATAAAGAGTAATGATACCTGGATAAATACAGATTAATGTTACCTGGATAAAGAAAGGCTAACGTTACCTGGATAGATACAGATTAATGTTACCTGTATAAAGAATGGCTAACGTTACCTGGATAGATACAGATTAATGTTACCTGGATGAATAAAGACTAATGTTACCTGCATAAATAAAGGCTAACATTACCTGGATAAATAAAGGCTAACGTTACCTGTATGAATAAAGACTAATATTACCTGGATAAATAAAGAGTAACGTTACCTGTATAAATAAAGAGTAACGTTACCTGGATAAATACAGATTAATGTTACCTGGATAAATAAAGGCTAATGTTACCTGGATGAATAAAGACTAAAGTTACCTGGATAAATAAAGACTAAAGTTACCTGGATAAATAAAGAGTAACGTTATCTGGATAAATACAGATTATTGTTACCTGGATGAATAAAGAATAATGATACCTGGATAAATACAGATTAATGTTACCTGGATAAATAAAGGCTAACGTTACCTGGATAAATAAAGAGTAATTATACCTGGATAAATAAAGACTCATGTTACCTGGGTAAATAAAGGCTTACGTTACCTGAATAAATAAAGGCTAACGTTACCTGGATAAATAAAGGCTAACGTTACCTGTATGAATAAAGACTAATTTTACCTTTGTAAATGAAGACTAATATTACCTGGATAAATAAAGAGTAACGTTACCTGTATAAATAAAGAGTAACGTTACCTGGATAAATACAGATTAATGTTACCTGGATAAATAAAGGCTAATGTTACCTGGATGAATAAAGACTAAAGTTACCTGGATAAATAAAGACTAAAGTTACCTGGATAAATAAAGAGTAATGTTACCTGGATAAATACAGATTAATGTTACCTGGATAAAGAAAGGCTAACGTTACCTGGATAGATACAGATTAATGTTACCTGTATAAAGAATGGCTAACGTTACCTGGATAGATACAGATTAATGTTACCTGGATGAATAAAGACTAATGTTACCTGCATAAATAAAGGCTAACATTACCTGGATAAATAAAGAGTAATTATACCTGGATAAATAAAGACTCATGTGACCTGGGTAAATAAAGGCTAACGTAACCTGCATAAATAAAGTCTAACGTTATCTGGATAAATATAGATTATTGTTACCTGGATGAATAAAGAGTAATGATACCTGGATCAAAAAAGAGTAATGTTACCTGGATAAATACAGATTAATGTTACCTGGATAAAGAAAGGCTAACGTTACCTGGATAGATACAGATTAATGTTACCTGGATAAAGTAAGGCTAACGTTACCTGGATAGATACAGATTAATGTTACCTGGGTGAATAAAGACTAATGTTACCTGGGTAAATAAAGAGTAACGTTACCTGCATAAAAACAGGCTAACGTTACCTGCATAAATAAAGGCTAACGTTACCTGCATAAATAAAGCCTAACGTTATCTGGATAAATACAGATTATTGTTACCTGGATGAATAAAGAATAATGATACCTGGATAAATACAGATTAATGTTACCTGGATAAATAAAGGCTAACGTTACCTGGATAAATAAAGAGTAATTATACCTGGATAAATAAAGACTCATGTTACCTGGGTAAATAAAGGCTTACGTTACCTGAATAAATAAAGGCTAACGTTACCTGGATAAATAAAGGCTAACGTTACCTGTATGAATAAAGACTAATTTTACCTTTGTAAATGAAGACTAATATTACCTGGATAAATAAAGAGTAACGTTACCTGGATAAATAAAGAGTAACGTTACCTGGATAAATAAAGAGTAATGTTACCTGGATAAATACAGATTAATGTTACCTGGATGAATAAAGGCTAACGTTACCTGGATGAATAAAGACTAATGTTACCTGGATAAATAAAGAGTAATGTTACCTGGATAAATAAAGACTCATGTTACCTGGATAAATACAGATTAATGTTACCTGGATAAAGAAAGGCTAACGTTACCTAGATAGATACAGATTAATGTTACCTGGATAAAGAATGGCTAACGTTACCTGGATAGATAAAGACTAATGTTACCTGGGTAAATAAAGAGTAACGTTACCTGCATAAAAAAAGGCTAACGTTACCTGCATAAATAAAGGCTAACGTTATCTGGATAAATACAGATTATTGTTACCTGGATGAATAAAGACTAACATTACCTGGATGAATAAAGACTAACGTTACATGGATGAATAAAGACTAACGTTACCTGCATAAATAAATGCTAACGTTATCTGGATAAATACAGATTATTGTTACCTGGATGAATAAAGAGTAATGATACCTGGATAAATACAGATTAATGTTACCTGGATAAAGAATGGCTAACGTTACCTGGATAGATACAGATTAATGTTACCTGGATGAATAAAGACTAATGTTACATGGATGAATAAAGACTAACGTTACCTGCATAAATAAATGCTAACGTTATCTGGATAAATACAGATTATTGTTACCTGGATGAATAAAGAGTAATGATACCTGGATAGATACAGATTAACGTTACCTGCATAAATAAAGGCTAACGTTACCTGGATAAATACAGATTAATGTTACCAGGATATATAAAGAGTAATGATACCTGGATAAATACAGATTAATGTTACCTGGATAAATAAAGAGTAATGATACCTGGATAAATAAAGACTCATGTTACCTGGGTAAATAAAGGCTAACGTTACCTGAACAAATAAAGGCTAACGTTACCTGGATGAATAAAGAGTAACGTTACCTGGATAAATAAAGAGTAACGTTACCTGGATAAATACAGATTAATGTTACCTGGATGAATAAAGGCTAACGGTACCTGGATGAATAAAGAGTAATGATACCTGGATAAATACAGATTAATGTTACCTGGATAAAGAAAGGCTAACGTTACCTGGATAGATACAGATTAATGTTACCTGGATGAATAAAGACTAACGTTACCTGGGTAAATAAAGAGTAAAGTTACCTGGATAAATAAAGAGTAACGTTACCTGCATAAATAAAGAGTAAAGTTACCTGGATAAATAATGACTAATGTTACCTGCATAAATAAAGGCTAACGTTACCTGGATGAATAAAGACTAATGTTACGTGGATAAATAAAGAGTAATGTTACCTGGATAAATAAAGACTCATGTTACCTGGATAAATACAGAGTAATGATACCTGGATAAATACAGATTAATGTTACCTGGATAAAGAATGGCTAACGTTACCTGGATAGATACAGATTAATGTTACCTGGATGAATAAAGACTAATGTTACCTGGATAAATAAAGAGTAACGTTACCTGGATAAATAAAGAGTAACGTTACCTGGATAAGTACAGATTAATGTTACCTGGATGAATAAAGACTAATGTTACCTGGATAAATAAAGAGTAATTATACCTGGATAAATACAGATTAATGTTACCTGGATGAATAAAGAGTAATGATACCTGGATAAATACAGATTAATGTTACCTGGATAAATACAGATTAATGTTACCTGGATAAATAAAGGCTAACGTTACCTGGATGAATAAAGACTGTTACCTGGATAAATAAAGACTAATGTTACCTGGATAAATAAAGAGTAATGATACCTGGATAAATAAAGAGTGATGATACCTGGATAAATACAGATTAATGTTACCTGGATAAATAAAGGCTAACGTTACCTGGATGAATAAGGACTGTTACCTGGATAAATAAAGACTAATGATACCTGGATAAATAAAGAGAAAAGATGCCTGGATAAATAAAGAGTAACGTTACCTGGATAAATACAGATTAATGTTACCTGGATAAATAAAGGCTAATGTTACCTGGATGAATAAAGACTAAAGTTACCTGGATAAATAAAGACTAAAGTTACCTGGATAAATAAAGAGTAACGTTATCTGGATAAATACAGATTATTGTTACCTGGATGAATAAAGAATAATGATACCTGGATAAATACAGATTAATGTTACCTGGATAAATAAAGGCTAACGTTACCTGGATAAATAAAGAGTAATTATACCTGGATAAATAAAGACTCATGTTACCTGGGTAAATAAAGGCTTACGTTACCTGAATAAATAAAGGCTAACGTTACCTGGATAAATAAAGGCTAACGTTACCTGTATGAATAAAGACTAATTTTACCTTTGTAAATGAAGACTAATATTACCTGGATAAATAAAGAGTAACGTTACCTGTATAAATAAAGAGTAACGTTACCTGGATAAATACAGATTAATGTTACCTGGATAAATAAAGGCTAATGTTACCTGGATGAATAAAGACTAAAGTTCCCTGGATAAATAAAGACTAAAGTTACCTGGATAAATAAAGAGTAATGTTACCTGGATAAATACAGATTAATGTTACCTGGATAAAGAAAGGCTAACGTTACCTGGATAGATACAGATTAATGTTACCTGTATAAAGAATGGCTAACGTTACCTGGATAGATACAGATTAATGTTACCTGGATGAATAAAGACTAATGTTACCTGCATAAATAAAGGCTAACATTACCTGGATAAATAAAGAGTAATTATACCTGGATAAATAAAGACTCATGTGACCTGGGTAAATAAAGGCTAACGTAACCTGCATAAATAAAGTCTAACGTTATCTGGATAAATATAGATTATTGTTACCTGGATGAATAAAGAGTAATGATACCTGGATCAAAAAAGAGTAATGTTACCTGGATAAATACAGATTAATGTTACCTGGATAAAGAAAGGCTAACGTTACCTGGATAGATACAGATTAATGTTACCTGGATAAAGTAAGGCTAACGTTACCTGGATAGATACAGATTAATGTTACCTGGGTGAATAAAGACTAATGTTACCTGGGTAAATAAAGAGTAACATTACCTGCATAAAAACAGGCTAACGTTACCTGCATAAATAAAGGCTAACGTTACCTGCATAAATAAAGGCTAACGTTATCTGGATAAATACAGATTATTGTTACCTGGATGAATAAAGAATAATGATACCTGGATAAATACAGATTAATGTTACCTGGATAAATAAAGGCTAACGTTACCTGGATAAATAAAGAGTAATTATACCTGGATAAATAAAGACTCATGTTACCTGGGTAAATAAAGGCTTACGTTACCTGAATAAATAAAGGCTAACGTTACCTGGATAAATAAAGGCTAACGTTACCTGTATGAATAAAGACTAATTTTACCTTTGTAAATGAAGACTAATATTACCTGGATAAATAAAGAGTAACGTTACCTGGATAAATAAAGAGTAACGTTACCTGGATAAATAAAGAGTAACGTTACCTGCATAAATAAAGAGTAAAGTTACCTGGATAAATAATGACTAATGTTACCTGCATAAATAAAGGCTAACGTTACCTGGATGAATAAAGACTAATGTTACCTGGATAAATAAAGAGTAATGATACCTGGATAAATAAAGAGTAATGATACCTGGAAAAATAAAGAGTAATGATACCTGGATAAATAAAGAGTAATGATACCTGGATAAATAAAGAGTAACGTTACCTGTATAAATAAAGAGTAACGTTACCTGGATAAATACAGATTAATGTTACCTGGGTAAATAAAGGCTAACGTTACCTGCATAAATAGAGGCTAACGTTACCTGGATAAATACAGATTAACGTTACCTGGATGAATAAAGAGTAATGGTACCTGGATAAATACAGATTAATGTTACCTGGATAAAGAAAGGCTGACGTTACCTGTATGAATAAAGACTAATTTTACCTGGGTAAATGAAGACTAATATTACCTGGATAAATAAAGAGTAATGTTACCTGGATGAATAAAGACTAAAGTTACCTGGATAAATAAAGACTAAAGTTACCTGGATAAATAAAGAGTAATGTTACCTGGATAAATACAGATTAATGTTACCTGGATAAAGAAAGGCTAACGTTACCTGGATAGATACAGATTAATGTTACCTGTATAAAGAATGGCTAACGTTACCTGGATAGATACAGATTAATGTTACCTGGATGAATAAAGACTAATGTTACCTGCATAAATAAAGGCTAACATTACCTGGATAAATAAAGGCTAACGTTACCTGTATGAATAAAGACTAATATTACCTGGATAAATAAAGAGTAACGTTACCTGTATAAATAAAGAGTAACGTTACCTGGATAAATACAGATTAATGTTACCTGGATAAATAAAGGCTAATGTTACCTGGATGAATAAAGACTAAAGTTACCTGGATAAATAAAGACTAAAGTTACCTGGATAAATAAAGAGTAACGTTATCTGGATAAATACAGATTATTGTTACCTGGATGAATAAAGAATAATGATACCTGGATAAATACAGATTAATGTTACCTGGATAAATAAAGGCTAACGTTACCTGGATAAATAAAGAGTAATTATACCTGGATAAATAAAGACTCATGTTACCTGGGTAAATAAAGGCTTACGTTACCTGAATAAATAAAGGCTAACGTTACCTGGATAAATAAAGGCTAACGTTACCTGTATGAATAAAGACTAATTTTACCTTTGTAAATGAAGACTAATATTACCTGGATAAATAAAGAGTAACGTTACCTGTATAAATAAAGAGTAACGTTACCTGGATAAATACAGATTAATGTTACCTGGATAAATAAAGGCTAATGTTACCTGGATGAATAAAGACTAAAGTTACCTGGATAAATAAAGACTAAAGTTACCTGGATAAATAAAGAGTAATGTTACCTGGATAAATACAGATTAATGTTACCTGGATAAAGAAAGGCTAACGTTACCTGGATAGATACAGATTAATGTTACCTGTATAAAGAATGGCTAACGTTACCTGGATAGATACAGATTAATGTTACCTGGATGAATAAAGACTAATGTTACCTGCATAAATAAAGGCTAACATTACCTGGATAAATAAAGAGTAATTATACCTGGATAAATAAAGACTCATGTGACCTGGGTAAATAAAGGCTAACGTAACCTGCATAAATAAAGTCTAACGTTATCTGGATAAATATAGATTATTGTTACCTGGATGAATAAAGAGTAATGATACCTGGATCAAAAAAGAGTAATGTTACCTGGATAAATACAGATTAATGTTACCTGGATAAAGAAAGGCTAACGTTACCTGGATAGATACAGATTAATGTTACCTGGATAAAGTAAGGCTAACGTTACCTGGATAGATACAGATTAATGTTACCTGGGTGAATAAAGACTAATGTTACCTGGGTAAATAAAGAGTAACGTTACCTGCATAAAAACAGGCTAACGTTACCTGCATAAATAAAGGCTAACGTTACCTGCATAAATAAAGGCTAACGTTATCTGGATAAATACAGATTATTGTTACCTGGATGAATAAAGAATAATGATACCTGGATAAATACAGATTAATGTTACCTGGATAAATAAAGGCTAACGTTACCTGGATAAATAAAGAGTAATTATACCTGGATAAATAAAGACTCATGTTACCTGGGTAAATAAAGGCTTACGTTACCTGAATAAATAAAGGCTAACGTTACCTGGATAAATAAAGGCTAACGTTACCTGTATGAATAAAGACTAATTTTACCTTTGTAAATGAAGACTAATATTACCTGGATAAATAAAGAGTAACGTTACCTGGATAAATAAAGAGTAACGTTACCTGGATAAATAAAGAGTAATGTTACCTGGATAAATACAGATTAATGTTACCTGGATGAATAAAGGCTAACGTTACCTGGATGAATAAAGACTAATGTTACCTGGATAAATAAAGAGTAATGTTACCTGGATAAATAAAGACTCATGTTACCTGGATAAATACAGATTAATGTTACCTGGATAAAGAAAGGCTAACGTTACCTAGATAGATACAGATTAATGTTACCTGGATAAAGAATGGCTAACGTTACCTGGATAGATAAAGACTAATGTTACCTGGGTAAATAAAGAGTAACGTTACCTGCATAAAAAAAGGCTAACGTTACCTGCATAAATAAAGGCTAACGTTATCTGGATAAATACAGATTATTGTTACCTGGATGAATAAAGACTAACATTACCTGGATGAATAAAGACTAACGTTACATGGATGAATAAAGACTAACGTTACCTGCATAAATAAATGCTAACGTTATCTGGATAAATACAGATTATTGTTACCTGGATGAATAAAGAGTAATGATACCTGGATAAATACAGATTAATGTTACCTGGATAAAGAATGGCTAACGTTACCTGGATAGATACAGATTAATGTTACCTGGATGAATAAAGACTAATGTTACATGGATGAATAAAGACTAACGTTACCTGCATAAATAAATGCTAACGTTATCTGGATAAATACAGATTATTGTTACCTGGATGAATAAAGAGTAATGATACCTGGATAGATACAGATTAACGTTACCTGCATAAATAAAGGCTAACGTTACCTGGATAAATACAGATTAATGTTACCAGGATATATAAAGAGTAATGATACCTGGATAAATACAGATTAATGTTACCTGGATAAATAAAGAGTAATGATACCTGGATAAATAAAGACTCATGTTACCTGGGTAAATAAAGGCTAACGTTACCTGGATAAATACAGATTAATGTTACCTGGATGAATAAAGAGTAATGGTACCTGGATAAATACAGATTAATGTTACCTTAATAAAGAAAGGCTAACGTTACTTGTATGAATAAAGACAAATTTTACCTTTGTAAATGACGACTAATATTACCTGGATAAATAAAGAGTAACGTTACCTGGATAAATAAAGAGTAACGTTATCTGGATAAATACAGATTAATGTTACCTGGATAAATAAAGGCTAACGTTACCTGGATGAATAAAGACTAATGTTACCTGGATAAATAAAGAGTAACGTTACCTGGATAAATAAAGAGTAACGTTACCTGGATAAGTACAGATTAATGTTACCTGGATGAATAAAGACTAATGTTACCTGGATAAATAAAGAGTAATTATACCTGGATAAATACAGATTAATGTTACCTGGATAAATACAGATTAGTGTTACCTGGATAAATAAAGGCTAACGTTACCTGGATGAATAAAGAGTAATGATACGTGGATAAATACAGATTAATGTTACCTGGATAAATAAAGGCTAACGTTACCTGGATGAATAAAGACTGTTACCTGGATAAATAAAGACTAATGTTACCTGGATAAATAAAGAGTAATGATACCTGGATAAATAAAGAGTGATGATACCTGGATAAATACAGATTATTGTTACCAGGATGAATAAAGACTAACGTTACCTGGATGAATAAAGACTAACATTACCTTGATGAATAAAGACTAACGTTACCTGGATGAATAAAGACTAACGTTACCTGGATGAATAAAGACTGTTACCTGGATAAATAAAGACTAATGATACCTGGATAAATAAAGAGAAAAGATGCCTGGATAAATAAAGAGTAATGATACCTGGATAAATAAAGACTCATGTTACCTGGGTAAATAAAGGCTAACGTTACCTGCATAAATAAAGGCTAACGTTACCTGGATAAATACAGATTAAAGTTAGCTGGATGAATAAGGACTAATGTTACCTGGATAAATAAAGAGTAATTATTTCTGGATAAATAAAGACTCATGTTACCTTGGTAAATAAAGGCTCATGTTACCTGCATAAATAAAGGCTAACGTTACCTAGATTAATACAGATTAATGTTACCTGGATGAATAAAGACTAATGTTACCTGGA
Organism: Leuresthes tenuis; assembly: GCF_036924035.1. Taxonomy (NCBI): domain Eukaryota; kingdom Metazoa; phylum Chordata; class Actinopteri; order Atheriniformes; family Atherinopsidae; genus Leuresthes; species Leuresthes tenuis. Next base: position 27,852,344 of record NW_027325368.1, on the reverse strand, counting down.
TAAATAAAGAGTAATTATACCTGGATAAATAAAGTCTTATGTTACCTGGGTAAATAAAGGCTAACGTTACCTGAACAAATAAAGGCTAACGTTACCTGGATGAATAAAGAGTAACGTTACCTGGATAAATAAAGAGTAACGTTACCTGGATAAATACAGATTAATGTTACCTGGATGAATAAAGGCTAACGGTACCTGGATGAATAAAGAGTAATGATACCTGGATAAATACAGATTAATGTTACCTGGATAAAGAAAGGCTAACGTTACCTGGATAGATACAGATTAATGTTACCTGGATGAATAAAGACTAACGTTACCTGGGTAAATAAAGAGTAAAGTTACCTGGATAAATAAAGAGTAACGTTACCTGCATAAATAAAGAGTAAAGTTACCTGGATAAATAATGACTAATGTTACCTGCATAAATAAAGGCTAACGTTACCTGGATGAATAAAGACTAATGTTACGTGGATAAATAAAGAGTAATGTTACCTGGATAAATAAAGACTCATGTTACCTGGATAAATACAGAGTAATGATACCTGGATAAATACAGATTAATGTTACCTGGATAAAGAATGGCTAACGTTACCTGGATAGATACAGATTAATGTTACCTGGATGAATAAAGACTAATGTTACCTGGATAAATAAAGAGAAACGTTACCTGGATAAATAAAGAGTAACGTTACCTGGATAAGTACAGATTAATGTTACCTGGATGAATAAAGACTAATGTTACCTGGATAAATAAAGAGTAATTATACCTGGATAAATACAGATTAATGTTACCTGGATGAATAAAGAGTAATGATACCTGGATAAATACAGATTAATGTTACCTGGATAAATACAGATTAATGTTACCTGGATAAATAAAGGCTAACGTTACCTGGATGAATAAAGACTGTTACCTGGATAAATAAATACTAATGTTACCTGGATAAATAAAGAGTAATGATACCTGGATAAATAAAGACTAATGATACCTGGATAAATAAAGAGAAAAGATGCCTGGATAAATAAAGAGTAATGATACCTGGATAAATAAAGAGTAATGATACCTGGATAAATAAAGACTCATGTTACCTGGGTAAATAAAGGCTAACGTTACCTGCATAAATAAAGGCTAACGTTACCTGGATAAATACAGATTAAAGTTAGCTGGATGAATAAGGACTAATGTTACCTGGATAAATAAAGAGTAATTATTTCTGGATAAATAAAGACTCATGTTACCTTGGTAAATAAAGGCTAATGTTACCTGCATAAATAAAGGCTAACGTTACCTAGATTAACACAGATTAATGTTACCTGGATGAATAAAGACTAATGTTACCTGGATAAATAAAGAGTAATTATACCTGGATAAATAAAGACTCATGTTACCTGGGTAAATAAAGGCTAACGTTACCTGAATAAATAAAGGCTAACGTTACCTGGATAAATACAGAGTAACGTTACCTGGATAAATAAAGAGTAACGTTACCTGGGTAAATAAAGGCTAACGTTACCTGGATAAATACAGATTAATGTTACCTGGATGAATAAAGAGTAATGGTACCTGGATAAATACAGATTAATGTTACCTTAATAAAGAAAGGCTAACGTTACTTGTATGAATAAAGACAAATTTTACCTTTGTAAATGACGACTAATATTACCTGGATAAATAAAGAGTAACGTTACCTGGATAAATAAAAAGTAACGTTACCTGGATAAATACAGATTAATGTTACCTGGATAAATAAAGAGTAACGTTACCTGGATAAATAAAGAGTAACGTTACCTGGATAAGTACAGATTAATGTTACCTGGATGAATAAAGACTAATGTTACCTGGATAAATAAAGAGTAATTATACCTGGATAAATACAGATTAATGTTACCTGGATAAATACAGATTAGTGTTACCTGGATAAATAAAGGCTAACGTTACCTGGATGAATAAAGAGTAATGATACGTGGATAAATACAGATTAATGTTACCTGGATAAATAAAGGCTAACGTTACCTGGATGAATAAAGACTAACATTACCTTGATGAATAAAGACTAACGTTACCTGGATGAATAAAGACTAACGTTACCTGGATGAATAAAGACTGTTACCTGGATAAATAAAGACTAATGATACCTGGATAAATAAAGAGAAAAGATGCCTGGATAAATAAAGAGTAATGATACCTGGATAAATAAAGAGTAATGATACCTGGATAAATAAAGACTCATGTTACCTGGGTAAATAAAGGCTAACGTTACCTGCATAAATAAAGGCTAACGTTACCTGGATAAATACAGATTAAAGTTAGCTGGATGAATAAGGACTAATGTTACCTGGATAAATAAAGAGTAATTATTTCTGGATAAATAAAGACTCATTTTACCTTGGTAAATAAAGGCTCATGTTACCTGCATAAATAAAGGCTAACGTTACCTAGATTAATACAGATTAATGTTACCTGGATGAATAAAGACTAATGTTACCTGGATAAATAAAGAGTAATTATACCTGGATAAATAAAGTCTTATGTTACCTGGGTAAATAAAGGCTAACGTTACCTGAACAAATAAAGGCTAACGTTACCTGGATGAATAAAGAGTAACGTTACCTGGATAAATAAAGAGTAACGTTACCTGGATAAATACAGATTAATGTTACCTGGATGAATAAAGGCTAACGGTACCTGGATGAATAAAGAGTAATGATACCTGGATAAATACAGATTAATGTTACCTGGATAAAGAAAGACTAACGTTACCTGGGTAAATAAAGAGTAAAGTTACCTGGATAAATAAAGAGTAACGTTACCTGCATAAATAAAGAGTAAAGTTACCTGGATAAATAATGACTAATGTTACCTGCATAAATAAAGGCTAACGTTACCTGGATGAATAAAGACTAATGTTACGTGGATAAATAAAGAGTAATGTTACCTGGATAAATAAAGACTCATGTTACCTGGATAAATACAGAGTAATGATACCTGGATAAATACAGATTAATGTTACCTGGATAAAGAATGGCTAACGTTACCTGGATAGATACAGATTAATGTTACCTGGATGAATAAAGACTAATGTTACCTGGATAAATAAAGAGAAACGTTACCTGGATAAATAAAGAGTAACGTTACCTGGATAAGTACAGATTAATGTTACCTGGATGAATAAAGACTAATGTTACCTGGATAAATAAAGAGTAATTATACCTGGATAAATACAGATTAATGTTACCTGGATGAATAAAGAGTAATGATACCTGGATAAATACAGATTAATGTTACCTGGATAAATACAGATTAATGTTACCTGGATAAATAAAGGCTAACGTTACCTGGATGAATAAAGACTGTTACCTGGATAAATAAAGACTAATGTTACCTGGATAAATAAAGAGTAATGATACCTGGATAAATAAAGAGTGATGATACCTGGATAAATACAGATTATTGTTACCAGGATGAATAAAGACTAACGTTACCTGGATGAATAAAGACTAACATTACCTTGATGAATAAAGACTAACGTTACCTGGATGAATAAAGACTAACGTTACCTGGATGAATAAGGACTGTTACCTGGATAAATAAAGACTAATGATACCTGGATAAATAAAGAGAAAAGATGCCTGGATAAATAAAGAGTAATGATACCTGGATAAATAAAGAGTAATGATACCTGGATAAATAAAGACTCATGTTACCTGGGTAAATAAAGGCTAACGTTACCTGCATAAATAAAGGCTAACGTTACCTGGATAAATACAGATTAAAGTTAGCTGGATGAATAAGGACTAATGTTACCTGGATAAATAAAGAGTAATTATTTCTGGATAAATAAAGACTCATGTTACCTTGGTAAATAAAGGCTAATGTTACCTGCATAAATAAAGGCTAACGTTACCTAGATTAACACAGATTAATGTTACCTGGATGAATAAAGACTAATGTTACCTGGATAAATAAAGAGTAATTATACCTGGATAAATAAAGACTTATGTTACCTGGGTAAATAAAGGCTAACGTTACCTGAACAAATAAAGGCTAACGTTACCTGGATGAATAAAGAGTAACGTTACCTGGATAAATAAAGAGTAACGTTACCTGGATAAATACAGATTAATGTTACCTGGATGAATAAAGGCTAACGGTACCTGGATAAATACAGATTAATGTTACCTGGATAAAGAAAGGCTAACGTTACCTGGATAGATACAGATTAATGTTACCTGGATGAATAAAGACTAATGTTACCTGGGTAAATAAAGAGTAAAGTTACCTGGATAAATAAAGAGTAACGTTACCTGCATAAATAAAGAGTAAAGTTACCTGGATAAATAATGACTAATGTTACCTGCATAAATAAAGGCTAACGTTACCTGGATGAATAAAGACTAATGTTACCTGGATAAATAAAGAGTAATGATACCTGGATAAATACAGAGTAATGATACCTGGATAAATAAAGAGTAATGATACCTGGATAAATAAAGAGTAATGATACCTGGATAAATAAAGAGTAACGTTACCTGTATAAATAAAGAGTAACGTTACCTGGATAAATACAGATTAATGTTACCTGGGTAAATAAAGGCTAACGTTACCTGCATAAATAGAGGCTAACGTTACCTGGATAAATACAGATTAACGTTACCTGGATGAATAAAGAGTAATGGTACCTGGATAAATACAGATTAATGTTACCTGGATAAATAAAGGCTAACGTTACCTGGATGAATAAAGACTAATGTTACCTGGATAAATAAAGACTCATGTTACCTGGATGAATAAAGACTATTGTTACCTGGATAAATAAAGAGTAATTATTTCTGGATAAATAAAGACTCATGTTACCTTGGTAAATAAAGGCTACTGTTACCTGCATAAATAAAGGCTAACGTTACCTGGATAAGTACAGATTAATGTTACCTGGATGAATAAAGACTAATGTTACCTGGATAAATAAAGAGTAATTATACCTGGATAAATAAAGACTCATGTTACCTGGGTAAATAAAGGCTAACGTTACCTGAATAAATAAAGGCTAACGTTACCTGGATAAATACAGAGTAACGTTACCTGGATAAATAAAGAGTAACGTTACCTGGGTAAATAAAGGCTAACGTTACCTGGATAAATACAGATTAATGTTACCTGGATGAATAAAGAGTAATGGTACCTGGATAAATACAGATTAATGTTACCTTAATAAAGAAAGGCTAACGTTACTTGTATGAATAAAGACAAATTTTACCTTTGTAAATGACGACTAATATTACCTGGATAAATAAAGAGTAACGTTACCTGGATAAATAAAAAGTAACGTTACCTGGATAAATACAGATTAATGTTACCTGGATAAATAAAGGCTAACGTTACCTGGATGAATAAAGACTAATGTTACCTGGATAAATAAAGAGTAACGTTACCTGGATAAATAAAGAGTAACGTTACCTGGATAAGTACAGATTAATGTTACCTGGATGAATAAAGACTAATGTTACCTGGATAAATAAAGAGTAATTATACCTGGATAAATACAGATTAATGTTACCTGGATGAATAAAGAGTAATGATACCTGGATAAATACAGATTAATGTTACCTGGATAAATACAGATTAATGTTACCTGGATAAATAAAGGCTAACGTTACCTGGATGAATAAAGACTGTTACCTGGATAAATAAAGACTAATGTTACCTGGATAAATAAAGAGTAATGATACCTGGATAAATAAAGAGTGATGATACCTGGATAAATACAGATTATTGTTACCAGGATGAATAAAGACTAACGTTACCTGGATGAATAAAGACTAACATTACCTTGATGAATAAAGACTAACGTTACCTGGATGAATAAAGACTAACGTTACCTGGATGAATAAGGACTGTTACCTGGATAAATAAAGACTAATGATACCTGGATAAATAAAGAGAAAAGATGCCTGGATAAATAAAGAGTAATGACACCTGGATAAATAAAGAGTAATGATACCTGGATAAATAAAGACTCATGTTACCTGGGTAAATAAAGGCTAACGTTACCTGCATAAATAAAGGCTAACGTTACCTGGATAAATACAGATTAAAGTTAGCTGGATGAATAAGGACTAATGTTACCTGGATAAATAAAGAGTAATTATTTCTGGATAAATAAAGACTCATGTTACCTTGGTAAATAAAGGCTAATGTTACCTGCATAAATAAAGGCTAACGTTACCTAGATTAATACAGATTAATGTTACCTGGATGAATAAAGACTAATGTTATCTGGATAAATAAAGAGTAATTATACCTGGATAAATAAAGACTTATGTTACCTGGGTAAATAAAGGCTAACGTTACCTGAACAAATAAAGGCTAACGTTACCTGGATGAATAAAGAGTAACGTTACCTGGATAAATAAAGAGTAACGTTACCTGGATAAATACAGATTAATGTTACCTGGATGAATAAAGGCTAACGGTACCTGGATAAATACAGATTAATGTTACCTGGATAAAGAAAGGCTAACGTTACCTGGATAGATACAGATTAATGTTACCTGGATGAATAAAGACTAATGTTACCTGGGTAAATAAAGAGTAAAGTTACCTGGATAAATAAAGAGTAACATTACCTGCATAAATAAAGAGTAAAGTTACCTGGATAAATAATGACTAATGTTACCTGCATAAATAAAGGCTAACGTTACCTGGATGAATAAAGACTAATGTTACCTGGATAAATAAAGAGTAATGATACCTGGATAAATAAAGAGTAATGATACCTGGATAAATAAAGAGTAATGATACCTGGATAAATAAAGAGTAATGATACCTGGATAAATAAAGAGTAATGATACCTGGATAAATAAAGAGTAACGTTACCTGTATAAATAAAGAGTAATGTTACCTGGGTAAATAAAGGCTAACGTTACCTGCATAAATAGAGGCTAACGTTACCTGGATAAATACAGATTAACGTTACCTGGATGAATAAAGAGTAATGGTACCTGGATAAATACAGATTAATGTTACCTGGATAAAGAAAGGCTAACGTTACTTGTATGAATAAAGACAAATTTTACCTTTGTAAATGACGACTAATATTACCTGGATAAATAAAGAGTAATGTTACCTGGATAAATAAAGAGTAACGTTACCTGGATAAATAAAGATTAACGTTACCTGGATAAATACAGATTAATGTTACCTGGATAAATAAAGGCTAACGTTACCTGGATGAATAAAGACTAATGTTACCTGGATAAATAAAGAGTAATGTTACCTGGATAAATACAGATTAATGTTACCTGGATAAAGAAAGGCTAACGTTACCTAGATAGATACAGATTAATGTTACCTGGATAAAGAATGGCTAACGTTACCTGGATAGATAAAGACTAATGTTACCTGGGTAAATAAAGAGTAACGTTACCTGCATAAAAAAAGGCTAACATTACCTGCATAAATAAAGGCTAACGTTATCTGGATAAATACAGATTATTGTTACCTGGATGAATAAAGACTAACATTACCTGGATGAATAAAGACTAACGTTACATGGATGAATAAAGACTAACGTTACCTGCATAAATAAATGCTAACGTTTTCTGGATAAATACAGATTAATGTTACCTGGATGAATAAAGACTAATGTTACCTGGGTAAATAAAGAGTAAAGTTACCTGGATAAATAAAGAGTAACGTTACCTGCATAAATAAAGAGTAAAGTTACCTGGATAAATAATGACTAATGTTACCTGCATAAATAAAGGCTAACGTTACCTGGATGAATAAAGACTAATGTTACCTGGATAAATAAAGAGTAATGATACCTGGATAAATAAAGAGTAATGATACCTGGATAAATAAAGAGTAATGATACCTGGATAAATAAAGAGTAATGATACCTGGATAAATAAAGAGTAATGATACCTGGATAAATAAAGAGTAACGTTACCTGTATAAATAAAGAGTAATGTTACCTGGGTAAATAAAGGCTAACGTTACCTGCATAAATAGAGGCTAACGTTACCTGGATAAATACAGATTAACGTTACCTGGATGAATAAAGAGTAATGGTACCTGGATAAATACAGATTAATGTTACCTGGATAAAGAAAGGCTAACGTTACTTGTATGAATAAAGACAAATTTTACCTTTGTAAATGACGACTAATATTACCTGGATAAATAAAGAGTAATGTTACCTGGATAAATAAAGAGTAACGTTACCTGGATAAATAAAGATTAACGTTACCTGGATAAATACAGATTAATGTTACCTGGATAAATAAAGGCTAACGTTACCTGGATGAATAAAGACTAATGTTACCTGGATAAATAAAGAGTAATGTTACCTGGATAAATACAGATTAATGTTACCTGGATAAAGAAAGGCTAACGTTACCTAGATAGATACAGATTAATGTTACCTGGATAAAGAATGGCTAACGTTACCTGGATAGATAAAGACTAATGTTACCTGGGTAAATAAAGAGTAACGTTACCTGCATAAAAAAAGGCTAACATTACCTGCATAAATAAAGGCTAACGTTATCTGGATAAATACAGATTATTGTTACCTGGATGAATAAAGACTAACATTACCTGGATGAATAAAGACTAACGTTACATGGATGAATAAAGACTAACGTTACCTGCATAAATAAATGCTAACGTTTTCTGGATAAATACAGATTATTGTTACCTGGATGAATAAAGAGTAATGATACCTGGATAAATACAGATTAATGTTACCTGGATAAAGAATGGCTAACGTTACCTGGATAGATACAGATTAATGTTACCTGGATGAATAAAGACTAATGTTACATGGATGAATAAAGACTAACGTTACCTGCATAAATAAATGCTAACGTTATCTGGATAAATACAGATTATTGTTACCTGGATGAATAAAGAGTAATGATACCTGGATAGATACAGATTAACGTTACCTGCATAAATAAAGGCTAACGTTACCTGGATAAATACAGATTAATGTTACCAGGATATATAAAGAGTAATGATACCTGGATAAATACAGATTAATGTTACCTGGATAAATAAAGAGTAATGATACCTGGATAAATAAAGACTCATGTTACCTGGGTAAATAAAGGCTAACGTTACCTGGATAAATACAGATTAATGTTACCTGGATGAATAAAGAGTAATGGTATCTGGATAAATACAGATTAATGTTACCTTAATAAAGAAAGGCTAACGTTACTTGTATGAATAAAGACAAATTTTACCTTTGTAAATGACGACTAATATTACCTGGATAAATAAAGAGTAACGTTACCTGGATAAATAAAGAGTAACGTTACCTGGATAAATACAGATTAATGTTACCTGCATAAATAAAGGCTAACGTTACCTGGATGAATAAAGACTAATGTTACCTGGATAAATAAAGAGTAACGTTACCTGGATAAATAAAGAGTAACGTTACCTGGATAAGTACAGATTAATGTTACCTGGATGAATAAAGACTAATGTTACCTGGATAAATAAAGAGTAATTATACCTGGATAAAATACAGATTAATGTTACCTGGATAAATACAGATTAGTGTTACCTGGATAAATAAAGGCTAACGTTACCTGGATGAATAAAGAGTAATGATACGTGGATAAATACAGATTAATGTTACCTGGATAAATAAAGGCTAACGTTACCTGGATGAATAAAGACTGTTACCTGGATAAATAAAGACTAATGTTACCTGGATAAATAAAGAGTAATGATACCTGGATAAATAAAGAGTGATGATACCTGGATAAATACAGATTATTGTTACCAGGATGAATAAAGACTAACGTTACCTGGATGAATAAAGACTAACATTACCTTGATGAATAAAGACTAACGTTACCTGGATGAATAAAGACTAACGTTACCTGGATGAATAAAGACTGTTACCTGGATAAATAAAGACTAATGATACCTGGATAAATAAAGAGAAAAGATGCCTGGATAAATAAAGAGTAATGATACCTGGATAAATAAAGAGTAATGATACCTGGATAAATAAAGACTCATGTTACCTGGGTAAATAAAGGCTAACGTTACCTGCATAAATAAAGGCTAACGTTACCTGGATAAATACAGATTAAAGTTAGCTGGATGAATAAGGACTAATGTTACCTGGATAAATAAAGAGTAATTATTTCTGGATAAATAAAGACTCATGTTACCTTGGTAAATAAAGGCTAATGTTACCTGCATAAATAAAGGCTAACGTTACCTAGATTAATACAGATTAATGTTACCTGGATGAATAAAGACTAATGTTACCTGGATAAATAAAGAGTAATTATACCTGGATAAATAAAGTCTTATGTTACCTGGGTAAATAAAGGCTAACGTTACCTGAACAAATAAAGGCTAACGTTACCTGGATGAATAAAGAGTAACGTTACCTGGATAAATAAAGAGTAACGTTACCTGGGTAAATACAGATTAATGTTACCTGGATAAAGAAAGGCTAACGTTACCTGGATAGATACAGATTAATGTTACCTGGATGAATAAAGACTAATGTTACCTGGGTAAATAAAGAGTAAAGTTACCTGGATAAATAATGACTAATGTTACCTGCATAAATAAAGGCTAACGTTACCTGGATGAATAAAGACTAATGTTACCTGGATAAATAAAGAGTAATGATACCTGGATAAATAAAGAGTAATGATACCTGGATAAATAAAGAGTAATGATACCTGGATAAATAAAGAGTAATGATACCTGGATAAATAAAGAGTAACGTTACCTGTATAAATAAAGAGTAACGTTACCTGGATAAATACAGATTAATGTTACCTGGGTAAATAAAGGCTAACGTTACCTGCATAAATAGAGGCTAACGTTACCTGGATAAATACAGATTAACGTTACCTGTATAAATAAAGAGTAACGTTACCTGGATAAATACAGATTAATGTTACCTGGGTAAATAAAGAGTAACGTTACCTGCATAAATAAAGAGTAAAGTTACCTGGATAAATAATGACTAATGTTACCTGCATAAATAAAGGCTAACGTTACCTGGATGAATAAAGACTAATGTTACCTGGATAAATAAAGAGTAATGATACCTGGATAAATAAAGAGTAATGATACCTGGATAAATAAAGAGTAATGATACCTGGATAAATAAAGAGTAATGATACCTGGATAAATAAAGAGTAACGTTACCTGTATAAATAAAGAGTAACGTTACCTGGATAAATACAGATTAATGTTACCTGGGTAAATAAAGGCTAACGTTACCTGCATAAATAGAGGCTAACGTTACCTGGATAAATACAGATTAACGTTACCTGGATGAATAAAGAGTAATGGTACCTGGATAAATACAGATTAATGTTACCTGGATAAAGAAAGGCTAACGTTACCTGTATGAATAAAGACTAATTTTACCTGGGTAAATGAAGACTAATATTACCTGGATAAATAAAGAGTAACGTTACCTGTATAAATAAAGAGTAACGTTACCTGGATAAATACAGATTAATGTTACCTGGATAAATAAAGGCTAATGTTACCTGGATGAATAAAGACTAAAGTTACCTGGATAAATAAAGACTAAAGTTACCTGGATAAATAAAGAGTAATGTTACCTGGATAAATACAGATTAATGTTACCTGGATAAAGAAAGGCTAACGTTACCTGGATAGATACAGATTAATGTTACCTGTATAAAGAATGGCTAACGTTACCTGGATAGATACAGATTAATGTTACCTGGATGAATAAAGACTAATGTTACCTGCATAAATAAAGGCTAACATTACCTGGATAAATAAAGAGTAATTATACCTGGATAAATAAAGACTCATGTGACCTGTGTAAATAAAGGCTAACGTAACCTGCATAAATAAAGTCTAACGTTATCTGGATAAATATAGATTATTGTTACCTGGATGAATAAAGAGTAATGATACCTGGATCAAAAAAGAGTAATGTTACCTGGATAAATACAGATTAATGTTACCTGGATAAAGAAAGGCTAACGTTACCTGGATAGATACAGATTAATGTTACCTGGATAAAGTAAGGCTAACGTTACCTGGATAGATACAGATTAATGTTACCTGGGTGAATAAAGACTAATGTTACCTGGGTAAATAAAGAGTAACGTTACCTGCATAAATAAAGGCTAACGTTATCTGGATAAATACAGATTATTGTTACCTGGATGAATAAAGAATAATGATACCTGGATAAATACAGATTAATGTTACCTGGATAAATAAAGGCTAACGTTACCTGGATAAATAAAGAGTAATTATACCTGGATAAATAAAGACTCATGTTACCTGGGTAAATAAAGGCTTACGTTACCTGAATAAATAAAGGCTAACGTTACCTGGATAAATAAAGGCTAACGTTACCTGTATGAATAAAGACTAATTTTACCTTTGTAAATGAAGACTAATATTACCTGGATAAATAAAGAGTAATGTTACCTGGATAAATACAGATTAATGTTACCTGGATGAATAAAGGCTAACGTTGCCTGGATGAATAAAGACTAATGTTACCTGGATAAAGAAAGGCTAACGTTACCTAGATAGATATAGATTAATGTTACCTGGATAAAGAATGGCTAACGTTACCTGTATGAATAAAGACTAATTTTACCTTTGTAAATGAAGACTAATATTACCTGGATAAATAAAGAGTAATGTTACCTGGATAAATACAGATTAATGTTACCTGGATAAATAAAGACTCATGTTACCTGGATAAATACAGATTAATGTTACCTGGATAAAGAAAGGCTAACGTTACCTAGATAGATATAGATTAATGTTACCTGGATAAAGAATGGCTAACGTTACCTGGATAGATAAAGACTAATGTTACCTGGGTAAATAAAGAGTAACGTTACCTGCATAAAAAAAGGCTAACGTTACCTGCATAAATAAAGGCTAACGTTATCTGGATAAATACAGATTATTGTTACCTGGATGAATAAAGACTAACATTACCTGGATGAATAAAGACTAACGTTACATGGATGAATAAAGACTAACGTTACCTGCATAAATAAATGCTAACGTTATCTGGATAAATACAGATTATTGTTACCTGGATGAATAAAGAGTAATGATACCTGGATAAATACAGATTAATGTTACCTGAATAAAGAATGGCTAACGTTACCTGGATAGATACAGATTAATGTTACCTGGATGAATAAAGACTAATGTTACATGGATGAATAAAGACTAACGTTACCTGCATAAATAAATGCTAACGTTATCTGGATAAATACAGATTATTGTTACCTGGATGAATAAAGAGTAATGATACCTGGATAGATACAGATTAATGTTACCTGGATAAAGAATGGCTAACGTTACCTGGATAGATACAGATTAATGTTACCTGGATGAATAAAGACTAATGTTACCTGGATAAATAAAGAGTAACGTTACCTGCATAAATAAAGGCTAACGTTACCTGGATAAATACAGATTAATGTCACCAGGATAAATAAAGAGTAATGATACCTGGATAAATACAGATTAATGTTACCTGGATAAATAAAGAGTAATGATACCTGGATAAATAAAGACTCATGTTACCTGGGTAAATAAAGGCTAACGTTACCTGGATAAATACAGATTAATGTTACCTGGATGAATAAAGAGTAATGGTACCTGGATAAATACAGATTAATGTTACCTGGATAAAGAAAGGCTAACGTTACTTGTATGAATAAAGACAAATTTTACCTTTGTAAATGACGACTAATATTACCTGGATAAATAAAGAGTAACGTTACCTGGATAAATAAAGAGTAACGTTACCTGGATAAATACAGATTAATGTTACCTGGATAAATAAAGGCTAACGTTACCTGGATGAATAAAGACTAATGTTACCTGGATAAATAAAGAGTAACGTTACCTGGATAAATACAGATTAATGTTACCTGGATAAAGAAAGGCTAACGTTACCTGGATAGATAAAGACTAATGTTACCTGGGTAAATAAAGAGTAACGTTACCTGCATAAAAAAAGGCTAACGTTACCTGCATAAATAAAGGCTAACGTTATCTGGATAAATACAGATTATTGTTACCTGGATGAATAAAGACTAACATTACCTGGATGAATAAAGACTAACGTTACATGGATGAATAAAGACTAACGTTACCTGCATAAATAAATGCTAACGTTATCTGGATAAATACAGATTATTGTTACCTGGATGAATAAAGAGTAATGATACCTGGATAAATACAGATTAATGTTACCTGGATAAATAAAGGCTAACGTTACCTGGATGAATAAAGACTAATGTTACCTGGATAAATAAAGAGTAATTATACCTGGATAAATACAGATTAATGTTACCTGGATAAATAAAGGCTAACGTTACCTGGATGAATAAAGACTAATGTTACCTGGATATATAAAGAGTAATGATACCTGGATAAATAAAGACTCATGTTACCTGGGTAAATAAAGGCTAACGTTACTTGGATAAATAAAGGCTAACGTTACCTGGATAAATACAGATTAATGTTACCTGGATGAATAAAGACTAATGTTACCTGGATAAATAAAGAGTAATTATTTCTGGATAAATAAAGACTCATGTTACCTTGGTAAATAAAGGCTAATGTTACCTGCATAAATAAAGGCTAACGTTACCTGGATAAGTAGAGATTAATGTTACCTGGATGAATAAAGACTAATGTTACCTGGATAAATAAAGACTCATGTTACCTGGGTAAATAAAGGCTAACGTTACCTGAATAAATAAAGGCTAACGTTACCTGGATAAATACAGAGTAACGTTACCTGGATGAATAAAGAGTAATGATACCTGGATAGATACAGATTAATGTTACCTGGATAAAGAATGGCTAACGTTACCTGGATAGATACAGATTAATGTTACCTGGATGAATAAAGACTAATGTTACCTGGATAAATAAAGAGTAACGTTACCTGCATAAATAAAGGCTAACGTTACCTGGATAAATACAGATTAATGTTACCAGGATGAATAAAGAGTAATGATACCTGGATAAATACAGATTAATGTTACCTGGATAAATAAAGAGTAATGATACCTGGATAAATAAAGACTCATGTTACCTGGATAGATACAGATTAATGTTACCTGGATAAAGAATGGCTAACGTTACCTGGATAGATACAGATTAATGTTACCTGGATGAATAAAGACTAATGTTACCTGGGTAAATAAAGAGTAACGTTACCTGCATAAATAAAGGCTAACGTTACCTGGATAAATACAGATTAATGTTACCAGGATGAATAAAGAGTAATGATACCTGGATAAATACAGATTAATGTTACCTGGATAAATAAAGAGTAATGATACCTGGATAAATAAAGACTCATGTTACCTGGATAGATACAGATTAATGTTACCTGGATAAAGAATGGCTAACGTTACCTGGATAGATACAGATTAATGTTACCTGGATGAATAAAGACTAATGTTACCTGGATATATAAAGAGTAATGATACCTGGATAAATAAAGACTCATGTTACCTGGGTAAATAAAGGCTAACGTTACTTGGATAAATAAAGGCTAACGTTACCTGGATAAATACAGATTAATGTTACCTGGATGAATAAAGACTAATGTTACCTGGATAAATAAAGAGTAATTATTTCTGGATAAATAAAGACTCATGTTACCTTGGTAAATAAAGGCTAATGTTACCTGCATAAATAAAGGCTAACGTTACCTGGATAAGTAGAGATTAATGTTACCTGGATGAATAAAGACTAATGTTACCTGGATAAATAAAGACTCATGTTACCTGGGTAAATAAAGGCTAACGTTACCTGAATAAATAAAGGCTAACGTTACCTGGATAAATACAGAGTAACGTTACCTGGATGAATAAAGAGTAATGATACCTGGATAGATACAGATTAATGTTACCTGGATAAAGAATGGCTAACGTTACCTGGATAGATACAGATTAATGTTACCTGGATGAATAAAGACTAATGTTACCTGGATAAATAAAGAGTAACGTTACCTGCATAAATAAAGGCTAACGTTACCTGGATAAATACAGATTAATGTTACCAGGATGAATAAAGAGTAATGATACCTGGATAAATACAGATTAATGTTACCTGGATAAATAAAGAGTAATGATACCTGGATAAATAAAGACTCATGTTACCTGGATAGATACAGATTAATGTTACCTGGATAAAGAATGGCTAACGTTACCTGGATAGATACAGATTAATGTTACCTGGATGAATAAAGACTAATGTTACCTGGGTAAATAAAGGCTAAACTTACCTGGATAAATAAAGAGTAACGTTACCTGCATAAATAAAGGCTAACGTTACCTGGATAAATACAGATTAATGTTACCAGGATAAATAAAGAGTAATGATACCTGGATAAATACAGATTAATGTTACCTGGATAAATAAAGACTAATGATACCTGGATAAATAATGACTAATGTTACCTGGGTAAATAAAGGCTAACGTTACCTGGATAACTACAGATTATTGTTACCTGGATGAATAAAGAGTAATGATACCTGGATAAATACAGATTAATGTTACCTGGATAAATACAGATTAATGTTACCTGGATAAATAATGACTAATGTTACCTGGGTAAATAAAGGCTAACGTTATCTGGATAACTACAGATTATTGTTACCTGGATGAATAAAGAGTAATGATACCTGGATAAATACAGATTAATGTTACCTGGATAAATACAGATTAATGTTACCTGGATAAATAAAGGCTAACGTTACCTGGATGAATAAAGACTAATGTTACCTGGATAAATAAAGAGTAATTATACCTGGATAAATACAGAATAATGTTACCTGGATAAAGAAAGGCTAACGTTACCTGGATAAATAAAGGCTAACGTTATCTGGATAACTACAGATTATTGTTACCTGGATGAATAAAGAGTAATGATACCTGGATAAATACAGATTAATGTTACCTGGATAAATACAGATTAATGTTACCTGGATAAATAAAGGCTAACGTTACCTGGATGAATAAAGACTAATGTTACCTGGATAAATAAAGAGTAATTATACCTGGATAAATACAGAATAATGTTACCTGGATAAAGAAAGGCTAACGTTACCTGGATAGATACAGATTAATGTTACCTGGATGAATAAAGACTAACGTTACCTGGATAAATAAAGAGTAACGTTATCTGCATAAATAAAGGCTAACGTTACCTGGATAAATACAGATTAATGTTACTTGGATAAATAAAGAATAATGATACCTGGATAAATAAAGATTCATGTTACCTGGGTAAATAAAGGCTAATGTTACCTGCATAAATAAAGGCTAACGTTACCTGGATAAATACAGATTAATGTTACCTGGATGAATAAAGACTAATGTTACCTGGATAAATAAAGACTCATGTCACCTGGGTAAATAAAGGCTAACGTTACCTGCATAAAAAAAGGCTAACGTTACCTGGATAAGTAAAGAGTAATGATACCTGGATGAATAAAGACTAACGTTACCTTGATAAATAAATAGTAACTTTACCTGGATCAATACAGGCTAAGAGTAATGTTATTAGAATAAATAAAGAATAACCTTACCTGCATAATAAAGGCTAACGCTACCAGGATAAATAAAGAGTAACGTTACCAGGATTTATAAAGGCTACAGTTACCTGGATAAATAAAGACTAATGCTGACGTTACCTTGATGAATAAATAGTAACCTTACCTGGATTAATACAGGCTAATAGGAAATTTATTAGAATAAATAAAGAATAACCTTACCTGCATAAATAAAGAGTAATGTTACCAGGATAAATAAAGGCTAACGCTACCTGGATAAATAAAGAGTAATATCACCAGGATGAATAAATAGTAATTTTAACAGTATAAATAAAGAGCAAAGTTACCAGGATAAATAAAGGCTAACGCTACCAGGATAAATAAAGAGTAACGTTACCAGGATTTATAAAGGCTACAGTCGCCTGGATAAATAAAGGCTAATGCTAACGTTACCTGGATGAATAAATAGTAACCTTACCTGGATACATAAAGAGTAACGTTACGTTGATAAATAAAGATTAACGTTACCTGGATTAATAAAGAGTAATGTTACCTGGATTAATAATAAAGGCTAAGAGTAATGTTACCCGGATGAATAAAGTGTAATGTTAACTGGATAAATAAATAGTAACGTTTTCCCTCTTCAGTCTATCCTGTTTTCATTTTCTGTTGAATTCTTGTCATTGCCTTTCTCTCCCTCTCTCCCATGTTTTATGAAATGTTTCAATTGATCCTCTCGTGAAATACTTTTTTTTTTCTAAGCCAGAGAGATGCTTTTGGTGGTGCAGGTGATTTCCACTCAAGTACTATTCTTCTTTGTGCCAAGTTCCATTTTTGTAATTGGAGGGCATTAGGAACTTATTTACAAAAACACCAAAAATGGCCATCTCTGCATTCAGTTGTATAGCTTAGTCTTAAATATTTTATTTAAGTTTTGCCGATGTGCGACCAGAAGCTTCTTCATCTAGAGCAACTCCAGAACATTTGAGTCAAATGAGGACAGTCTGTGTTCCAATTCCATCCCCTGGACGCCAGTTATGGTTCTATAGCTAATGCAAAAGAGTAGGCTGATGGAACATCCATCTTGAGTGCCCCTTGAAAGAGGAAAAAAGTTTAGAGGTTATTTTGTCAGTTCTCACTGATGCTTTAGCGTCACAGTGTACAGCAGG
Source organism: Leuresthes tenuis (assembly GCF_036924035.1). Classification (NCBI taxonomy): domain Eukaryota; kingdom Metazoa; phylum Chordata; class Actinopteri; order Atheriniformes; family Atherinopsidae; genus Leuresthes; species Leuresthes tenuis. The sequence goes on along the minus strand of NW_027325368.1, from coordinate 27,833,583 downwards.
CGGAGGCAAGAAATAAATTTAGAACTAAAGCCAGATTTGTCTAACATAGCAAACAGATAACAGAAGCAGATACACTTAATTCTATCGAAAGCTTTTTCCGCATTGAGGGGGACAACCACGTCTGGGACCTGAATGGATGCAGGTGAATGCACAATATTCAGGAGTTTACACATATTTGTGAAAGTGACGGACCCTTATAAATCCAATTTGTCCATTTTTTTGTCCATTGAAATTAAATAGGGGCATTACGGTATGCTGTCAACCAAAAGGCAAACATGAAATAATGTATAAATTGATTCATATTCAATTCAATTCAATTTAATTTATATAGTGCCAGATTACAACAATTGTCATCTCAAGGCACTTAAATAATAAAGTCCAATTCAAGCCAATTGGAATTCAATTCAATTCCTTGCTAAGGAAACCAACAGATTGCACTGAAACTTGTCTTCAGTCCAATCTCCCGTCCTGAGCGTGCCTGTGGCGACTGTGGAAAGGAACGACTCCCTTTTAACAGGAAGAAACCTCTGGCAGAACCAGAACCAGGAAGAAACCTCTGGCAGAACCAGACTCAGGAAGGGTGGCCATCCGCCTCGACCAGCTGGGGTTTGAGAAGACAGAAAAGAGGGAAAAGAGGGGGGGAAAACACCATAACACCATTCAAAGGATAATAATGTCAATAATGATAATAAACAATAATGTCACATGTACATAATATCATTTGAGAAATTAAACAGGGGGAAAAAGAGAGCAAAATGAGGAAAGATGTGACAGATGAGGCCTCCCAGCAGTCTAAGCCTATAGCAGCTTAACTATGGGATGTTTCAGGATTACCTGAGACATCCCTGAGCCAGATTGGACAACTGTAATTCCTAAAATACAAGTTGATTGTTATCGAAGAGACTATTGTTGTTGTTAGCTCAGAAAGATAAACTGGGCAGAAGCCGTCTAAATACAAATCAGGTTCTAAAGATACTTCTAAAACTGCTCTACTTGATGATACATCAGTGATGATAGTGGGAAGGATTCCATTAATGTTCTCTCTGATAGAAACAATTTTATTGATGAAGAATCTCCTGAAATCATCACTGCTGAGAGTTAAAGGAATACATGGCTCAAAAGAGCTCGGACTCTTTGTCAGCCTGGCAACAGTGCTGAAAAGAAACCTGGGATTATTCTTATTCTCTTCTATCAATGATGAATAATAAGCAGTTCTAGCTTTACGAAAGGCTTTCTTATACGTTATTAAACTGTCTCTCCAGCTTTCTTGCAGTCTGCTTTAACGCACGCAGCTGTGAATTATACCAAGGAGCCAACCTCTTCTGACTGATTACCTTCAGCTGATTACCAGCATAAGGTGGGAAGCCGCAGAGAAGTGTGTAAGACTACATCTCTGCATCCTGGTCTCAACCCTGGGTTGTCATGTTTTTGGATGATAAATTCGTCCATATTTCTAGAAATGAGAGCCGCTCCTTCCAAAGTGGGATGGATGCCGTCTCTCCTCATCAGACCAGGTTTTCTCCAGAAATATTGCCTAATATTATCCATGTAGCCCACATTGTTTGCTGTCCACCATCTAGACAACCAGCGATTGAATGAGGACATGCGGCTAAACATGTCATCACTGGTCAGATTTGGCAGGGGTCCAGAGAAAACAAAATTACACACCGATGCAACATTAATTTTAGTGACCTCCGATTGGCGTAACCGGGAGTCATTACCGCCGACGTGAATAACTACTTTACCGTATTTATGTTTATCCTTAGCCAGCAGTTTTAAATAGGATTCTATGTCGCCCGCTCTGGCCCCTGGAATACATTTTACCATGGTCGCTGGTGTTGCTAATGCCACGTTTCTGACTATAGAGCTGCCAATTACCAGGGTTTTGTCCTCAGCGGGTGTGTTGCTGAGTGGGGAAAATCTATTTGAAACGTGGACAGGTTGATGGTGAACCACGGGCTTGACTTTAGGACTATGACTCCTCTTCCTGACAGTCACCCAGCCACTCTTAAGTCCTGGCTGCTCAGGATCTGTTGGGGGACGACTAACAGAGCTAGCTACGTTAGTTGGCTCTGCACTTGCTAAAGGGGCCTGGCTCGCTATCGGGTGGTTTTCAACAGTGCGGAGCCGAGCTTCCAATTCAGATAACCTTGCCTCCAAAACTACAAAAAGACTACATTTGTTACATGTACCATTACCACTAAAGAGGCAGAGGAGTAACTAAACATCTGACACACGGAGCAGGTGAAAGCAGGAGATAGAGGAAGAGAACTGGTAGCCATGTTAAGCTAGAGAAGCAGACACACCGCTAAAAAGTGAAAAATAAAGACTAAAGCTCTGTAAGAGTGACCGTTAGAATATAACAAGTATGCGATATAGTTAACTATGCAAGATGTGTAAATTATAGGGAGAAATAAGGTGATTATTAGTAGTTCAAGAGGAGCAAGAAATGTCACAGTGCACACACAAAGCAACAGGAAGTGATGCAATACATCTTACAAGCAAAGCCTCATATCAATTAATAACATTAATCTAAATTCTAAAAGCTGTCATTTGAACATTGAAAATATCACAGAGTGACAGTTTTCAAAAATAATGAAGTGCATCTTCGCTGAGGAGTGTGTAAGCAGCTCAGGCAGAGTCAGATTCAACATTAAGATATCCATCATCGTCATCTCTTAGCTGGTTCTTTGCTGCCTACTTCATCAGCTGTGCCTCGTTATGTCACTATCAATGCTGTTATAAACAGCATGTGAACTGTTTCTCATCTACTCTCATTCCTTCTTGTGTTTCTTGCTGTGCAGCACGCCTTGTACAGATATGTAGTTAGCTCATCTGCTCTGCTGTGTCTTTTGAGCCTCAACTACATAATGCACTTTTCCAAAGCACACAGTATGTAAGTATGTACAGAACCAAACAAGACAACTGACTTCAGCTTGTATTTTCATGAAAGTGCATTATTTGAGATTATACATTCGTGAAAGATAACTGTACTGTGTCAAATTAATATTGTTGTTACACTATCCCTGACTGTCAGCTGGCTAAAACTCCCATATGAATTTAGACTGGGGCACAGCTGATTTTTACTGGGGCATGTACCCTAGTGAAAGGGGTCTGACAACACCTATGGCATTCACACAGTCAGTATTGTTTTTTTTTTTCATTTTTCCTTCCTGCTTTGTCTGCAGCAGCTGTGTTACTTTCAGTCTGCAAGAAATATGTCATTGTTACTGGTCAACAGATGCCAACTCCGCCTGTGTTACATCAGTGCACACACACTCTCAGTCAGAAAGCCTCAGTTGACTTAACAAGTGAACAGCCAGTTGTAGTACTGCTTAGTGAAATCTCTGCTGTTAGGGATCTGTTAAACCAGATCACCTAATATTGGTTTGCACAAATGTCCAACCATTCTAGAAAAAATATGTAGATTCAAGAGCACATTATACAGCCAAGACATCACAGAGTGCAGTTGGTGTCAGTGAGTCAGTGACATTGTACTGAATACCAAAAATCCCAACTGTTGCTGTCCTTGGCTCATGATATTTATGTTTAAATTAGCTGCATATAGCAGAAGTAAATAATATACATACTTGACAAGAATATATAAATACATATAAATATATGTATATATATATATGTAAGCATGTTGAGAGTGCCGCTTCTTTAAAAAGTCCTTTTCTGTCATGATTTAGGTTTTGATTCATGTCTTGTCTCGTCATTTCCTGTTTTATTTTGAAATCACTAACTTCCCTCTCGTTTCAGGTACCTTGCCCTTCCTCCTGTGTCAAGTGTCTGATTGTCTTCCCTGATTCCCAAGAGTTTCAACCTGTTCCCCATGGCTCCTCTTGTGCTCAAATAGTCTGCGTCTCCCTTGTCTTGTGCCAGTATGTTGTCTCTTCCATGAGCCTCACCCTCGCGTCTCTATTCCAAGAATCCCAAGTTGTGATTTCCTTGTCCTTTGAAGTCGAGCGTTCCTCCTTCAGAGAGATCTTTTGTCGTAAGTTTTTCCATAGCCATAGTTTATTATAATTGTAAGTTTCATAGCCGGTTTCTGTTCCTCCGTTTATTTGGAGTGCTTTTGTGTATTGTTTTAGAGATCTTTGTGCCGCCGTTATAGGTGTGCTTATTGATAATTGGTGAGGTTTCATAGTGTCTCGGTTTTTGTTTAAGTCCGCCTCAGTAGGAGAGCGTGAGTTTATTTTGTTATCTTTAATAGCCTTTTGTTTTCCTCCTAGAGTGGAGAGGTTTTGTTTGATCATTTTTCATAGCCGCACCATCCTCAGACATATTTACTGAGGAGAGTGCTCAGGTGCTCGCAGCCTCTTCTTTTGCTCTGTGTGGACATCCTCAACCTGCTGTTTATACAGATAAACATTCTTGACTGTGAAAAGACCCTGCATCTGTGTCCTGAGGCTGTGACATGTTCAGCTAAAAACTGCTTTCTGCTTCTTGTTTTATGGCTGGAGTTTGCTATTTTACAGTAAAGCACATTGGGCCTCATGTAACAACCGTTCGTACAAACAGATTTGTTCTTAAGTCGTGCGTATGAGTGATTTAAAAGAGCTTGCACATTCACCAATGTTTTCGTATTTTGAGTTTTCTTTCAGGTACGAACAGAATTTACGAGAGATCCAGACCTGTCGTAGGAGTCATAGTCCACTGTTATTCGAATCAAGTTTGCTTGATTAATGGATTGTATATTTATTACTTTAAAGCAATCATAGATAAATATATACATTATACCCCATAATTATGCTGACATGATTCTGTTTGACTTAAATCATGCACTAATTGAAGGTCAATTTGACTCTGGATATAACAAGGTCAATGGGAAGTGTAACCAGGGGCTGACTTGCTGCTTTTGGATGCCTTAGCGCGTCAGGCTCTTGGAAGAGAGCGTGTGTTCTGAGACTGTGTAGATATGCTTTGTGATGACAGGCGAATGGCTGATATTGCGATTTAGATTGCCAAAGATTGTGCTGCTGATAATATGCGGCTTGCCAGAGCCACAACACAACAGAGAGAAACACGCCAATCAAACCCAATTCCACCCTCACCACCCTTGGATTTTTGGTCACGGGAACCTTTCAGAGAGAGATTGGAGACAGATCGGGTAAGTCCCAGTCCTCTGTGAGTCGTGCGCTCCCCTTGGTCATCAAAGCTCTCATCAGTTCATCATCCATGGTGCATCAAATTCCCATTCATCGCTGTCGAACAAGTACAAATTAAGAGGGACTTTCATGCCTTGGCTGGACTGCCAAACATAATCGGAGAAAAAGACTGCACACATATACGTATCAAAGCCTACGTGCCATCATGGAGCGCTCTAGTGTTTTTGTTTATGCATTTAGCTGACGCTTTTAACGAAAGTGACTTACAAATTAGGATATAACATTACAGCTAACAATAAGCTACGTAGAAGGAAAGCACTAGTCAGAGTTCGTCAGAGGTGACAGGGGAGACAGTGTAGAGATAGATTATTCTGGCATGCTGCGTTTTGCACAAGATTGCCATGAACAAGGGTCTCCCACTACCTGAACCAGCCCAGGCAGACCCCCCCTCATGGGCCGCCCCATCAAAGTGCCATCATGATGAGGCAACAACTGATTGCACAGCTTTAGTTGCATTCTTTGGGCTCCTGCCCATGGCAAGACGTTTTTTTTGTTTGTTTGTTTGTTTGTTTTAAGCCATTTTCATATCAATCCATTTCTTCTTTATTTCAGTGACATTATGAACTACAGGTGACTGTAGCCAAATTATATATCGTCGGCACACAAGGCACCAACAATATATATTTATAGCGGACACACGTAGCGTGATGTGATAAGATATAAGGATTTATCCGAAAGTTCTCACTATCTGAATAAGCCTTATTTAACCTCGTTTTAGGGCACCACCTTCAATTGAAGGAAAAAGACAGAATCTTACGATTCTGGTATGTTAAATTAATAATCAATTATTAATGAATAATTAATCAATTCCAGTCTCATATAGTTGCTACTCATGAATTCTCGTTTAGTTGGACTCACACGTACATAAAGAACACATACACAAAAACCGGTTGATTTTATATATGTATATATATGAACCATTTATTAAAATGATATGACCAAAGATACGAACCTTAAGACAACAGGAGAAATGCTTTGAATATGGATGATTATATAAGAAACACTTAGTGAATTGAAAAGAACTAAAGGGAGGGGATGGATGGATACCGGAATCATTCAAATAATCTAGGTTTGTTACTATTTGAATTTAAAGGCTGACAGCTTGGGTTAATTTTTCATTTTAACAGTGAATTCTCTCGACACCCACCGCATACCGTCTGAAATGTAAGAACAGGGCAGATCTTACGATTAGGTCAGCTCCGAACCACAGGTCATCGCCAGCGGGTCCAACTGGGCCTCTCTCGGTTCCGCATCTGGCGGCCTTCGTTGTGGTTGACTTTCAGGGACTGGACCGGTCGCTTTCCTGCGCCAGAGAATGGCTTCCTTCTGGTAGCTTGAAGACGAACGGGGTGGTGTGTCGGAATTCACCGCAAATAATGATCAAACTGTCCAAGGGTGGAGTTGGTTTTGGTTGCTGACCAACTCTGATGAGGTGAACTTAAATTCACCAAAGATTGACAAAAAGGTTGACAAGCTGAACGCTGGCTCCTTTTGGTGATCAAAAATAGGTGAGGAGGCTGCAGCAGCAGAGTTTAAAACGTGCTATAGAGAGGAGACAGGATGATGGCTGAACAAAAACGCAAAATGTATCTTTCTGCTACATTCTTCCTTTTCTGTCTTTGTTCGGACCTTCTTCTTCCATCTCATCTTCCTCTCCTGCCATTTTCAAAGACTCTCCACCAGACTCTCATTCCATCATTTCAGAACTCTCTGCTCTTCATCTTCTCTACTGATCTGGACTGCTGAACTTTCAATATTCTGACTTTTCCTCGCGGTTTCCGGAGTTTGATTCGCGGAGGCGGGGCATGACGTAGGCTTACGCTACACTTTCAGCCAATGGTATGCCTGAAACTGTTGTGACGTCTGCCTGGGCGTATTTTGTAAGGTGAACTGCAACGAGGGTGCCTCAAAGCAACTCGACTCCTGAATTCCTCCGTCTCATAAACATTTGTTCAGAGGATTCTAAAACACCATAACTTGTTAAGATATAAAAGGGTAAAGATATAGCATAAACTTAGGATATAAAGACATCAAAAACAACATAACATAACATAGGTAATGATTATGAGTCTCAAAATTCAGATGGATATCTGTAAAATTATGACGTATGAATAACGAACCAAACAATGTTATTTTCCTGTGTTAAACACAGAATACAATAAGAAACAGCTGAAGCATTGGTTAACAGTTGCATTATTTCATATAAATGTCCCATGTCATATGCAAGTTGTTGACTTAGTTTTGGGTTTAACTATTCAGTACTACGAACCACTCGGGTGCAATGTGGCTCCATAAGCTGATTAGTCATTTTCCAAAATAATTACTTCTTCCGTATCGTTCCACGTACGATCATGAAAAAGGTATTAAAATGCAGCTTGTGATATCACTGAGAACATTAAAGAACTTGTACAAAGATATAAAGCACATTTAATACAGTTTCAAGATTCAGCTGAAAGTGATTCTGGGTGAGATCCTTTTGAGAGGTCCATGCAGGGACTGTCTCTGGCTTGAATCAGAGTCAGGGCAAACTGTCACCATTGTTTACTTTGACCCATACAGGGTCGGAAGGGTCCTGTTATGGTTTTCTTCAATACTCTCCTGAGAGGGTCCGTTGTTTGTTCAGCTTAGTTAGCACTAAGCTATTAATGCATTCACCTAAATTTATGGCACAGGTCTGTGGAAAGAGGGGCTGAGAAACTCCCCCAAAATGCTTTCGTGGGCAAAGATTGGTGTAAATTTCTCTTCTTTGATGTAGAAATCCCCCATCTGGTATTTCCACACTGACCATCCCCACAAAAGAATGTTGCAGTCATTTAAAGTCTTAAGTCTGTATTAAATTCCACACTTGAGTTCACTATATGACACAGAATAAACAGCACTCGTAATTGCTTTCTTCGCTTTAGCAGGTCCCGTAATTTCACTGCTGACACTGCTAAAAATCACAGATTTTCCTTTTTGGATATCTGAAAGCAGAACTTTTAGTCTCAGAGCCCGTAAAGTTGTTCTTTTTGCACCTTGATGCCATTCTCATGACTCAACACTCAACACTTCCTGGCACAGGAGAGAGGAAGCGTAGCCTTATGGTATTATTTAGAGCCTGGATTATGCAAATTTACTGCCCCCATGCATGTGCACTTAAATACGCACGAGTGGGATTCATCATTTACGCAGGTCGTTTACACACTTTTTCTGAAGATAGGAAAGGAGAGGTGAGAATTTTGCAAGGAACTGAGGGACCCTGGAAAATAAAATACTGTGGTGAGGTGACGGGGGATGGAGTGCAGCTGTGGAAACAAAGACAGGTGACTTAAATGAACCTAATGATGTAATAAGGAAAAGCATAGCAAAACCTAAAACCTGAAAACAAGACATGACAAAAACATCTTTGGAAGATCACAAATGTCATGTACGGGCTGTGTTACAGAGACTATAGGAGAATCGCCCATATGTAAAGGTTGAGAAATGTGAATTCCACGCCTCTTCTGTTTCGCTTCTGGGATATGTATTCAAGGGTGGGCAGGTGAAGACAGATCCCCCAAAAATTCAAGCTGTTGTTGAGTGGCCTGTTACAACTTCCCTCAAGGATTTGCAAAGGTTTTTGGAGTTTGCTAATTTCTACCATCGCTTCATATGGAATTACAGTCAAGTAGCAGCGCCTTTTACCCATCTTACCTCCACGAAGCTGCCCTTTCTGTGGTCTTCTGAGGCGGAAACCGCATTTGCTACCCTGAAGAAACGATTCCCTTCAGCTCCCATCCTTATCCAACCTGATCCCGACCGACAGTTTGTGGTCGAGGTGGATGCGTCATATTCCGGTGTGGGGGCGGTCTTGTCTCAGCGATCCAAATCAGAAGGGAAGATGCATCCATTTGCTTATTTCTCACGCAAGTTGTCCCCTATCGAAAGAAATTATGATGTTGGTAACAGAGAGCTCTTGGCGGTTAAACTGACATTGGAAGAATGGAAGTTTTGGCTGGAGGGGGCTAAACAGCCTTTGGTAGTTTGGACTGATCATAAAAACCTAATTCATCTCTATGATACCAGGCGACTGAACTCTCGGCAAGCACGATGGGCATTGTTTTTTGGGCGCTTCAACTTCTCAATTACCTATTGTCCCGGCACCTCTAATGTTAAGCCTGATGCCCTCTTGCGTTCTCTCAGGGCTCTCCAGATGTCTTCGAAAACATCCTGCCCCCTTCTTGCATGTTAGGAGGGACTTGGGCTGTGGAGGACCGGATCAAGCAAGGTCTAAGCGCGGATCCTGATCCATGAACCAGCCCACCTTACCTGCGCTATGTTCCAACCTCTGCTAGATCTGTTATTCACTGGGCTCACACAGCCAAGTTTACCCGCCATCCTGGTAGCCAACGGACCATATCCCTCCTTAAGAGGTATTTCTGGTGGCCTCCCATGGACTCCGATGTTAAGAAATACGTTTCTGCCTGCTCCGTGTGTGCTCGTAATAAAAGTGGCAACTGACCCCCTGCTGGTTTCCTCCAACCTCTGCCTATTCCCGAGAGACCTTGATCACACATTGCTTTAGATTTTGTTACTGGTCTACCGTCTTCTAAAGTTCACACAACCATAATTGACCACTTCTCTAAAGCAGCTCACTTTGTTCCACTGAAGAAGCTTCCTTCTGCATTGGAGACTGCGGATCTGTTAGTCACCCATGTTTTCCAACTCCATGACATCCCCACTGAAATGGTTTCAGATCGCAGTCCCCAATTTATTTCCCAGGTTTGGAGGACATTCTGTTACAGCCCCGGGGCCAAGGTCTGCCTGAGTTCTGGCAACCATCCGCCATAATTCACTCACTTCCGCAACTACTGGACTCTCTCCGTTTGAGAGGTCACTGGGGTACCAACCACCTCTCTTCCCCAGGCTGGAGGGTGACCTCGATGTTCCTTCTGTCCAGCATCACCTTCAACATGCTCAGCAGACATGCGTCACTGTCCGTGATGCGCTTCAGCATACTACTGACCAGAACTGTCGCCAAGCTGACTGTCATAGATCACCAGCTCCTCAATATGTTCCTGGCCAGAAGGTCTGGCTTAACTCTAAAGATGTTCCCCTAAAGGCTACCACCACAAAGCTCCCCCTTGTATGAATGAATTGGATTATTTTTTGTTTAATTCATTGGATTTGATTGGATTGCGATTACAATGGACTGGACTCTAATTGGATTGAATTGGACCATACCATTGAAGTGCCTTGAGATGACATTTGTTGTGTTTTGGCACTATATAAACAAAGTTCTGTGATGGACTGGCGACCTGTCCAGGGTGTACCCCGCCTTTCGCCCAACGACTGCTGTGATAGGCTCCAGCCCACCCGCTACCCGACTGACGGATTGACGGTATAGGAAATGGATGTATGGATAAACAAAGTTAAATTGAATTTAAGTGAAAATTGAATTGAATAAATAGTTTGTTCTGTTTTGCAAATGTTAGTCTTTGAAGATGATATTTTGTGTACTGAGAATAGCTATGCTCAACAGGTCCAACATTGTATCACCATGGTATAGTAGCCTGCAACATAAAATCATTTACGCTTGAAAAATGTTGGTAAACTTCTTTTTTTCCACATTGTAACTCCATGTGATGTAAACTAAATATTCATAAAAATGAAAAATTAAATAAAAGATACTCTATCCCAAAGGGAAAGTATACAATTCTAACTTGTTTATATTTTCTCAAAACATAATAATTAGCAATATGTGTAACATATGTTGTGTTCTATGGCCTGTAAATACAGTAAAATAAAAACAAAATACAGTTTTTAGGATGTATATGTAAACACAAATGTATTGAAGAAAGCAAGTTTATTTTGTAAACATTTAATTAACATATTCAGATATCCCTTCAAATTACATCTCTTGAACAAATTTGGAATGTCTTTTCAAAGAAAATTCACAGGTGGTGACTACATTAAAAGGTAATTATTTGAAAATCATGACAGTTTCAGATTACCAGAAACACAAATACTTGTGATTGTTTTATTATCTGTATGACTTGATGCAGACATGAAATAAAGAAGTACTGTTGATGTTGGTGTTTGGATTTGCAAAAGGCATCTTTTTGACAGTAGACCTGATACTTTGGCTGTGGTGCCAGCAAAACATTGTATGCACAATGAGCCATGGCTTTATATGGTAAGTTTTTTGTTAAAGGGGAAGTACATATTTTTTTAATCTGGACCTTATTTCTGGCATAAAATACGTTCATCTACTCACTGATAACAGTTTAGTGAAAGTCGACGTACTTCGGATGCTATTTATATCACTCGAGATCTGCATATATCCATATAACGGGAGTGAACAGGGCATAGACAACACAGCCTCTAAATAAGCCATTATCTGTCTTTATTTCACCAATACTTTAAGACAAATGAATGAATGAGTAGTCGTCCATGTCGTCAAAATCTGATAAATATTCTGCCATGTTGCACAAAACTAGCAGTAGCAAACTCTGTGTGAAGATAGCCGATTCCAATCATCCAATTAGACGCATGTGTAGAAAGCCCCTGATAACCCCCCGATAGCCCCCAATAGCCATAGTCATAATATACATTGACGCCTCCATAGACTGACACTGCCTATTGGAGCTGACGTATCAGTGCGGACACCATCTTGGATGGGTCCCCAGTGCCCCCCCATTGCATTTATTTTGACCGAGGAAGGTGTATATCCCTAACTACAATAATCATAACTCCCTGAATTATTACCGGATTTTCACAGGGTTTGGTTTGTTACAAACATCAGAGATTTAGTTATGATACAGAACACTGTCACATATTAAAAATATGTGCTTTCATGCTGAAAGACTTTGTTTGATGCTCTTTAACAAAGGCAAGGTAAGGCAAGGCAAGTTTATTTGTAGAGCACAATTCGTACACAAGGCAATTGTGCTTTACATCTACATAAAATCACAAGAAGGCAAATAAAATCATTCCAAAAACATAAAAAATAATAAATAACAAAGACATATGGTAGGCTATGGCATATTGATGAATGTATAAATTAAATAATTTAATGTTTCAATAAAGAAACAAGTTTGATTGTTAATTTGAATTTATTTCTATCTCTCACACTCACGACCCTTCTGTAACACATTTACATACAAGCTCCCATATATACTGTACCAGCTCAGTGCATTTTTTTTGAAGGCCTAGAAAAGTAAGTGTTGTAATTCCAGGTCATTTCAGCATCTTACACTACCCTGTTAGGCTTGCAACTGGGGCTGGGAGCTAAAACCCTTGAAAAAGAACTGTTTTGCACAGCTTCTTGCATATGCTGGCAGTCTGTAACTCCAGGGTAGTTAATTTTGCGATGTGTTGCAGTTTTATTTTGTGAGATGCAGACACCAAAATGACACAAGCATAAAATGATGGTTCTCAATTCCCAAATAGGTTTCTGCAATGTGCTCACCGAGTCAGAACACATCCTCTGAACCCAAACGAAATGACGAAGGACAAACCTGTATCACTGGAAAACCCTCAAAATATGAAGAAGAAAAAAAAAACAGCGAGACAATGAGAGAGAGAACCAGTTCCTGCTGTAATAACGTTACAGGTAAGTAACGTTAGTTACGATGATATAATATTATATATGGTAAAATAACCAAAATATTTTGGTGGCGACGTTGGATTACGTTCCAGCTAGCCATGAGGCGTATAAGTATATTATGTCTATATATAGACCTGATCCAGCTCACAAGATGTCACCTGAGTGATCTAAATAGCGTTTGGAGGACGCTTACTTTCACACAAATGTTATTGATGAGTAGATGAACATATTTTATGCCAGAAATAAGGTCCAGGTTTTAAAAAATAACAAAAAACTTCCCCTTTGAGGAAGCATCATCTTTCAGTGACACCGAAGAATTGCAGTAATTGCCATGTAAAATATGAAAAATTAGCATAGAACGAATGGAGACTCGCCATGGCTTGAAGGTGACCTATGACTGGGACAGGCAGTTTGAAGTGGCTGCTGCTGTAGCTTAGCACTCCATCAGAATTTCTATACGAGTGCTCCAACTACTGCATCAATGTCATTGTACCCTTACAGGTATTACAAATAGATTATTTTACACCATTTGCACCCACAGTCAACATGTGCAGACAGCAGGTTAGCATGAACGTGTTTGCTTAAACATGTCACTGTGAATATGAAGTGAACTATTGTTTTGCTTATATTTAAGTAGTATGTATATACTGTATATATTCGACTCAATTCAATTAAAAAATACTTTAATAATTGAAGGTAAATTATATTGCTGCTGTATTAATTATTATTTCTGATGTGCTGTTTTTATATATAGATAAAACATATAAAACTAATAAGTGATAAGCATGTAAAAAGTGTAGCAGAGACACAGATGAACTCTCTCAGTGGGCAACATAAAAAGTGTATAGATATATATGTGTATATGTAAATGCAAAACTAGAAACTTGACAGACAAGTTAGCGTTTAATTTTTTTGATGGTTTGTTAAGTTTTGACTTTGTGTGTGTGTGTGCAATTTTCATCTTTTCACAGCAGTAAATTGGCTATCTTAATCATAGATTAATCATCTCAGAAAACAAATACTCTCAAAATCCTGAAGAATTTTTTGCTCTACATAGATTTCATTTATTAATTTTTTCATTCATCTTGATGTCAGTGTTAGTTTTTCCACAGATGTGGAATGTTCATCTGGTCACACTTTAGCATTGATGGCTTTGACAGTAACAACTAATATTTACTTCATGCCTTTTTTTTTGGTGTTGTTATTCGTAAATAGTCTGGAAAAAGCAAAATGTTGAGGACAGTGAACTGACAGTGCTCTCAGTGATGATCCTATTGTTTGCCATTAGTTAGTCTTAATGTTGAGGTTTTCACTGGATAAATTCTTGGAAAAGAAGCCAAACACCCACTGAAAATGGGTGTTTTCTCCAACAAACAGAGTGGGAACTCAACTCTGTACTCTAGGATGCAGTGACATTCCTGCTGAGTGTAGTTGCAGGTCCAACCAAGCAAACATCACTTGCAAGATTAATCATCTCTGATAATTTAAGCCAGAAGTGGTAGTGGTAGTGAATTGATGTTTCTCAGTTTGCTGTTTGGAGGCTTTTCAAATTAACTGAGCACTGTTATGTAACTGATCAGTGTGGATATGTGTTCATTGTACAACCTGATCAAAATCCACAGCTCCATTTAGATCTAAACTACTAGTTAACAATAAAATTTCAAAATCACAATAGCACAAGATATCATTAATATAGACATTTATTTCTATGTGATAAAGTTTACTACACATCTTCTAAAATTGCTGTGAAATCAAAATCATAGGGGAGATCTTTTTCAGAACAGACCATTCATCCCTGTTACAACCCTTAGAAAAACACATGTCCAGATCTTTCAGTTACACATTTGACAATTTTCTTCAGGGGTGAAAACAACTGAGAATAACTTCTCCTATGTTAGAACACAATCAAAGATATTGTTTATTTCTGTTCATTTTTAAAAATTCTGGCTACCATAAATCACTGGAATCAGACTGAAGGAATAAGCCAATAAGGCTGCAGTAGTAATCAATAAATATTTTAGTCAACTGGTCCCATGCTAGTTTCCTTTTCTTTTCTCTTTTTTATTTACACCTTCCCCATATCTTTTTCCTGTGTGACTTTTGTCAACTTTATCTCTCATCCTCTTACTTAAATTCCCATTATAGTTCCTTCTTGTGTTGCATTTCTCATGTCAATACTGCAAATATGGCAGGCCCCACGTGGACGTTGAATGATGACAGATCACTTCAGGTCGATGCCCTGGGCGAGGGCCTTTTCCTTGGCCTAAAACACACACAGATAACACAAACGTGATGATAAATCATTCAGCAATGGCATATCCAAGAATAGACCTTTACAGGACATGATAATCTAGCAAACAGTTTTGTCCTTCTAAAAATACATCACTTGCTTGTAGTTCCCAGAGTTTCTAAAAGCAGAATGGGAGGCAGAGCCTTCAGTTATCAGGCCCCTCTCTGTGGAACCAGCTGCCAGTTTGGCTTCAGGAAGCAGACACCCTCTCTACCTTTAAGATTCGGCTTTAAACTTTCCTTTTTGATAAAGCTTGTAGTTAGGGATGGCTCAGGTGACCCTGAAACATCCCATAGTTCTGCTGCTACAGGCTTAGACTGCTGGAGGACCTCCTATTATTCACTGAGCACTTTTTCCTCATTTTGCTATCCTTTTTCTCCATGTATGTGGCTCTCTTTTAACCTGCTAGATCACCATGGTGATTTAGGTTGAACTCGTAACCTAGTCAGTGCAGTTGATATTTAGTTTTCGATTAAAATGTTTGAAAAAGTGACAGACTTTAATTGAGTGTTGCCTTGTTATCCCAGACAGCAAACTCAGACTGAAAAAATGTTGGCTGGGAGTATTTTTGAAAATTGACATCGTAAAATAATTGATATTGAATAAATGTTGGATGTGAAGTACCTGACAAAAAAAATCAATAAACTGGATTAAATGTTAATATTTGGATATTTATCATATTTATAATATTTTCAAATTAAGCTAAAATACAATGTTGATTCACTAACATTCTACATTTACTTTTTTTAAATATTTGACCCACCATGGAGTTCAATCTTAAATTAAAAAAAAAATTAAAAAATGCCCCCTTGACCGGAATGGGTTGCTTTCACGTGACTTCATATTGTTGCATCGCAAGAGCGGACAATTCAGATCGAGGGCAGGAAGTGAAATAAGTTAGACTGCCGTCTGACAAAAAATGCCTGTTTTGTGTGGTTTACGGTTGCTCTAATCGTTCTAACAATTTTTTTTTTTTTTTAGAATACCGAAGATAGTGAGACATAATATATGTAGATGCCTCATGTCTAGGTGAAAAATGTAGAAATCTCACAGAGCAACGCTGTAAAAAGTGGATTTTAAACCTACGTCTGTGGTCAGGAGGAACAGAGACTGCTAATGCCCATGTCTGCAGCGACCGCTTTTTCAGAGGTATGTTAGCTTGCTAACTTGGTTTTGTGGCTGTGTTTATATAGCATTAGCTTGTCGTTAAATGCTCATTTACTTAGTAATGATTACGAAGTTACCAGTAGTCTAATATGGATTTCATTGGGACTTTTTAGGCTTCCCTAGCGCTTAGGGTGACGTTGAGTCTGTAGAATGGGCTCCGACGGTCAACCTCAGTTACCAAAAAACTACGCCCAACAAGAGCAGAGAATGAATCTCAAGGAAAACCAACAAAGACAGTCGGAATGGGCAGAGGCTATGTTGGTTCTCCAACAGTCAGCTGAGAGCCCGGGTATGAGCCCAGATCTGAAGCAGACACACGAGTGTTTCGCTCGATCTCAGAGAGGGTTTACCTTGAAACATAAAGGACTGTCAGACTAACGTCAATGTTAAGATGTGTTGCATGTAGCTTCCCTTGGCAAAGCAAATGTGTTTGGCATAAACGGTATTCAGATCACAATTCTGCTGCCATAATGCTGGACAGGACGAGGGGATGTGTTGCATTTTTGTTGACATTGTAGCCGAAGATGCTAGCTGCTAACGTCTTAACGCATAAAACAATATAAGACCACACACTCACCCTGGTGAAGACCAAACGACCGTTTGTTACCGAGGTTGTGGACCCACCCGCTGACAAAAAAATGATATGCTTCCATACTTTTATATGGTTTCATTTGCTGTTTGGTGTAGTAGGATGTCTGAAGGACCAGGTAGTTTGTCATGTCAACAGCCTCGATTGTCTGCAAATCTTTAGGTTCTGTCGAAATGTTTTCGATGTTTCCCTCCTCCACCACACCTCATTCAAATGATCAGATCGTCATCAAGCTCTGCAGCGGCCTGATAAGGAGCCATTCATTTGAATCAGGTGTGGTGGAGGAGGGAAACATTGAAAACATGCAGGGCAGTGGGTCATGAGATGCGGAATTGAGAAACACTGCTGTAAGTCATCTTCCGCCCCTGCTCTCGCTGACCATAGGGGTAGTCTTCTTAGTTTTGTTGTAGCTTATACTGGTTGTAACAAAGCTGCTAGGCCTCGCTACTGCTACCATGAATTGCTAGCCAATGGCAACACCTTTGGGGTCTTTCCAATCTGTCACATGGTCTTTCCCTTGTTGTCAGCTGCCCTATTCACAGCAGTCACTAGGTATGCTAGACTTGTATTCGAAGTAAACACAAGAAACTTGTGCTAAAAAAAAATGGACCAGACTCAGTGAATAATTCCCTATAATTCCTATATAGACCAGTGAGCAGTGCTGACCAACATGTTATTGGGGTAATCAGGTGGGAACCTCCTTTTAAGTCAAGTCTGATGTTGCCTTGCACAAAAGAATGATCCCAGTCTTTTCCACACAGTGAAACTAGCCATTTGTTAACATAATTATGTGCTGTTTTACTGTATCTATATTCGATTGGTATGAGCATGTTCTTTAAGACCTTTTGTGCCACCGTTAAAGGCGAGCTTTAAGTTGATAGTTTCATAGTGCCTCTGTTTTTTAAGAGCGTCTTTTGTTTAAATCCGCCTCAAAAGGAGAGCGTGAGAGTTTTTTTTGTATTCACTCATAGCTTTTCTGTTTTCCTCCTGAGTTGGAGAGATTTGTTTTTATAATTTTTCATATTAGCAATCTCCACAGCCATTGTTACTGAGGAGAGCGCTTCAGGATTTTCACAGCCTGTTCATTTGCTCTGTGAGGAGATCCTCATTCTGCCATGCCTTGCCTTGCTGTGCTTTGTTTATTTAAATAAACATCTTTGAACTTGAACTGACCCTGCACTTGTGTCTCGAGGCCGTGACAGAAATGTTGTCCGGAGAGCTGTGCTCTCTTGTCTTCAATGAAGCAACTGTTTTGTTTTTTGTGTTTGTTTTTTAGGGGGTGATTTAGAAATTTTGGTTACATGCTGCCATTCCGACATTGGTCTCCAATTGTCGGAATAGCGACACTTAATTTTTTATCAAACGTCCCGTCATTCCGACACTTTTTTCCTCCTATGGTCGGAATGGCGGTATGTTTTTTTTTTTTTTTAACCTACCGCCATTCCGACAGTTCCTTTTAATAGCCTATTTTTTACCCAAAACATTTTGCACTAATGATATGCCGGCGCAAATACGCCCTAAAGTTTGGCGCACAAACTCTGCACATGCAGAGGCCACAGAGGCCTCACAAACAAACTTTAATAATCTATTATCAAAATCCCCTGAATTTCAAATATAAAAATACAGATATTAATGTAACTCTGGCGAGACTGAAACTGATTAAGCAGAAATACAGTGTCAGTGAGCTGTCACAGCTGCCAGCTGGAGCCGAGCTCTCCACAGAGCCCATGCGTCTTTTGCACGCTGTCATCATATGCAAAAGTAATAATTGCAATTACAGATATCACGGCTACTGCACAGGACACAGTTGCGAGCACTCTGCCTTGCCTTGCCAATAGGAGATGAGAGAAATGATAGCATAGAACATAGAAAATTCATTCATGTTATTCATGTGATTTATGAGTACTCGCTCCAATTTTGGGAAGCGCGGATGGGCTATGCGCATTTGGCACAAACACACAGCCGTTGCACAAGGCTTTATACAGCCTGTTGATATCTTAAGGACCTAACTGGTCACACCTGGGAGTAAATATCATGTAGAGATTGTTTTTACATGGCATTACAGCTGAACATATAGCTTTCATCCACAAACCAACGTGGGAGAGCCCGAAGACGCATGTGCCAGGCGCACATAGGCATGCATAAAACCAATTTTGACCACTTCATGCTGTTTATTTGCTTTCTTTTAGTTAACTTTCGTTTCTTTTGGATTCTTGTGCGTGTTATGGAGCCGTTTCGGTCCATGTTTGTAAGCCTTTTTTTCCTGGATTAAATTTTCGGAAGTTGAAACAAGTGGCATTGGAGTGTGTGATTGAAAACCACCGCGGACTGCTTCTCCTCTTCCAGTTGCCGAGACTTTGTGTTTTTAATAACGCTTGTCTGTAAACATATGTTAAACATATAAATTGCATGATCAGAAAGAAGGGACTCACCTGTTGAGTAACGCACATTTCCTTATATGGAAAGCCTTGTCGGAATGGTGGGACATTTGAATGTCGGAATAGCGGGATGTCGGAATGGTGGGATGTTGGAATGGTGGGACGTTTGCATGTCGGAATGGTGGGATGTCGGAATGGTGGGATGTCGGAATAACGGGATGTCGGAATGGCGGGATTTCGGAATGGGTGTTGCCACCCAGAAATCTTTCACACTTCATTCTGACAGCCTGTCCATTTAATGGATAAAATTTTAGATGATGGAGTACTATGTACGGAAGAAGCATCACATGACACAAAACAACCATGTCTTGTGAGCACTCACAAAAGCTGAAGAGGAAAGCCTGAGTTAACAAAGAAATATTCTAATCTCAATTGCAGAACCTGTGATCTCTGAGAGGAGATTTAGATTTTGTTGAGCCAGCTAACTCAAAGAAAGCCTAGCAGTATTAAAACCTGCCTTGTAGTTCACCTCTCTGATTCACAAAAGTTGTTTCCATCCCACCTTATGAGAAACATCTTTCTCTTCAGAAAGACTAAAACCACCTTAAGTTGAGTTTTATACTATTGTGGCATGATTTCCGATATCTTTGTTAGCAATAGCAGTTCCATTAGCATTAACATGAAAAGCTACAGTTGAATAATAGCCAAGTCATTTTAATATACTTCGTGGTGCATGTTAGTACTGATCAGTTACAAGAAATAGCAACAATTACAGTTTAAATACAGCTGATTGGGAGGAGGAGGAGGGGGGGGGTGTGTGTCATGAGTCCATACACCAAGTTTGGCATCGAAACATCAATGCATCGCAGAGATATGGCCTCACTTCTTTTGGCATGTCAGCACCAAGTTTTATTGGCTACTACGGGCAAACGGAAGCGAAATTAAAAAATCCATACGACGACTTTTGTGAGGTCATTTAGTCTGAAGATTCTGTGTTAAATCTCATGGAAATCAGACAATCTGCGTGACCTGAAATGCTTTTTGATGTTTTTTTTATAAAATTCAAAATGGCAGAAAATCCAATATGGCGCAAATGATGTCATAGGGTGCAATGACCTCATCCAGGGATTCCAACAGTACCTCATTTGTGAAATTTGGACCAACGAGTCCAAAGTTATACAGCTGAATGCACTTCAAACTTTGAAGTGTTGGTGGCGCTTGAGAGTTCACTGTTCGGGCATGAAAATTCTTGACGTTTCCCATGGCACTGTGCTGAATACGTGTGCCAATTTAAAACTTTTTACCATAGTGTTCTAGGGGCTGCCATAGACTTCAATTGCAGCGGAAAGTAGAAGAATAATAGGAAAAGCAACAATAACAATGGGTGCCTTTGCTAGGCCCCCAATCAAATGGAATTTATTTGTCATTTAAACCAGGGTTAGGGGAAGCCAGATGTTTTTAAAGCGCTTAAAGAGTTTTGTGGGCTTGTGGGGGAATATTGATTTAGTTACTTAGTGATTGCCAGTTAAGGTTGGTTTGTCTTCTAGTTAGGGGTTCCAGTATAAAGTAGAACCTCCCCACACGGGTGTGCTGTTGAGGTTTATTTCCATAGACAAGGTTGAGTGTTAGATATAGATTTTTTCACATAAATCTCATGATTTGAGTATTTTTATACTTTAGTTATCTTAGTTTTTGTTTGCAACATTTTTTCTTCTACAGCTCATGTGGTGGACAAAATAAAATCAACCAGCAGATGGTATCTGAAGCTTATGACAATAAAATGACAGTGTTTTGAACGTAAAGTTAACACATAAAATACAT
The DNA here is from genome assembly GCF_036924035.1 of Leuresthes tenuis. Classification (NCBI taxonomy): domain Eukaryota; kingdom Metazoa; phylum Chordata; class Actinopteri; order Atheriniformes; family Atherinopsidae; genus Leuresthes; species Leuresthes tenuis. Next base: position 27,812,600 of record NW_027325368.1, on the reverse strand, counting down.
AAAACCTTTTTTTCATTTTCATGATGAAACAAACAAATTTGTTAAATTGACACCACTGAAAACGCAGGTGCAAAAGTTCCAGCTTCAAAGCAAGAAAAATCAGTTAAACTATGATAACTGCAATGAAAGTGATGAGAAAAGTAATTTCTTTTAATGACTAACTCTATGTGAAATGTAATAAAAGAGTCAATGAACATTACAGCTGTATGGTTTCCAACTTACCCTTAGAGATGGCCGAGGAGGCCTAACTGGTCTGACTGGTTGCTCTGGTTCCTCTTCTGTTTTTTCTTGCTTTTTCTCCCAGGATTCTAGGTCATCAGCAACATCAGGACAGCCAATGTATCCTCCAGCACCAAACACTAATCCCAGATCATCTTCTAACAAGCTTGGACAGTTTGGAGCAGTAGAAATATTCAAGTCCCGGATGGCTGACCTGTTGCTAGAAGCCATAGTGAAAGTGTCAGCTGAAGCAGTGTTTGTGATGGCACCACAGATACTTGTGTTGTTGAGTTCCAGTCTTTGTAGATCTTCAGATGCCAAATCACTGTCTGAACTGTTATTGGTGGAACTGAGATTGAGTTCTGCTTTAACAATGTATTGATTATTTGCTTCAGGTATAATTTCCTTATTCAACAGGTCTGGGACCTCCTTTTTGTCATGGCTACATGAATCCTGATTTTCATTGCTTTTGAGATCCTGAAGTCCGTGGTTATCATGGCTATCTGTTAAAAGCACTTCCTGATTTTCTTTGCTGCAAAAATTCAGTAGTTCTTGGTTTCTATGGTTATCTAAATTTAGTAATTCCTGATTTTCAGGATGGGAGAAGCTAAGCCTATCTTGATAGCCATGGCTAGGTTCCAGCACTTCATGGTTATTATCATTACAACGATGAAGTAGTTCATCATTGCTGATATTAGGACAGGGCTCCACCATCTCTTGGTTGTCATGATTAGCAAAATCTAGGAGTTTTTGGTTTTCATGGATAACCAGCTCCCTGTTTTCAAGGTTGGGTAATTCAAGCACCTCTTGGTTTCCACTGTTTCTACAGTCCAGCAGATCCTGGAAATTAGTGCCGCCATTTTCAAGCAGTTGTTGGTTTTCATAAGTATGTGGTATGAGTATTTCCTGGTTGCTATACTTAGAGTCCTCTATTTTTCCATTGTTTTCAGTGGTATAAAGGCCCATTACACTCTGGTTATCATGACAACAAAGGTCCAATATCTCCTGATTCTCTTCCTCAGGACTGAGCTTAAAGCCATAAGGGTCAGAGTCACGTACCATCTGAGAAGCAGTGATGTCAAACCCATAAGGATCAAAGTTCAGTGCATGTGGTTGAGACAAGGAAAGTGCAGGATCAAAGCTCATAACATTTTCAGTAGGTTCTGGGCTCAGTTCAGCATCATCTGGGTCTAGGAGGGTGTGACTAGAATGCTCTGGACTGAGTTTAAAGCCATAAGGGTCACAGGAAGACTGACTAGTTGGCTCATAGCTGTTCTGATCTAAGTCAGACTGAACAACAAGGTTCTGGGAATCAAGTGAGTTCTGAGAAGTCACAGGGTTTGGGGGATCCTCTTCAATATTACTAACCCATTCTGTTTCTTTACTGGAAGTGAAATAATGAATTTGCTCTATGCCACAAGTCCAATCTGGTTCCAACAAGACATGTTCTCTGTGCTCAGGAACAACATGAGCTGAATCAGAATTCAGACCTAGTAGAAGAAAACAACAAGAGGTCAAAGCTACAAGTATAAGCATCCCCATGTGAGAACATTCAGACACAAGACGTGAACCCAAATCCTAACTCTCTAAAACCTAAAGGTTTTAAAACACTTGACAGAACTGTCACTGTCCACTAAAATGTTTAATTATCAGCTTCTGAAGAAACTAATATAAAACAACCAAAATCATTTTACTTGAAAATGATCATCAGTCTAATGTTATGCACAGTTAAGGGCTTGAAGAGTTAAAGTAAACTAATGTGAAAGGGAGATACAAGTGTATGTTGCATCAGGTTTGAATTGGTTAAGTGGCCAGTGTTTGAAAACACTGACCATGGCTTGTCTTAGAACAAGGTTTCTATTAGCATCTCTCTCAGTCCCTACTGACGGGCACGTTTAAAATGCAATGGTCAGACCAACAATTATCCAAAAAAGCAAACAATCAGTGGGTTTACATGGCACTGTGAAGAATCGAATTAATGGCTAAAATACAATAAGACTGAATTATTAACTTCATGTATACACCTTAGTCTGTCTAAAAATTGGTCCGGATCGGGTTCCTCACAGTCAGATTAAGACCCCAAGATAACTTGGTTGATAGTTGCACTAAACATGATTGTAAATGGTGAATTTGAATGGGAATTGGACTTTGCGTTCTGCATATGCTCGAGATTTTTTCCCGGGGTCATGACCCGGAAGTCGAAGGAGACGATTGGCGGTGGCGTCTTTCCTCCATAATCATCGCAACCAAGAGCGCCGTTGTGCATCGTGTTTGTGCCATAACCATACTCATCACTAACGAAACGTAGAGGGACGTAGCTTCATCTTGCTCTTCGATTTATTCACCGCCATATATACTTGGATAATTGCCCTTGCCCAAATAATGAGCATAGTCCAACTATAGCTATAATCAAATTAATCTCATCATGTAGACCCACTGAGTGTTAATACCACACTACTGTGACACTACTTGGTGACACTACTTGTAGACTGAATGCTGACTGTCTGAAAATTAGACTAGTGACAACTGATTTCATAACAAAGAGGACACAGCCAAAAATCAATAAATAGCAATGAAACAACCCCAGGTTGCAGCAAAATAGAAATAGAGAGACTGCAAAGGTATGTATGCCTTTTGACTATACACAAAAACAATCTTAAAAAGTAAAGTGTTAAATCTGAAAAGTGCCTGTAGTATAAACTACTGTACCTTGCTGTAGTCCTGTTGCCTCAGTGGTAACTTCCCTTGCTTGAGCTTCTTGGGGTCTTTCCATATCAGAAGGCAGGGAGACAGGACAGAGATCTAGCTCATACCCATTCGGGTCCGATTCTACAGAATACTGACCCTGGGATCTCCAATCCTGCATTGACTCTGGTACCAGCTCTTCTGGTGAGCTCAAAATGGGTTTAAATCCCTGAGAATCATATTCCACAGCCATGGTCTCCAAGTCCTCTCTGCTGTAACTGATCTCTATGTCACTATCTTCATTTGGGAATTCAGACTCGAAGCACTGAGTTCCTGTTGAGGCTTTGTTCTCAGCACATGACAGACTGGTGTCTACCTCAGCACCGACATTTGCTTCATCAGTGCCAACATCTACCTCTGGAAATAAAATATCAGTGGCAAAAGGGTTGCTGCCTTTGAAAGGGTCTGAAGCAAATCCATCTGGAAAACAGACAATTTAACAAAGACTTAGTGCTTCAGGCGGCTGACTAAATAGTTATATAGTGTAAAGTTGTAACCTAAGGAATGGTAGATGGAGCAATTTGTACATATTTTTTTCTGTTGACTTCCTGTGAATTCTGTGGGAACAAAAGTACATGAGAAAGTCCTCACTCTAGTACAGGGGTGCCCAAAGTGGAGCAAGCTGGCCAAAGTTGGCCTGCTGAGATGTTAGATTTGGCGCTCCCTTGGTTATTATGTTAAAATGCTTGCTTGCTGTGACTCTGTCTCAGTCATTCCACCCTTTGACTTTACTATAACAATAGGAATTGGCCCAATGAATATATATGGGACTGCACCCATGGTGCTGACATTATCTTTGAAATAGCACATAACATGATTGAACATTAAACAAGTAGCTACAAGAGAGATTTAAATTAGATTAGCTTTTTTCATATAGATTTGCACACCTTATAAGACCACAAATACTCATATTTTATCAATGTATGAAATGTCCCATGAGCCTTTGCTGCCAGAGGGGACTGAGTCAAACTCTCCCCAAGTTCATGAGTAAAAAAAAAGAAAAAAAAAGAAAGTTTTTGGACTGCCATCACTGGCTGATAGCTCAATCAATGGCACACAGACAAAAGATATTTCAAGAAATCTTAGAAGGTAGATAATTTTTACTGACATAAGTGCTAAAGCTGTCTGCCATATTTGCAATCAGGCCGTTGCTGTTCTAAAGGAGAACAATATCCGTCGTCACTACGGGACCAAGCATTCAGCTTTTTCAAGATACGAAGGTGATGCTCGAAAGAACAAGACCACTGATCTGCTAACTAAACTCCGGCCTTCGTCAAACCAGGACAGTGACACTGTGACACGTCGCATTAAGGATATGTCTCGGGACATTAAGGAGCAATTTAAAGTTAAAGATAGTGAATTTGTTGCATTTTCTTTGGCGTGTGACGAGAGCATGGACATTTTGGACTCCGTACAACTTTTGGTTTTCATTCTGGAAGTGAGTGAGAACATGGATATTACGCAGGAGCTGGCTGGGCTTGAGACACTGCGCAACATACCAAAACTGAGGATTTATTTGCTGCAGTTGAGCGAGCACTGGCGACAAACGGGCTGAGCTGGGAGAAAATGGTCGGGATAACGACGGATGGAGAACCTGCCATAGTTGGGAGAAAAACAGGCTTTGCCATCTAGTTTTCCAGAAGGTTGCCCGATGTGGAGCTAAGGTGGTGCAACACCACTGCATCCTTCACCAAGAACAGCTATGTGCCAAATCAATTGGCTTGCAGGATGTGCTGCGCAACATTATTGCAATTATTAACTGACTACGCTCACTCTCACACTGACAGTTCAGGGCCCTTCTGGAAGAGGTTGATTCAGAAAACATATATGCTTTACGATCAAGAGGTGAGGTGGTTGAGCCGTGCCATGCCATCATGGAGTTTCTGACAAGCAAGAACAGTGATTGTTTCTATCAGAGAGAAGATTGATGGAATCCTTCCCACTATTATCACTGATGTACCATCAAGTAGAGCAGCTTTAGAAGTATCTTTAGAACCTGATTTGTATTTAGACAACTTCTGCCCAGTTGATCTCTCTGAGCTAACAACAGCAATAGTCTCTTCTAAACCATCAACTTGTATTTTAGACCCAATCCCAACCAGACTGTTCAAGGAGGTTTTCCCCTTAATTGACACTTCCATACTGGATTTGATCAATCTGTCTTTGTTGACAGGATATGTACCTCAGACTTTTAAGGTTTCTGTAATTAAACCTTTACTTAAAAAACCTACTCTTGATTCAGAAGTGTTGGCTAATTATCGACCTATATCCAATCTCCCTTTTTTGTCTAAAGTTCTTGAAAAAATAGTTGCAGTTCAACTTTGTGATCATTTACATAGAAATAATCTGTTTGAAGAGTTTCAGTCAGGATTCAGAGTGCATCATAGCACAGAAACAGCACTGGTGAAAGTTACCAATGATCTCCTCTTAGCCTCTGATAGCGGACTTGTTTCTGTGCTTGTCCTGTTGGATCTCAGTGCTGCATTTGATACGATCGATCACAGCATTCTGTTACAGAAACTTGAACATGTTATTGGGATTAAAGGAACTGCATTAGGCTGGTTTAAGTCATATTTATCTGATAGATTCCAGTTTGTTCTTGTAAATGAAGACTCTTCCTCACACATCCAAAATGCTGCAGCCAGAGTTCTGATGAGAACTAACAAGAGAGATCATGTTTCTCCAGTTTTAGCTTCTCTTCATTGGCTCCCTGTTAAATTCAGAATAGAATTTAAGATTCTTCTCCTCACATATAAAGCTCTTAATGACCGAGCTCCATCATATCTTAAAGATCTCATTGTAAGATATTTTCCTAACAGAGCACTTCACTCCCAAACTGCAGGTTTACTTGTTGTTCCCAGAGTTTATAAAAGTAGAATGGGAGGCAGAGCCTTCAGTTATCAGCCCCCTCTCTTGTGGAATAAGCTGCAAGTAAATGTCTGGGAAGCAGACACCCTTTCCACTTTTAAGATTCGGCTTAAAACTTTCCTTTTTGATAAAGCTTATAGTTAGGGATGGCTCAGGTAATCCTGAAACATCCCATAGTTAAGCTGCTATAGGCTTAGACTGCTGGGGGACCTCATCTGTCACACCTTTCCTCACTTTGCTCTCTTTTTCCCCCTGTTTAATTTCTCAAATGATTTTGTGTACATGTGACATTATTGTGGTTATTAACTTGTGTTTCCCTGTTCCAACAGATATCCTTTGAATGGCGTTATGGTGTTTTTCCCCCCTCTTTTCCCTCTTTTCTGTCTTCTCAAACCCCAGCTGGTCGAGGCGGATGGCCACCCTTCCTGGTTCTGGTTCTGCCAGAGGTTTCTTCCTGTTAAAAGGGAGTCGTTCCTTTCCACAGTCGCCACAGGCACGCTCAGGACGGGAGATTGGACTGAAGACAAGTTTCGGTGCAATCTGTTGGTTTCCTTAGCTAGGATATTAATTTTTGAATTGGCTCTATATGAATTAATTGGATTATGATTACAATGAATTGAATTCGAATTGGCTTGAATTGGACTATATTATTTAAGTGCCTTGAGATGACAATTGTTGTAATCTGGCGCTATATAAATAAAATTGAATTGAATTGAATTAACTGTGAAACATGAAAAGGGACAGCCCAAGTTTAATTTTAAGACTTTCCACAATGCTATATGTAAAACACCAGGAAAGTAACTATTCCATCGTAGGTCGAGCCATGGAACCACAGCGCCATCTACAGATTATGAATGCGAATCTTGGAATTAGAATCATTCTGTATTTTTATATTCCTGTGAATAATCCTGTAACTGCGGCATTAGTACAAATTAAATGTGTGTGTGTTACAATGAACCGGAGGAACAACCGACGGAATAACATTTAGTAAATTAAATGTGTATGTAATACATCTTCATTTTAATTGATCACTCACCATAATCCATCGTCATCTCTTATTTGAACGCTGTCAACTGATTCCTGTTTACCTTGCTTATGTTTCATGTCTGTGTGATAAGTATGGTATTAATGTATTCTTTGAATGTGCTTTGGGATGCCGGGATAAGAGAGATTAACTTTTCTTTTATTAAAGTTAATGTAAGCACGAAGCCCCTCTGTGACGCACAAAGGCAAATCCGCCATTTCATTGGTTGAAAACCAGTGATGAAACTCCGCCCTCGCCAGTGAAAATCAAGCGCGCAGATATTTAAAAGTTTTTTACTTCAGACTTCACTTTTCAATTATTACTCTTGAATTCTACTTTTTCTACATACTTTTGCTTTTCAGTTGCCTTTATAATATTATGCTCCTTTGGCTCTCTGCCCTATTATGCACCCATCTTTAGACGTGTTTTTGTAAAATCTCCCTAACTCAGCTTATCTCATTTTTGTTACCTTTTGGGACGCTTATCTCCTAAGCAAAATCCATGGGGCAGACTCAACCAATAATTCCCCTTTTGGCAAAGTTTATTTTAAACCTTAATGTTGGTTATTTTGACTCAACCCTGCTCAAAAGCCACTCAGCCACAGGCCCGCATTCTTCAGCCAAAAGGGAGACGAGACTTCCCGCATCAAGTGTCTTCTAGCCAAACCAGAACCAGAGACTGGACCGCACGCTCCGAGGACTCTCCGCTGCTCCATTGGCAACCACTTCGCCGAAGAAAGGGGATCCACAAGTGTCCACCTCCCCGAGGGCTGTGGTTTGGTAATAAATAGGGCCGAGTTAAAATAACCAAGTTTTCATTCATGCAATAAGCTATCTCTATATTTAGCCAGAGACCACTATAGGAATATTAAGTCCCATATCTCTCCTATCCCATGGCTATTTAACGGAAACTGTTGTTAAGTCATTATTTCCATATGTCCTGCGCGAACCTTAAGATTGCCGTTTTACTCCATGTCAAATAAATGACCACATATAATGATCCGTGTTTCATGTTTCTTAAGTAATTCTGGTCAATTCAGAGGAAACTCTGTCCTTCAGTAATGACTCTTAGTTGGGAAATTCTGATACGTTCCTTCCAACGTGAAGGTTGTGCCCTGAAAAAAGATTTTAAGAATTAATTTCATATCTAGAACGCTACAATGTGGTTTATACGATGAGTAAGTCCTGCACTTTTTTACTGTGGAGGTACAGCGACAATTTAGAGTCACCAGTTATCCTAACATGCATATTTTAGGACGGTGGGAGGAAGCCCGAGTACCCGGACAGAACCCACACATACACGGGGAGAACATGCAGACTCCACACAGAAAGGCCTCAGCTGGAATTGACTGACTACATTTAGAAATCCTAAAGTCGAAACTATACTATGTGTCACCTTTATATACTTTAATGTTCACTTAATTACCACATCTTTGTTAGAGTTTATACAAAGTTCTCTGTCACCATTATGCATGCTTAAAAGAAGTACAATACCAGTTGTTGATCTGGTAGGTTTTTAGGAATACACTAATATCTATTTCTGAAGTCACATGTGCTCAAATTCAAGGATGTTCTTACATATCAAACTGCAGAAGTTTGATATGTAAGAGTAAAGCTCAGACATTGGAAAACAATGGAAAAACATTTTGACTTATTTGTTATATTTTTGTCTTCTGTAATGTTCTTGATACAGAAAGGAAGGTTAAAGAACTGTATTAAAAATAAAAGAATATTACCAAATGAAATATTTGCATTTTGAGCATTACATTATTGCATTTGACCCACAGCCCTTTGATAGATTTTCACTTTGGCCCTCTCAGTGAAAAAGTTTGGGCACCCCTGGTCTAGTATAACTAAAGTGTAAACTGAGGGGAAATGCAAACTATGGAGAAAGTAATCTTAATCTGTAAAATAAAGAAATCATTTACATGAACTCACAAGGATTGTTACTCACCAGATGTGTCTGTTTTAGGGAACAGGTCTTCACTGAAGGGATCATCTACAAGTCAAGCAAGAAATAAATAGTTTAGATTTTTTATAGAACAAGTCAAGTGCACTGAAAATGTGTACAAGTTACGTGTATTTGGTACATGTTACAAATGGTTGGCTCAGTATTACAGAAACTCAATGTTTCTGTAATAATGAGAGTGTGTGTGTCAGACATGCAACCTGGTGATTTCCCTTTAACTTTTCAGGTTTCTCAAGAAACCAAAATTAGTTGAAACTGAAAGTGTTGTAAAAGACTATAAAATACATACATTTCTGACACATAGTAGGGTAGAAACTTGCAATTTTTTTCATTACTAAGAAACCTGCAGATTACTTTTAAAAAGAGAAACATTTATTGTTATTCAGTCAAATGATTTGCATGAAAATACTGAAAAATTCACAAGTCTGATCTGATGTTCAATTGGCGAGCTTTGTACAACCAAAAGGCAAACATGTTTGTCAACTATAATCTAAGAAATGCGGAGGCGGACAAAAAAGGCATGCATATAGTTAGTTATTTAAACATTATGATAGATAATTACAAGGAGGACATCTCCCTCTGCAAAACACAAGATATCACCGATATCAGATGAGGAAAAATATTTTTTTTTTAAAAACAATCCCCAGCTGGCAGCCATATCACCTGCTAACTGAGACTCACACTGTTTGTAAAAAAAAGTATTGGTGAAATAAAGACAGATAATGCCTTATTTAGAGGCTGCATCGTTCCTAACCGGTTCACTCCATTATATGGATATACGCTGATCGCAAGTTATCTAAAAAGTTCCTGAAGGATGCCGACTTTCACAAACTGTTCTCGGTGAGTAGATAAACGTATTTCTAGCCAGAGATAAGGTCTAGGTTTAAAAATACCAGAGTTCCCCTTTAAGCCCACCAAGGACTATATGGACCTCAATCCATGTGGATATGAGTATGTTGTGAGTTATGCTATGAGCAAATGGTAAATGGACTGTACTTGTATTGCACTTTTTGAGTCTGGATGACCACTCAAAACGCTTTCACACTACATGCCACATTCAACTATTCACTCGCACACTCATACAGCACGTCTTAGTCGATATAAGCTACATGGCGCTGTCTTCTATGCATTCACACACATTCATACACCGATGAACACATTGGTAGGAAATGTGGTGTTCAGTGTCTTGCCCAAGGACACTTTGACATGACAAGAAGCTGAGTCAAATCACCGACCTTCCAATTGGTAGGCTACTGCTCTTCCTCTTGAGCTACAGCCGCCCCAGCTGGCAGTGAGTGAATTCAGTCTTATGTCTATGATAATACATAATATCTATGATATATATCTATCATCTTTTTTTTCCCTTATCATTCAAGGCATTTCTTGGATGCAGTGAATTTGTATTCAGTGCATTGTATACTTTGCGCAATAACAACAAAGAATCTGAATATAAATGTAAATTTAGCTTTATGTCTGAAACGCACTCTGGCAGTGCATAAAGGGGTTATCTTGGTAGAAGTCCATTTGGCTGAGGGAGTTTTGGTTAAGAGCTGACTGTTCTCTCTCTTTGTCTCCTTCATGGTGAACTTCTCCTTCTTCGTCTATGTCAGATCTGTCCATATCCTGGTGAGAGATGTGACATCAAATGTTAGCATCCAAAACTATAGAGGACAAGTTACAAAAACAGTGATAACTGCTGGTCCTATTAGCCTAATTAACAGGGTGGCAGTTATGCCTCAGTGTAAAAATGATATCACCTGACTGCACATTTTCTTAGAATGTTAAGTGATTTTACTCTAAAACAAGCCAAATGGTTTTATTTGGTACACACATAATTTGCATTATGCAAGATAATTGGTGTTCTGTGGTAACAGTACTACCTTTGGGGAGCTGGTCCCACTGTCATTTTCTTCTCTGGTACCTGCCAAATTGTTGCAGAAAGATAAATCCCCGCCCCCCTAGAAGACAGAGAGAAAAGGGAGAACAAGACATTCAATGAAGTAAATGTAAATGAATGAGTTGGACAAAGGTAGTGTTTGTGCATTACGGAAATGTTATATACATAATTTAAAAAGTCCCATTTTCTTCTAACGTTTTACAAATAGCTGATGTGACGATTACTTTAGGTCAAACTGTAAAGCTATTCTGTAATGAGACCTCAGAGGTGACAGTGAAATGTTGTTTTCCACTTTATATACTAAAATGTAACATTTGAGATCTTGTTCAGTCGTGGGGTTAGAATGCAGGAGAAGTACAAATAAGAAAATAAATAAATAACTATCTCGTGAAACAAGTGTTAACAAAATCCTGTGTGACAATGAACAAAAAGACATTCACCAAACCTAACTCCCTGACTTAACAAAAACAGGAGAAAACGTTCTAAAAGAAAATGGCGTTGAATGGTGTCTCTAGCTGAAAGTATGCAGAAGTAGTTAGTTTGGAATAAGGAAGAAGTCACAGAGGGTGATCTGCAAATATGCCTTTAGTTGCACACGCGTTTTGCTGTCCACATATACAAATTTCCTGTTTGTAACTTGTGTGTTTATCTTTACAGATATATGTGTGTTTGTAAATATACAATTTTCTATTTGTATAACAAAAAGCCATTTGTAGAACCGAAAATTTGTTTGTGAATCGTGACTCAACAGTTGTGAATTACCAATCACACAGTCATACTTTTGAGACATTCTTTCCACAAATCCACACAGATCCACAAACAGCCTTTACTCAATGACAAGCAAAAACATCTAAATCAAGGGACATTAAATAATTGTTTAAAACAAAAGTTTTACTGGAGAGTGATCAAATATTTTAACAAACTGAACTGATTCTTTTGGTTTGTATGGAAATAAGCAAGCCTCATTCTGAATGCTGCTACCACAAGGAATTGTTGGAATTGTTGTATGGTTTTATTTCATTTGTTGTGGTAGATAATGGCCCTGACCTTATCAGAAAACAGCATTTAGAAAATGTCACAAGTTTTTGTCATGGTTGCAACTTAGATTCACTTAGTCGTTTCAGTAACTGAGAAGCTTTCTAAGCAGGACAGACTTGAAAAATCCCACTGTTATTTGTGAAGTTGTTTGCAGCACTGTGATTACAGTGATTTACCATTATTAGGTCAGCATAAGCAGGCAGTGATTGGCTCCTTCCCCATGGCCTCATTGGAAGCAGATCATCTTCAGTTGTATCTGCAGGAGATGCTGACTCCTCAAGTTGACTCTCTGGTGTTACTCCACCACCTGACAAAGAACACAGAGTGTGCTCCTCCTACAACAAAATACAAGAATGAAGAATGATCAGTCAACAACCTCACCTGAATAACCTAATTTTAGACTCAACAGACCACAGTTATCAAAAAATAAAATAAAAATCTGTTTAAAGGGGAACTCCGTTTTTGTTCAACCTAGACCTTATTTCTGGCATGAAATACGTTTAACTACTCACCGAGAACAATTTGGCAAAAGTTGCTGTCCTTCGGAAGCTATTTAGAAAACTGGCGATCGTCATATATCCATATAATAGAGTGAACAGGGAAGGGACGATGCAGCCTCTAAATAAGGCATTATCTGTCTTTATTTCACCAATATTTTAAGAAGAATGAATGAAGGAACACGTACTATAGCTCTGTTAGCACATAGCTGCTGTTATGTGGCTACTTGCAGCTATAGGAGAGCTAACGGAGGGATTTCTACACAGGCACTCTACTGGCACCACTTCATCCACACGCATGGCTGCAGCACAGCTCATTCAGCACACAGCTTCCGAAGAACGCTGACTTTCGCCAAACTGTTCTCGTGAGTAGATAAACGGATTTCATGCCAGAAAAAAGGTCTTGTTTTTAAAAATACCGGAGTTCCCCTTTAAGACGGTGATTGGCTGAAAGATAGTTTTCAGTGAAAATCTAATTTGTAACCTTTTTAACATATCCATTTGGTGGTTTGATAGAAAACATATCATGAGTTAAAGTCAGTAATCTTGGCACAGGAGTTTTTCCCTTGAAACTGCAGGATGCCAATAACAGTCTCCGAAAATACTGGTTCAATCAGTTAGCATTTCATATTCAAGACACACAAAAAATATTTTAAAAATTAAGTTAAATTAAAGTTTATTGATACAGCGCCAAATCACAGCAAATGTCATGTCAAGGCACTTTACAGATACAGTTAAATTAAACTAAATTACAATTCAATTAATTGTAGTACAGTCACAGTCTAATCAAATTAATTCAAATCTAAATCAGTCCCCCGCATCCATGTGGGCCCACCACTTGCAGGGAAGATATTCGAGGTCTGATGCGGTGTGACTTGGGTGGAAGTCAAGGGCCTGGACATGCTAATCCTGGTGTTTAGAGCCTTAGCTGATGTGTGAGATGGAGCAATACCAACTAGATACCAAACTCCTGGAGAGGAGCTGGACTCAAATTCTGTAGTTGCCCATGGAGAGAAGTGTTGGGTGGGTGTGGGGATACTCACAAGCCATACACTATATTGCCAAAAGTATCGGCACATCTGCCTTTACACACATATGAAGTTAAGTGACATTCCATTCTTACTCCATAGGGTTTAATATGACGTACACTCACTCTTTGCAGCTATAACAGCTTCAACTCTTCTGGGCAAGCTTTCTACAAGGTTTAGGAGTGTGTTTATGGGAGTTTTTGACCATTTTTCCAGAAGCTCATTTGTGAGGTCAAACACTGATGTTGGACAGAAGGCCTGGCTCACAGTCTCCGCTCCAATTCATCCCAAAGGTGTTCTATCGGGTTGAGGCCAGGACTCTGTGCAGGCCAGTCAAGTTCCCATCAATCTTTCTCATCCATGTCTTTATGGACCTTGCTTTGTGCACTGGTGCACAGTCATGTTGGAACAGGAAGGGGCCATCCCCAAACTGTTTCCACAAAGTTGGGAGCATGAAATGGTCCAAAATCTCTTGGTATGCTGAAACATTCAGAGTTCCTCTCACTGGAACTAAGGGGCCAAGCCCAGCTCCTGAAGAACAGCCCCGCACCATAAACTTCCATCAAACTTTACACTTGGCACAATGCCAAAGTACCATTCCCCTGTCAACCGCCAAACCCAGACTTCTCCATCAGATTTCCAGATGGAGAAGCGTGATTCATCACTCTAGTGACTGCATCTCCACTGCTGTATAGTCCAGTGGCAGCGTGCTTTACACCGCTGCATCCAACACTTTGCATTGCACTTGGTGATGTATGGCTTGGATGCAGCCGCTCGGCCATGGAAACCCATTCCATACGCACTGTTCTTGTGCTAATCTGAAGGTCACATGATGTTTGGAGGTCCGTGGCGAATGACTCAGCAGAAAGTTGGCGACCTCTGCGCACTAAGCGCCTCAGCATCCGCTGACCCTGCTGACCCCGTTCTGTCATTTTACGTGGTCGACCACTTCCTGGCTGAGTTGCTTACCACTGACAGCTAATAATATTTAGCAGTGAGGAAATTTCACGACTGGACTTGTCACACGCTGGAATTCACTGAGCTCCTGAGAGCGACCCATTCTTTCACCCATTCTGGGATGCGGGCAACCTCCCCAAAGCATGGCGAAGGTTTAAACTTCATGTGGCATTGATGTTTTCAGGTCCATTGAAGACGAAGAATAAGGAGTAAAAGTGCACCTATCTTCTCTTTTGGACCGGAGAAAAAGGTAAGAGATATTTACAATAAATGGTCATTGACTGAAGATGAAGGAAAGCCACTAAAAACATATTACGACAAATACAAAGCTTATGTCATGCCAAAAGCAAATGTAATATCTGCTCGTCACAAATTCTAGGAGTAAATACAAGCAGCAAATAAGCCATATGAACAATTTGTGACAGACCTAAGACTGCTTGTGAAAGACTGTGCTCATGCCAACAGTGAGGAGATGGTCAGACACCACATAGTGTTCGGCATTTATTCACCCGCTGTGAGAGAGAAATTACTCATTGTTGGATCAGAACTAACTTTAGATAAAGGTGTCAACATTGCCTAGTCACACGAAGTTGCAAAAGCTCAGATACAAACTATAGCAGGCAGCACAAGTACTCAGCGAGAGGAGAATGTGCATGCTATCGGGCAGCAGCCACTTAAAGATATGTCCTGTAAGGATCGTCAGTTTAAAAAGAAAAATACAGGCGCCGTTACTATACCGAGATGGATAAATGAACAAACAAGATAGTGTTACCATTGTGGAAATTGCAAACTCATAATAAAGAGGATGAGTGTCTAGCTAAAATAAAACAATGTAAAACCTGTGGAAAATGGAACCACTTCTCAAAAGTATGTCACTCTAAGCAGAAGAAAATTATCCTTACAGTGTGTGAGAATAAGTCAGAAAACAGCACAGAGAATGAAGAACTGTTTTTTGATTCTGTAAAATACAAGGGACTGAATAGCACAAACACGTTTTTGCAGTCAAGCAAGTTGGCCCAAACCAGAAAACTGTGAGTTTGAAGCTGGATACAGGCTCTTCTGCCAACATCATTCATACGCACATCTTCAACACCCCCACACGCCTACGCTTTGGCTGTGGAGGAGAACGTCTGGCTGAAAGAGGCAAAGTCACTCTGAATTGCAGATAAAAAGATAACTCACTGAGGCTTCAAGTGTATGTTGTTGACACATGCGCCACCTATTCTAGGCCTTAAAGCTTGCCTGGAATTTGACCTCATTCACCTTGTGATGTCTGTATCCAAAGCACTTGAACCTAACATCATGGATGAATTTGCAGATGTCTTTTCAGGAATCGGGTAATTTCATGGTGAGTGCACAGTCCATCTTGATCCAAATGCCACTCCTGTATTGCATCCTCCATGCCCTGCGTAGCTGTCTGAAAGAACAGCTACAAAGCGTGGAGAAGCAGCAGATCATTGTGAAAGTCACAGAACCTACAGAATGGGTCAATTCTATGGTTGCAGCAGAGAAACCATGCACTGGTAAGCTCAGGGTTTGTCTTGATCCAAGAGACCTAAAAAAGCTATTAAACATCCAGATTACCCTTTGCCAACTCTAGATGAAATTATAGCTAAATTGGCAGGAACAAGATATTTTTCTGCCATGGATGCAAGATGCAGGCAATTGTCTATAAAACTGACAAAGGAATCATCAAAGCTCACAATTTTTGGGCGCTACAGATTTCCAAGACTGCCATTTGGGCTCATCGCAGCACAGGATAAGTTTCACAGAAAGATTGATGAGACCTATGAAGGAGTCACAGCTATTTTTAATAACATTCTAATACATGGAAAAACAAAAGCTGTTGTGCCTCAGCAAAACTGAATTACAGATATCTCTATATTTCGTTTTGACTAGTCACAGTTACGGTAAAGATATCTTGAATGAAAAATCCAACTATTCAAAATGTAATTACGACTAGTCAGAAAGATGTTGATATTTAAAATGTTAATCCTGGATAGTCAAACTTAGCCTTTAAATGTTAAAATGGCTTGCCATACCACCTCCACTGGCAGCTCTTGATTTTTTTTTTTTTTTTTTTGCAGATGCTCCCTGATGTAACACGTCAGTGCACTCGGTCAATGGTGAGAGCAACGGTGGTGCAGAGAAGGCTAGAATTAAAAAGAGGAAAGCTCTGGAAACAGACACAGCTGATATATGCAAAAACAGCTGGCGGTTTGTAACGTCAAATGAGGACGATTAAACGGGTAAGGCAATATGTTGAACTCTGCCTGCAAACCTCCGTTCAAGTTAAATAGTTATCAAGTCAATGAATTGTATGGCGTTGTGGCATATAACGTAACGTTATATCATTTAAATAATAGTATGTGACACCACATAACTGGAAAACGTTGTCTTATAGTCCCTTAGAGTCAGAAGCAAGATACAACACCAAGCACTAGCCATGAGCCCACAAGTCCAGAGTGGGCAGTTAGAATTATTCATTCTGAGAATGCTGTTAAGCATTAGTTCTTCCGAACGTTTTTTGTTGGTCAACTACTCCTGCATACTTTCACCGATTTCAACCACTTTGGTTTCAAAACGCTCAGCTCATTCAGGAGATGGGTGCAATATATTTTGGTATTTCTGACTTTTATAATTTTTAGAATATTCAACTTTAATTAAAATTTTCCTGCCCATCAAATGGAAATGGCCAATGAATGGAAAGTGGTTTCAACGCTTCAAAAACGTCTCCCTCTTTCCAACCTAACTACTTCTGCATACTTTCAGGTAAATACACCATCCATCCATTCATCATCTGCCTCTTATCCGGGGGTTGGGTCGCGGGGGCAGCAGCTTGAGCAGAGAAACCCAGACGTCCCTGTCCTCGGCCACTTCCTCCAGCTCTTCCGGGGGGACCCCGAGGCGTTCCCAGGCCAGCCGAGAGACATAGTCTCTCCAACGTGTCCTGGGTCTCCCCCGGGGTCTCCTCCCAGCGGGACGTGCCCGGAACACCTCCCCAGGGAGGCGTCCAGGGGGCATCCTAACCAGATGCCCGAGCCACCTCATCTGACTCCTCTCAATGCGGAGGAGCAGCGGTTCTACTCCGAGCCCCTCCCGGATGACTGAGCTTCTCACCCTATCTCTAAGGGAGAGCCCAGACACCCTGCGGAGGAAAACCATTTCGGCCGCTTGTATTCGTGATCTTGTTCTTTCGGTCACTACCCACAACTACTGACCATAGGTGAGGATGGGAACGTAGATTGACCAGTAAATAGAGAGCTTCGCCTTCTGGCTCAGCTCCTTCTTCACAACGACGGGTCGGTGCAGAGCCCGCAACACTGCAGACGCTGCACCGATCCGCCCGTCAATATCACGCTCCATTCGTCCCTCACTCGTGAACAAGACCCAGAGATACTTGAACTCCTCCACTTGGGGAAGGATCTCATTCCCGACCCGGAGAGAGCATTTCACCCTTTTCTGGCTTAGAACCATAGTCTCGGATTTGGAGGCGCTGATTCTCATCCCAGCCGCTTCACACTCGGCTGCGAATCGCTCCAGTGAGAGCTGAAGGTCACGGCCTGACGACGCTAACAGAACCACATCATCCGCAAAAAGCAGAGACCTGATTCTGAGGTCGCCAAATTAGACACCCTCAACGCCCTGGCTGCGCCTAGAAATTCTGTCCATAAAAGTTAGGAACAGAATCGGTGACAAAGGGCAGCCCTGACGGAGTCCAACTCTCACCGGAAACGTATCCGACTTACTGCCGGCAATGCGGACCAAACTCTGGCACCGGTCATACAGAGACCGAACGGCCCCTATCAAGGGGTCCGGCACTCCATATTCCCGGAGCACCCCCCACAGGACTCCACGAGGGACACGGTTGAATGCTTTCTCCAAGTCCACAAAACACATGTAGACTGGTTGGGCGAACTCCCATGCACCCTCCAGGATCCTGCCGAGGGTATAGAGTTGGTCCACTGTTCCACGGCCAGGACGAAAGACACACTGCACCTCCTAAATCCGAGGCTCGATTATCCGATGGATTCTCCTCTCCAGTACCCCAGAATAGACCTTACCAGGGAGGCTGAGGAGTGTGATACCCCTATAGTTGGAACACACCCTCCGGTCCCCCTTTTTAAAGAGGGGGACCAGTCCAGGGGCACTGTCCCCGATGTCCACGCAATGCTGCAGAGGCGTGTCAGCCAAGACAGCCCTACAACATCCAGAGCCTTGAGAAACTCAGGACGGACCTCATCCAGGTGCTTTTTGACCACCTCGGCCACCTCAGCCCCAGAAATGGGAGGCCCCGTCTCCGAGCTCTCCGACTCTGCCTCTTCCGAGTACGTGTTGGTAGGATTGAGGAGTTCCTCGAAGTATTCCCCCCACCAACTCACAACATCGCTAGTTGAGGTCAGCAAAGCCCCGTCCCCACTGTACACAGTGTTGACTGTTAGCCGCTTCCCCCCCCCGAGACGCCGGATGGTGGACCAGAATCTCTTCGAGGCCATCCGGAAATCGTTCTCCATGGTCTCACCGAACTCCTCCCAAGCCCGAGTTTTTGCCTCAGCAACTGCCGAAGCGGCAGCCCGTCTGGCCTGCCGGTACCTATCAGCTGCTTCCAGGGTGCCACTGGCCAAAAAGGCCCGATAGGACTCCTTCTTCAGCTTGACGGCTTCCCTCACCACTGGTGTCCATCAGCAGGTTCGAGGGTTGCCGCCACGACAGGCACCGACCACCTTACGGCCACAACTCCGATCAGCCGCCTCGGCAATGGAGTCACGGAACATGGCCCATTCGGACTCAATGTCCCCCACCTCACCCGGGATATGGTTGAAGCTCTGCCGGAGGTGGGAGTTAAAGCTCCTCCTGACGGGGGATTCTGACAAACGCTCCCAGCAGACCCTCACAATACGTTTGGACCTGCCAGGTCTGATCGGCATCCTCCCCCACCAGCGGAGCCAACTCACCACCAGGTGGTGATCAGTTGACAGCTCTGCCCCTCTCTTCACCCGATTGTCCAGGACATACAGCCTCAAGTCCGATGATACAACCACAAAGTCGATCATCGAACTGCGGCCAAGGGTGTCCTGGTGCCAAGTGCACATATGGACACCCTTTTGCCTGAACATGGTGTTCGTTATGGACAGTCCATTACTGGCACAGAAGTCCAACAACATAACACCACTCTGATTCAGATCGGGGGGGCCGTTCCTCCCAATCACTCCCCTCCAGGTCTCACTGTCATTGCCCACGTGAGCATTGAAGTCCCCCAGCAGAACGAGGGTGTCTCCGGTAGGAGCATTCTCTAGTGCCTCCCCCAGAGACTCCAAAAAGGGTGGGTACTCTGAACTGCTGTTTGGCGCATAGGCACAAACAACAGTCAGGACCCGTCCCCCCACCCGAAGGCGGAGGGAGGCTACCCTCTCGTTCACTGGGGTAAACCCCAATGTACTGGCACACAGCCGGGGGGCAATAAGTATGCCCACACCTGCTCTGCGCCTCTCACCACTGGCAACTCCAGAGTGGAAGAGAGTCCAACCACTCTCAAGAGGACTGGTTCCAGAGCCAAAGCCGTGCGTCGAGGTGAGTCCGACTATATCTAGCCGGAACCGCTCAGCCTCGCGCACCAGCTCCGGCTCCTTCCCCAACAGAGAGGTGACATTCCACGTCCCAAGAGCTAGTTTCAGTTGCCGAGGATCAGACCGCCAAGGCCTCCGCCTTCGGCTGCTACCCAGCTCACATGGCACCCGACCCCCTTGGCCCCTCCCACGGGTGGTGAGCCCGTCGGAAGGGGGACCCACGTCATGATTTCGGGCTATGCCCGACCGAGCCCCATGGGCACAGGCCCGGCCACCAGGCGCTCTCTGCCGGTCCCCACCCCCGTGCCTGGCTCCGGGGGGAGGCCCCGGTGTCCCATATCCGGGCAAGGGATGACGAGGTCCAAATTCCTTTTTCATCATAAGGAGTCTTTTGAGCTGTTCTTTGTCTGGTCCCTCATGTAGGATCTGTTTTCCTTGGGTGACCCTACCAGGGGCTTGAAGCCCCGGGTAACATAGCTCCCAGACTCATTGGGGCACGCAAACTCCCCCACCACGATAAGGTGACAGCTCAGGGGGGAAATACACCATTCAAACTGTAAATGAGTCACAAGACAATCAGCTATTACCAAATGCTTCAGCTGTTTCAAATATTGAGCAAATTTAGAAATATGACAGTTTCAAAAACATGAACAAATTTCAGCTCTTTCTCCTCTTTTCAAATAGCTTCTGCATACTACTTCTACATACTTACACTGATTTCAACAAGTGTGGTCTCAAAATGTCCAGTTCTTTCTTGAGATTCCAGCATCCACTTCTGGTGTGTCTAACTTTTATACTTTTTTAAATATTTGACATTTTATTCAACTTGTATGCAATTTTTATGCAAATTTCAAACTTCAACTCTTTCTCCTCTTTTCAACCTAACAAATTCTACATACTTTGAGCTGGAGGCACCATTCAAATTTTAAACGGGTAACAAGACATTCAGCCAAATGGGTCAGCTTTTTCAAATATTAAGCCAATTTTGAAATATGACTTTCGGCTATTTCATCAAATCTTGTTTTTCCAATCGGTTTAAATCGTTTCACTTTTGTTATTTCAACTTCAAATTCCTTCAACCAAGACTTCAGCAACTGTTTTTTCAGCAATTGAAAGATTTTCCACTTTTTTTGCATTGTTAGCTATCCCCACTCAACTTCATTAGCATTCTCACTGCTAGTTCGCAGAAACAGCTTTTTCTAGTTCCATATTCTTAGTTCTTCCTTACATCTTTTTAAGTTTAACTGCTTCCACATACTTTAAGAAAATTATATAATTTTCCCACAAAATGTTCAGCTCTTTCTGGAGAAGATGGCTACGACTTTTGGTGTTTCTGACTTTTATAGTTTTTAAGATGTAAAGGTTTTTATGCAACTTTTTCTGACTTTAAAAATAATGGTAAATCATTTCAAATCATTAAAAAAGCTTCATCCTCTTTCAAACTTAACTACTTCAGCATACTTACAGCTACAGACACCATTCAAACTTTAGAATATTCACAGGACATCCAGCTATTACTAAATGATGTAACCTTTTAAAACATTCAGCCAATTCTGAACTATCACAGTTTAAATATTGAGTAAAATCCTTGATGATTTCTGAGTTTACAATGCATTCCAATGACACGGAATGCTCATGAGTAAAAGAATACAGAAAGATTCTTTAGAAAAAAAGTTTTTAACCACAGAATCAGAATCAGCTTTATTGGCCAAATACATGAACACACAAGGAATTTGAATTTTTTCTTAGCTCTTGATGTACATAAACATAACAAACATTAAACTCGAAAGAACAAGGACAACAAAAAAAAAACAATAAGTTAAAGAAAGGTATAAAAATAAATGAGTGAAATGAGGTCTTCAAATGAGGTTCAGAGGTCTGGCCTATATATTTCAGTATGTACATGCTATGCTATTTACAGTGAGGATTATGCTGTTAATTTATGTACAGGCAGTATATTGAGCATACTGAGCATAATATGACATTATGGGACATATAAAGTGCAAAGTGAATGATTGATTTTGGAGTTAGGGGGTTACTGACACTGGGTGACTGATCAAGTGTTCATCAGTGTGACGGCCTGGGGGAAGAAACTGTTTTTGTATCTGGATGTTTTGGTGTACAATGTTCTGTAACGCCTGCCAGAGGGGAGAAGTTCAAACAGATTGTGTCCGGGGTGAGATAGGTCTGCAGAGATGTTACCTTTCCTTTTCCTGACTCTGAATGTGTATAAGTGCTGGATGGAGGGTTAAGACCAATTATTCTTTCTGCAGTCCTGATTGTCCATTTCAGTCTGTTTCTGTCCTGTTTGGTGACTGATCCAAACCAAATGATGATGGAGGTGCAGAGAACAGACTGGACTATTGCAGTGCAGAACTAGATCAGCAACTGGATCATCATCAACTGGAACTGCCTGCGGCATGTTGAACTTCTTGAGCTGACGCAGGAAGTACATCCTCTGCTGGGCCTTTTTGACTATGGAGTTGATATTGGGTGCCAACTTTAGGTACTGGGATATGGTAGATCCCAAATACCTGAAGGTTTCTACAGCAGACACAGAGTTATTGAGAATGGTGATGGTGGGCAGAGTGGGAGGGGGGCGTCTCCTAAAGTCCACAGTCATCTCCACAGTTTTGAGCTTGTTCAGCTCCAGATTGTACCGACTACACCAGAGGGCCAGCTGTTCCACCTCCTGCCTGTATGCAGACTCGTCCCATGAGGCCAATGACTGTTGAGTCATCTGCAAACTTCAGGAGTTTGATAGATGGGTCTCTCGAGGTGAAGTCGTTGGTGTAAAGGGAGAAGAGGAGTGGGGAGAGCACACATCCCTGGGGAGTTACTATGTTGACTGTCCGGGTGCTGGTTGTGACTTTTCCCAGCCTTACCTGCTGCCTCTTGTCTGTCAGGAAGTTGGTGATCCACTGACAGGTGGAGGCTGGGACGGTGAGCTGGGTGAGTTTGGAGTGGACGATGTCCAGGATGACGGTGTTCAACGCTGAGCTGAAGTCCACAAACAGGTTCCTTGCATATGTCCCTGGGGAGTCGAGGTGTTGCAGGATGTAATGCAGTCCAAAGTTGATTGCATCATCCACTGATCTGTTTGCCCGATATGCAAACACAGGGGTCCAGCAGGGGGCCTGTGATGTCCTTCAGGTGGCTCAACACCAGTCTCTCAAAGGACTTCATGACTACAGACGTCAGGGCCACGGGCCTGTAATCATTTAGTCCTGAGATAGATGGTTTCTTTGGGACCGGGATTATTGTGGAGTGTTTGAAGCAGGAGGGGACTACACACAGCTCCAAGGATCTGTTGAAGATCTGGGTGAAGATGGGGGTCAGCTGGTTAGCACAGACCTTCAGGCAAGTGGGTGACATGCCGTCTGGGCCTGGAACTTTCCTAATCTTCAGTTGCCTGAAGAGCTGACACACATCCTCTTCACAGATCCTGAGTGTTGGTGGGGGTTTGGTAGGCAGGGGTGAGGGTGGTGCAGGAGGTGATGAGGTTTGTTTGATGCTCAAGCCGGTGATGGGTGTGAATGTTGGCTTCTCAAACTTGCAGTAGAAGACATTCAGTTCGTCTGCCAATTCACAGTTCTCTGCTATGTGGGGGGGATGGTCTCCTGTAGTTGGTGATCTCCTGTAGACCTCTCCACACTGATGCAGGCTTGTTAGCTGAGAACCTCTTCTTCAGCTTTTCAGTGTAGCACATCTTGGCCACTTTGATCTTCTTTTTCAGCATGTTCCTGGTCGTGTTGTACAGGACTCTGTCCCTGCATCTGTTGGACTCCTCATTGGCCTGACAAAGCATCCTGAGTTTAGCAGTGAACCAATGTTTATTGTTGTTGTATGTGCAGAAGGTTTTAGTCGGCACACTCGACCTCACAAAAGGTGGTGTAGTATGTCACAGTGTCAGTGAGTTCATCCAGATCTGTAGCAACAGCCTTGAAAACACTCTGTGGAGTCAAAGCAGGCCGGTAACTCCAGCTTTGACTCTGCGGTCCACCTCTTCACAGTCTTAACTACAGGGTTAGCAGATTTGAATTTCTGTCTGTAGTTTGGGAGAAGATGAACCATGCAGTGATCAGAGAGCCGCAAAGCTGCATGGAGAGCAGAGCGATATGCGTCCTTTAAAACAGTGTAACAGTGGTCCAGAGTGTTTTTGTCCCTGGTGGGACACTTAACGTGTTGTCTGTATCTTGGCAGTTCACGGCTGAGGTTTACTCTGTTAAAGTCCCCAACAACAATGAGCAGGGAGTCTGGATGCTTCCTCTCCATGTCTGTTATCTGGTCAGCCAGGTGTTGTAACGCCTCAGTAACACGGGCCTGAGGTGGGATGTAAACACCAACCAGAATGAAACAGGAGAACTCCCGTGGTGAATAAAACAGCTTGCAGTTTATGGAAAGTGACTCCAAGTGGGGGCTTCATGATTTCTTCAACACTGTGACATCTGTACACCAACCTTCGTTAATGTAAAAGCAGATTCCACCTCCTCTCCTCTTCCCTGAGAGCTCGGAGAAGTTGAAAGTCCGGTAGATGTAATCCTGTGTCCGGGATGAGTTCACTGAGCCAGGTTTCAGGAACACACAATGCGGCAGATCTGCAGAAGTCCGAGTTTCTACTGTTAAGAAGCAGCAGTTCATCCATCTTCTTGTTTAGGGAGTGGACATTCGCTAGGTTTATTGACGGGGATACTGTACGAAATCCCCGCTGTCTGAACTTAACGAGCGCGACGGCTCGTTTGCCCCATCTACATCTCCTGAACATCCCATAGAGAGCTGCTGCAATAGATGGAATAGATGCTGGAAATCAGTTTCCAGTTTAATTTAGATTTGTATGCACCAATCACAATGTTTATTAAATCATAATAGTCATAATTGTCTTTCAGTCTCATCTCCCTGTATCAGAAATGAGACGTGCTGTGAGTGTGTTGTGATACCTTTGGAGAGCCATTGTTTGAAGCGTTTAAAATCTTTATCAGGTGCCACTCATCGGAACATTTTAATGTGGTTTTCCAGTTTGTTTTTACAGCATTCACTAAACCAAATGTTTAGGGGTGTTTTTGTCCAACCACTTACGTTTTGTTTGTGCAGTGTGTATAGATTTCTGACTCCAAGTAAGCTCTGGAGGGGAATGTCCAGTTGACTTATCCTTATCTTTACTCATGTGCTCCATCAGATGTAAAGCCCGTCTTACGTTATCTTGTGTCTGTCTGGATTTAAGGAAACCTGTCTGGTCTTCATCTATTATGTCTGGAATATTTTCTAATCTTTTTGCGATTATTGGGGCGTTTAATTTGTAATCTAAGTTTGAAATTGATATCGGTCTGTGTGAACCACACTCAGATTTATCCTTGCCCACCTTAGGAATTACTGAAATGATAGCACGCTTCCAAGATGCTGGTGTAAAATGAAAGCATTTCAATAATTTTGGTGATAGTAACTCTCTAAATGTTTTGTACCATTCTGCAAAGTATGCGTCCTCACCTAGCATCTTATTTGTTTTGAGTCTCGAGATAGCATTATCCAACTCTTTCAGTGTTATTTCATTGATCATTATTTTATTCTGTTCTAATCCAATGGACGGGAGATCCAGTGAGTTCAGAAAGTGTGTAATACTCAAAGAAATTGCTTCTTTCGGTCATGTGTACAGATCTTTATAATAATTTTCAAAGGATTTTTGTATTTCTTTTCATTTATAACGCATCTTTCCAGATTGTGTGTCCTTAATTTTATGGATAGATCTTTCCCCTTGTTTTCTTATCCTCCAGGCTAATAACTTTTTAGCCCTAGGTCCATTATTATAGTACCTTTGTTTGATGAACTTTGCCTTCATTTCTTCATGACTGTCATATAGTTTAAGTTTTGTTTAGTGAGTTTTATCTTATCTAATAGTTTGGGGTCATTAAGTTCTATGTGTTTCATTTCCAGGTTTTGTTTCTCCCTCTTTTTAATTGAAGACCAATAAATTTTCCCCTTATTACTGCCTTAGCAGCATCCCATACAATACCAGGGAGACACTTCACCAGTATAATTTTGTCCTAGATATTCTTTAAATTCCTTATGAATATATTGTTCAAACAAAGGGTCATTTAGTAGGCTTGTGTTAAGCCTCCATGTTGTGCTTTTCCTTTCAGTATCTAGGTGTAGGGACAGAGGTACACCTGCGTGGTCTGAGATATCTTTAACACCTATTTGACACTTCAAGATTCTGTATCTTTATGAATTGAACATAACGTCTTGGGGACCCGCTAGTCTGCCATGCATTTCTTTCCAGCTTCTTGCGCGCTGTCACAGCTGACTGGGATGCGTCGGGCTGCATGTTTCCCTCGTCGGTTCCTTCGTCAGCTGTTAAGATCCCCCTCTTCAGCATATCCTCCGTCGCCTCGTCTGCGTTGCTGTATGTGGTGGGTCCTCCTTCATAAAAGAGTTATGCAGGTGATTGGAATCTGAGTCCTCTCTTTTTAATCACTTCTGCTGGGTAATCATGATCAAAGTACACTCTTTACCCGTTGAGGTGTATTTATTTCTTTTACCATGCGGTACTCAGCACTAGATCCTTGGTTTTGTACACGAGGAAATAAGCGACCATGGATCTCGGGGCGGCTTGTGGTGGTGGTTTTGGTCCGAGTGACCGGTGACAGCGTTGTATTTTGACGTCAATTTCAAGGAGTTGCAACTCCGACTAAATGAATTTCTCCAGAAACTCACATGCGTTGTCCCCCTCTTATCCCTCGGATTCCCGAAGTTGCGGAGGTTATTTCTGCCTGAGCGTGTTTCTAAATCTGTGAACTTTGACACAATGCACTCTTGCTCCTTCGGGGCCTGGAGAAGCGTGTCCTTAGTGATAACACTCCACCTCGGCCACTCGGGTCTCCACCCCCTCCATCCTAGACTCTGTGTTCTTGAGTTCTTCCCCAATCTCACTCTGTTTGTAATTAACTTCTTTAAAGTTTCCGAGCTCTTCCTTCATATCTTTTTTGATTGTCTCGCAGAATCCGCTCAGTTCTTTTTTCATGTCCAGATGTCCTGCTTTTATGTCAGTGTGGATAGCATCCATACTAGCTTGCAGGGCGTCCATCATAGCGTGCATATTAGCTTCGTCTGTATCGACGTCTCCTATTGCCATGTCCGGATTTTCTTCTCTGTTTGGACTCGTTATAGTCTTAGCAATTCTAAGTTGGTATTTCCACATAAGAATTTCACAGATATGATATTAATTATATTATATTAATTACTCTAAAGCAGGGGAAATATCGGACCGTTCTGGGAGCTCTCGAACTACACCACCATCCAGATCGCCGTCATACCCGGAAGTCCCAGAACTTTACTTTTTGAATTAGAAGCCTCTAAATCACAGCAGTACCTTCCAACTGCCAGTCCTTTTTGCATGTTTCTTCTCTTTTCTGTAGTTTTCTTCCTTCATCTAGCTCCAGCTCCTTTCAAAAATACCTTTCAGACCTTTTGAAACCTCAGCAGATGACTTTCTACTAAATTTTGAAATGCTTCTGCATTGTTTCTCTTCTTTCTGAATTCATTCACTTTATGTTTAGCATTTTTCTACTTTTTTCTGTAGTTTTCTGCCTTCATCCAGCTCCAGTTCCTTTCAAAAATACCTTTCAGCTCTAGGTCCTGTCAAAGTTACCTTTCAGGCCTTTTGAAACTTGAGTCAATAATTTTATGCTAAATTTTCAATATTTTCAGCTTTTTTAGCATGATCAGCTATCCCCATTCAGCTCATCAGCATTCTCACTGCTGTTTTGCAGGAACAGCTTTTTCTATTTTTCTTTATTCTTAATTATTTTTTGGCACTTAACTACTACTGCATACTTTCACCAATTTCAATAATTTTGGTCTCAAAACATTCAGCTCATTCAGGAGATTTATGTAATATCTTATGGTATTTCTGACTTTCACACTTTTTAAAATATTAAGCTTTTTATGCAAATTTCAAATTTCAACTCTTTCTCCTCTTTTTAACCTAACTACTTCTGCATACTTTCACCAGTTTAAGCTATTTTGGTCTCAAAGCGTTCAGCCCTTTCAGGAGATTCTAGATTTAATTTTTGGTGTTTCTAAAATATTTAACATTTTATTCAAATTTTATTAAGGTTCTATGCAAATTTCAACTTTTTCTCCTCTTTTCTACTTTTACATATTTTCAGCTAGAGACACCATTCAAATTTTAAACGCGTCACAAGACATTCAGTTATTACCAAATGGTTCAGCTTTTTCAAATATTAAGACAATTTTTAAATATGACAGCTTCCTGTCTCACCTGAGAAGCTCCTTCTTGTTGCCAGTATGGGACCAAAGAGGAATCCAGCCATAGAAGATTTTGAAGAAATCAGGAAATCGTTGGATTTTCTTTCTGGGGAAACCACAGCTATCTTACTCCAGCAGAAGTCCATTTTAGACTTGGTAGAAGAGGTGAAGGCTTTGCGGCTTCTCAACAAGGAAAAGGATAAATGGATCACTGTTCTGGAGAACCGAGTGGCAGACTTGGAACAATATACCAGGATGAACGATCTAATCATCACTGGACTGCGAGTCAAGCTCCGTTCTTATGCCGGCGCGGTGGCAGGGCCCTGTCGGGCTGGTGAGCCATCGCCTGACGTGACTGACTCCATGGAGGAACAGGTGGCCTCTTTCCTCTTGTCCAAGGGGATAAAGCTGGACTGTGACAAACCTTCGCTTCCGAGAAGAGGTAACAATGACAAACCAGCAATTATTATGCGATTTAGTAACCGGAAACACAAATCTGCTCTGCTAAAACAGGGCAGGTTGCTAAAGGGGTCAGACATCTTCATTAACGAGCGCCTGACCAAGAAGAACGCTGACATTGCAGGAAGGCCCGGTTCCTGAGGAAGAAGAAGAAGATCCAGTCTACGTGGATCACGAACTGTAAGGTCTTCATTAAGCTGAAGGGAACACCGGAGGAGGCGAAGCTTCTGGTTGTTCGGGACATCACAGAGCTGGACAAATACAACTAGTGTTCCTCAAATACTACAAGTCTTTGAGGAACATTTGGATCACAGGTGATATCACTGTCACCATGTCACAAGTTACAGGAAGTGTTTCTTCATCATTTATGGACACAACACTAACACCTACGACTGTTAGTGCTGATAACCTGGAACTGAAAACATTCAGCTATATGGACTATAAATGTCAGGACATGGAAGAGGATGTAGACCCAGATAATAACTTCTTCAATGACATCGTTGATAACTGCTGCTACTATACAACAGATCAATACAACAGGACAGTTAAAGTAGACAATAAGCTCTCAATCATACATTTCAACAGCAGAAGTTTATATGCAAACTTTAACAGCATCAAAGACTGTCTGAGCCAGTTTAAACAGCCTTTTAACATTATTACAATCTCTGAAAGCTGGATCAGCTCTGAAAAGGGGGCTGACTTTGACCTGGAGGGTTATGAGTTCAATTATATCAACAGAGAAGGGAAAACTGGTGGAGGAGTAGCTGTGTATGTGGACAGAAACCTAAAGTAGAAAACAGTAGAAAACATGACCAGCGTGACTAAAGATGCATTTGAGTGTATAACAGCTGAAATATATATGGAAAAAACAAAAAATTGTATTGGTAGTTGTATATACAGAGCTCATTGTTCTAATATGGAAATATCTAGAGAATGATTTGAGCAAACATATATAGTTACATCTCAGAAGGTATTTGTCATCTGTGGTGACTTTAATATAGATCTACTTAACTCAAACCATCACAAACCTACTGAAGAGTTCATTAATACCATGTACAGTCTGAGCCTTTTTCCCAGAATCACTCGACCCAGCAGGATCACACTTAACAGTGCCACATTAATAGATAATATATTTACTAAAATTTTAGATAACAATACAATAAGTGGATTAATAATTCAACATATTAGTGATCATCTACCAGTCACTGTCGTTAGTGACAATTTCTAGATGAAAATTAAGGAGAAAATCAAGCCGCGGTTTAAAAGAGTAAGAACAGAAGAATCAATCAAATCTCTCAAAGATGAACTATTGAAACATAATTGGGAGTCAGTATTGCAGGAAGATGATATGGATTAAACAATTTTCTGAGTATCTTTAAATTGTTATATGACAAAAACTGTCCATTAAAATTATTCTCTCATAAAAACAAATACTCAGAAGCTCCATGGATCACGAAGGGATTGCAAAATGTCTGTAAAAAAAGAACAAACTATATAGAGAGACATAAAGCATAGATCATTGGAGGTAGAGAATAAATATAAAAAATATAAGAATAAATTAGCTGCTATTTTACGAATAACTAAACAGGATTACTACAGTAAATTATTAGATAGAAATAAGAAAAATAAGAAAAGATGAAAATTTGAAAAAGTCATTCCACTTTATAAATTTGGGGACAGACACCATTTCACAAATTATAGGCCTGTTTCTCTACTTCCACAATTTTCCAAAATTCTGGAAAAATTATATGTGGGTAGATTGGATACATTCATTCATAAACATAAACTACTTTCTGAAAGTCAATATGGATTTAGATCACAAAGATCCACAGCAATGGCAGTCCTTGAATTAATAGAAGAAGTCACCAGCTCCTTAGACAAAAATAAATTTGCAGTTGGTGTATTTATTGATCTCAAAAAAGCATTTGACACAATAATTCATGAAATATTAATCAAGAAATTGGAGCACCATGACATCAGGGGAGTAATCCTGAACTGTATGAAAATCTATCTAAGCAACAGGCAACAATTTGTGGAAATAGGTGACTGCCAGACATCTTGCTTGGACATTGTTTGTGGTGTCCCCCAAGGGTCAGCATTGGGACCAAAACTATTTATTCTTTATATTAATGACATGTTTCTAAAATACTTCATTTTGTTTTGTTTGCAGATGATACTAATATTTTTTGTACAGGTGATGATTTGCAGCATCTTTTGGCTGAAATCAACTTCGAGTTATTTCAACTTAAAATATGGTTTGATATTAATAAATTGTCTTAATAAACTTGGATAAGACTAAGTTTATGTTGTTTGGAAACTGCAAAAGGAAAACAAATTTGCAAATCCTCATAGATGATATGTCGGTGGAGAGAGTTAATCAAATTAACTTTCTGGGAGTGACAATAGACCATAAGATTTGCTGGAAACTGCATATTAACTACATTCAGTCTCAAATATCCAGAAGTATTGCTGTTCTCAGCAAAGCTAACCATTTTCTAAATTATGCTGCACTTCATATTCTATATTGCTCACTTATCTTGCCTTACTTGAGTTACTGTGTGGAAGTATGGGGCAACACCTACAAAACCTTGCTGCGGCTGTTATGCACATTACAAAATAGAGCCATTAGAATGGTTCATTTGGCAGGATTCCACGAACGTATTACGTATAGAATCTGGAAGGTTTCTAGCCAATCAACTAAAGAAAAACAATGAGAAAACAACAATCACTTCTGGTAAAGACTCAGAAGGAAATGTCACCCATGACCCTGACGTAATCAACAACGCATTTAGGGACAGTAAAATAGATCAGTTTCTTAGTAATATAAACCTTTCAAAATTACAACCCAAACAGGCAATGGCTCTGGATTCACCTCTCTTCATAGGAGAACTCCATAAAGCCCTTCAACATATGCCTAGTAACAAAGCCCCAGGACCAGATGGTTTTCCAGCAGAGTTCTACAAAGAATTTTGGAACCTACATTTCACAAAATGTTATTACAAGTTAAGCAGAATGGCAGATTATCCCCAAACATGAACTCTGCTAACATTATCCTGCTACAGAAACCAGGAAAAGACCCCATACTTCCATCCAGCAACCGCCCAATATCTCTGATAAATGCAGACCTCAAAATAATTTGTAAAGCCCTCGCCAAAAGAATATAAAAAAATAACTCCACTTATAATACATCCTGACCAGACAGGTTTCATAAAGGGTAGACACTCATCCACTAACACTCGCAGGCTAATTAATCTCATAGACTATTCTACCATCAACCTGGAAACCACAATAGTCTCTCTCAATGCAGAAAAAGCATTTGATCGAGTGAACTGGAAATTTTTATTTTCAGCATTAAACAAATTCGGGTTTGGGTCAGACTTCATCAACTGGATAAGGGTATTATATACCAAATGCATGTGTCAGGACAAATGATCAAACTTCTCCAAGCTTCAGTCTGCAGAGAGGTACAACTCAGGGTTGCCCACTTTCCCCTCACTTTTTGCTATTTTCATCCAACCTTTAGCAGCTGCTATCAGACAAGAGAGAAATATTAAAGGCATCCAACCCCAAAATATTGAGCATAAAATAAGTCTTTATGCTGATGATGTATTACTTTTCCTTCAGAACTCATAGATGTCTCTCACTCACACGATCACTCTCATAAATAAATTCTCAGCACTTTCTGACTACTCCATCAACTGGTCTAAGACCACAGTTCTGCCCATTAACTGTAGGGTCCAGAATATACCTGCGATCACTTTACAGTCAGGAAACATTAGATATTTAGGCATAAACATTTCCTCCAGGCTCTCAGAGCTAACAAAGCTAAATTATGTGCAACTATTAAAGACAGTAGAAGATGATCTCACTCGTTGGAAGTCCTTACCCATATCACTTATGGGGAAAGTTGCAACCATTAAAATGATGATACTACCAAAAGTTAACTATTTGTTCTCAATGATCCCAATAAAACCATCCGCTACTTGGTTTAAGTCACTAGATTAATGCATCTCTAAAATTCTGTGGAAAAACAAACCACCACGTATTAGTTTAAAAACCCAAAGGAAGACCAAGGACAGTGGTGAATTAAATTTACCTAATTTTCAGCACTGTTTCTTAGCCAATAGGTTACAATATATACCTAGCCCACTAGATGAACCATGGATAAATATAGAACAAGCATTGTGTGATAATTTGGAAATCTCTGACCTGCCGCTTATTAGTCAAAATGTAAAACATCACAAATGTTTCAAAAGCCTTATCAGCACCTCTCTGACAGCCTGGTGGGAATTTATTAAAATTACAAAGTCTTCACTTCTCCTGTGTCATCTTACACCCATCTGGAACAACCCTGACATCCTGCAAAACAAAACAAAAAAATGCTAAACTTTACAAACCTTTCAAAGGAATCAAACATCTGGAACATATAATCCAAAATGGAAATTTTATTTAATTTAATGAGTTCATATCCCCCCTGAGCTATCACCTTATCGTGGTGGGGGAGTTTGCGTGCCCCAATGAGTCTGGGAGCTATGTTGCCCGGGGCTTCAAGCCCCTGGTAGGGTCACCCAAGGCAAACAGATCCTAGATGACGGACCAGACAAAGAACAGCTCAAAAGACTCCTTATGATGAAAAAGAAATTTGGACCTCGTCATCCCTTGCCCGGATATGGGACACCGGGGCCTCCCCCCGGAGCCAGGCCCGGGGGTGGGGCCCGGCAGCGAGCGCCTAGTGGCCGGGCCTGTGCCCATGGGGCTTAGTCGGGCATAGCCCGAAATCATGACGT
This sequence comes from Leuresthes tenuis, assembly GCF_036924035.1. Lineage (NCBI taxonomy): Eukaryota > Metazoa > Chordata > Actinopteri > Atheriniformes > Atherinopsidae > Leuresthes > Leuresthes tenuis. Next base: position 27,779,284 of record NW_027325368.1, on the reverse strand, counting down.
TGGTCCCCCTTCCGACGGGCTCACCACCCGTGGGAGGGGCCAAGGGGGTCGGGTGCCATGTGAGCTGGGTAGCAGCCGAAGGCGGAGGCCTTAGCGGACTGATCCTCGGCTACTGAAACTAGCTCTTGGGACGTGGAATGTCACCTCTCTGTTGGGGAAGGAGCCGGAGCTGGTGCGTGAGGCTGAGCGGTTCCGGCTAGATATAGTCGGACTCACCTTGACGCACGGCTTGGGCTCTGGAACCAGTCCTCTTGAGAGGGGTTGGACTCTCTTCCACTCTGGAGTTGCCCGTGGTGAGAGGCGCAGAGCAGGTATGGGCATACTTATTGCCCCCCGGCTGTGTGCCAGTACATTGGGGTTTACCCCAGTGAACGAAAGGCTAGCCTCCCTCCGCCTTCGGGTGGGGGGACGGGTCCTGACTGTTGTTTGTGCCTATGCGCCAAACAGCAGTTCAGAGTACCCACCCTTTTTGGAGTCTCTGGGGGAGGCACTGGAGAATGCTCCTACCGGAGACTCCCTCGTTCTGCTGGGGGACTTCAATGCTCATGTGGGCAATGACAGTGAGACCTGGAGGGGTGTGATTGGGAGGAACGCCCCCCCCCCCGATCTGAATCAGAGTGGTGTTATGTTGTTGGACTTCTGTGCCAGTCATGGACTGTCCATAACGAACACCATGTTCAGGCATAAGGGTGTCCATATGTGCACTTGGCACCAGGACACCCTTGGCCGCAGTTCGATGATCGACTTTGTGGTTGTATCATCGGACTTGCGGCCGTATGTCCTGGACAATCGGGTGAAGAGAGGGGCGGAGCTGTTAACTGATCACCACCTGGTGGTGAGTTGGCTCCGCTGGTGGGGGAGGATGCCGATCAGACCTGGCAGGCCCAAACGTATTGTGAGGGTCTGCTGGGAGCGTTTGTCAGAATCCCCCGTCAGGAGGAGCTTTAACTCCCACCTCCGGCAGAGCTTCAACCATATCCCCGGGGAGGTGGGGGACATTGAGTCCGAATGGGCCATGTTCCGTGACTCCATTGTCGAGGCGGCTGATCGGAGTTGTGGCCGTAAGGTGGTTGTTGCCTGTCGTGGCGCACACCCTCGAACCCGCTGGTGGACACCAGTGGTGAGGGAAGCCGTCAAGCTGAAGAAGGAGTCCTATTGGGCCTCTTTGGCCAGTGGGACCCTGGAAGAAGCTGATAGGTACTGGCAGGCCAGACGGGCTGCGGCTTCGGCGGTTGTTGAGGCAAAAACTCGGGCCTGGGAGGAGTTCAGTGAGACCATGGAGAACGATTTCCGGACGGCCTCGAAGAGATTCTGGTCCACCATCCGGCGTCTCAGGGAGGGGAAGCGGCTAACAGTCAACACTGTGTACAGTGGGGACGGGGCTTTGCTGACCTCAACTAGGGATGTTGTGAGTCGGTGGGGGGAATACTTCGAGGAACTCCTCAATCCTACCAACACATGCTCGGAAGAGGCAGAATCGGAGAGCTCGGAGACGGGGCCTCCCATTTCTGGGGCTGAGGTGGAGAGGTGGTCAAAAAGCTCCTCGGTGGCAAGGCCCCGGGGGTGGATGAAGTCCGTCCTGAGTTTTTCAAGGCTCTGGATGTTGTAGGGCTGTCTTGGCTGACACGCCTCTGCAGCATCGCGTGGACATCGGGGACAGTGCCTCTGGACTGGCAGATCGGGGTGGTGGTCCCCCTCTTTAAAAAGGGGGACCGGAGGGTGTGTTCCAACTATAGGGGTATCACACTCCTCAGCCTCCCTGGTAAGGTCTATTCGGGGGTACTGGAGAGGAGGATCCGTCGGATAATCGAGCCTCGGATTCAGGAGGTGCAGTGTGGCTTTCATCCTGGCCGTGGAACAGTGGACCAGCTCTATACCCTCGGCAGGATCCTAGAGGGTGCATGCGAGTTCACCCAACCAGTCTACATGTGTTTTGTGGACTTGGAGAAAGCGTTCGACCGTGTCCCTCGTGGAGTCCTGTGGGGGGTGTTCCGGGAATGTGGAGTGCCGGACCCCTTGATAGGGGCCGTTCGGTCTCTGTATGACCGGTGTCAGAGTTTGGTCCGCATTGCCGGCAGTAAGTCGGATATGTTTCCGGTGAGGGTTGGACTCCGTCAGGGCTGCCCTTTGTCACCGATTCTGTTCCTAACTTTTATGGACAGAATTTCTAGGCGGAGTCAGGGCGTTGAGGGTGTCCGATTTGGCGACCTCAGAATTGGGTCTCTGCTTTTTGCGGATGATGTGGTTCTGTTAGCGTCGTCAGGCCGTGACCTTCAGCTCTCACTGGAGCGATTCGCAGCCGAGTGTGAAGCGGCTGGGATGAGAATCAGCGCCTCCAAATCCGAGACTATGGTTCTCAGCCGGAAAAGGGTGGAATGCTCTCTCCGAGTCGGGAATGAGATCCTTCTCCAAGTGGAGGAGTTCAAGTATCTCAGGGTCTTGTTCACGAGTGAGGGACGAATGGAGCATGAGATTGACGGGCGGATCGGTGCGGCGTCTGCAGTGTTGCGGGCTGTGCACCGACCCGTCGTTGTGAAGAAGGAGCTGAGCCAGAAGGCAAAGCTCTCTATTTACTGGTCAATCTACGTTCCCATCCTCACCTATGGTCACGAGTTGTGGGTAGTGACCGAAAGAACAAGATCGCAAATACAAGCGGCCGAAATGGGTTTCCTCCGCAGGGTGTCTGGGCTCTCCCTTAGAGATAGGGTGAGAAGCTCAGTCATCCGGGAGGGGCTCGGAGTAGAACCGCTGCTTCTCCGCATTGAGTGGAGTCATATGAGGTGGCTTGGGCATCTGGTTAGGATGCCCCCTGGACGCCTCCCTGGGGAGGTGTTCCGGGAACGTCCCACTGGGAGGAGACCCCGGGGAAGACCCAGTACACGTTCGAGAGACTATGTCTCTCGGCTGGCCTGGGAACGCCTTGGGGTCCCCCCGGAAAAGCTGGAGGAAGTGGCTGGGGACAGGGACGTCTGGGTTTCTCTGCTCAAGCTGCTGCCCCCGCGACCCGACCCCCGGATAAGCGGCAGATGATGGATGGATGGATGGAGTTCATATCACAACATGTGATAGGCAGCAATAAATTCCAACTTAAGTCTATAATGAATAAGAAATGTATCCTCCACCAACCAGACTTACATTGTCGTGGATTGTCTTCTGTTTTGTTTTTACAGGTGTTGCAGCTGGTTGTCTGGTTTTTCTTTCTATTTCTGTTCTGTTTCTTCTTCTTTGCTCTTCCTCTTTCCCTCTCCCCCGGCCAGGTTCAGCACTATTACATGTTAAATATTGTAACAAAAATAAATAAATGGGCAGTTGATGGGCATCAAGGGGAGCTTTACATTCATAAAGCTTCCCTTCGCAAAGCAAATCTGGTTAGCACCGCCACCTCCCAGCAAGAAGATTCCAGGTTCATACCCCACGTGGGGCCTTTCTGTGTGGAGTCTGCATGTTCTCCCCGTGTATGCGTGGGTTCTCTCCGGGTACTCAGGCTTCCTCCCACCATCCAAAAACATGCATGTCAGGTTAATTGACAACTCCAAATCGTCCTTAGAAGTGAGTGTGTGTGATTGTTTGTCTCATTTGTCTCTGTGTGGCCCTGTGATAGACTGGCGACCTGTCCAGGGTGTAGCCCGTCTCTCGACCGGTGACCGCTTGGATAGGCTCCAGCCCCCCCGCGTCCCGACCGATGAATTAAGCAGGTATAGAAAATGGTATTCAGATTACAATTGTGCTGCCATAATGCTGGACAGTACAAGGGAAAAATAAAAAATAAATAAATAACTACCAGATAATATTCAAAAACACTGATAGTGTTTTAGAGTTGGGGGCTATGAAGAGAATGTGCATTTCAATTAGTGGTGTGAAGGTCTGGAATAACTTCAAACAGAGCTGAAGCAAAGTCCAAGCATGAGTCTGTTTAATAAAAGGCTCAAACTGGTGATTTTCAACAGGTACTGTGATGAAGAGGGGAGGTGAATGGTATCACTACTTAGCACTGTATGTGTGTATGCTGTGTGTCTGCATGCGGTCCATTTAGGGGTGCTTGGCCCACTTCACTTCTCCTGGTCCTCTGTTGCTGCATCTGATACCGCAGTTGCTGAAGCCTGGCTTCGCTTGCTGGTCCTCGCTCTGTGCCTTGTGGTGTCTGGGGGGGGTCGGGGTTTCGGGGTTCAGGGTTTGGTGAGTTGGAGAGGGGCGCGGTGCTGGCATGGGTTTCTGGGTCTTCTATATTGGTTCTGGGGACTTGGCGCTGGTGTCTTCCGCCACTCTCGGCAGTTGCTGGGACGGCTCTGCTCCTTGGCTGGGGTCGGCTTGTCACTGGGGTTGGCTGGGTGGGCGCCCCTAGCCCACTCCGGGGGTGGGTGGACTGCAGCCGGGGAGTTCAGTAGTTATCTACCTTCATGCAGCTCTAGCTCCTTTCAAAAATACCTTTTAGGCATTTTGAAGCTTCAGCTAATAACTTTCTGATAAATTTTCACTATTTTCAGCTATTCAAAAAGCTATTCAGCTATTCAGCTATTCAGCTTTTCAGCATTCTCATTGCTGTTTCGCAGGAACAGCTTTTTCTATTAGAATTAATTTAATGAAAAGTATGGTGTAGACCTGCTCTATAATAAAAGTGCCCTCACATGCTAGATGATTCAGCACTACATTAATGAAATTGACCTGAATCTATGAGAAGGCTTTGTAAAAGGGGAGATTTGTGCTGAGAATTATGACCATTTTTAATATTTTTAATATTTTAGAAAAATACACTAAAATACAAGGCTTTACATAACAGTGTTCTATTGTAGACTTAACATGTATGGTTATAATTACATGATTTTATGAATAGTTGAATAGTTTTATGTAATTTGTGATCTAAAGGCCGGTCTGAGGCATGAAGCACCAGGGCTGAAAATGAGTTCCACTCCGACCCTGTAAGGCGCCACTTGGAGACAAAACATCCAGAGCACAAAGACAAGCCAGTTGAGTTTTTCAGACAAAAACTTTTAAACTGCTGTGCTCAACAGTAATTTTTTTTACTAAAGCTGCATCCGTGCCGGCAAATGCTCAATTCACCTCATATAAAGTTGCCTACCAGCACAGTGTAAAAAGCTGCACACAATAGTGGAGGATTTAATACTTCTCTGTGCTATGGACATGGTTTCAACTATGCTTGATGACTCTGCAGCCAACACTTTAAATAATTAGGCTACACGGTAAAGGCAGTTTGTCATTTATGTCTCATTCTAAAAGAAGTTGTAGTTTATGGCAGTTTACTTTTATTTTTTCAAAAAGGTTGAAGTTTGTATTAATGTTTGTGAAATAAACTGCAATGATGTAATGGGGGCAAAAATGTTGTTATGTACCAAGGGGGGGCCCAACAGAGAAGCTGGTGGTTTGGGAACCACTGCTGTAATGACTGCCAACGTTATTAATACAAGTTAAAACTTGGTAAGTCTGGAGCCTTTGTGCCTGCCAGGAATAATTTACAACACAAAGCTAGACACACACTAGAGCCCTGCACGGGACTGTTTTCTTCATCCCGCTTCCGCTGAATTTCTGACCATTACCGCATTACACGTGTGTGTTACACTCCCGCCCGCACTCGCAAAACTTTGAGAATTTATGCCCGCAAAATAATAGAAATGCCTTGATTTTGTGTCTTCTCCGGTCCCGCAGGAGAAAATACGTCATTTTATAGGCTATTAAAGAGATTGATGGGGTTGTTTTTTTTCATTTTCCTGTCCAGCATGTCTTTTGACACTCTGGTCAGGAATAGCACTCCTATTTCATTGTTTTCATTTAGTTTTTAATTAAGTAAAGGCTGTTTCATATTTTATTCTCCTCCACTGTATCTTATTTATTTTTCTACCTTTATACAATCATGCAGACTGCATTTTGATTTTCTAGGTACAATGAAAAAATATTTGAAACCACAACAGGCACCTGTGGAGCCTTCATCACAAGAGGCCTCACAGTCTTCAGCTGAGCCTTTCCACGAAGAAGAATGTAAGGTTATTCAATTTTGGAATATGATGGAAGTACAATTACTTTTCATGAACCGTTTTTATTTGTAAATATAATATGAATATCAGCTTGTAGCCATGTTAATTGTTTTTTAGAGTTTTGCTACAAACTAGGAATGCAGAAATATCCAGGCACTGATACTTTAAAATGTTTGAATTCTAATTTTTTTTATTGCCTTTGTATTAGGTGATGTTAGTGCTATTGTATCGCTTAAGATTGACTTTTTTGCACACTATGTTCATCGTTTTTAAAATATTTTCAGTTTTTCTTTGTACTGATATGATAATCAAATCTGTATTATTGTCGTACTGTATTATCTGTACGTGTTGGGGGGGGGGGGGGGGGGCACGACTCTCACCTAGAGCTCCATATTACGCAGAGCCGGCCCTGCATGCAGTGATTGAAGTGATTGAATAAGAAACATTAATGAGAACACAATCAGCAGACAGACAACACTACGCAATAAATTTGTCGCCTCAACCCAGACGGACTGGATATCTGTCCATTGTAGACTAGTATTTTTGGACATTTGTTACACTAACTAACAAAGTCCAGTTCGTTTCCATCTTTGTCGCAGATAATTGAGAAACAGCCCCAAATATCAGACTTGCCTTGTTTTATCTTTGTGCTGCAAAGACCTTCTTTGAGCTTCCTTTCCACATCATTTATTGCTATTCTGTCGCGATCGCAGTTTTTTTTTTAGCCGCCCGCGCAGCGAAGTTCATACCGCCCGCTTCCGCAAGATTTGAGTTTGATCCCTCGGGACCAGTGGGACCCAATCCCAATGCAGCCCTCTAACACATACCTTCAGATGCGTAAGTGAAACTGGTTCAAATGTCTTTGATGTTTTAGCATCAAGCATATGAAAATATTCTTGTGCAAACATCATGGACACACAAAGTCAAAAGTCCCTAAGAGTTAATTGTGTTCAAACATTTTTTCTCTGAACAATCCAAATGATCCATTTGTTACTTCTACACCTGCTCACAAACATGAAGTTCATCAAGCTCCCGTATTTTGTGTTTACCACCCCCGACATACACATATTGTTTACATAGAAAAGCAATCAGCAAATTAGCCTTGGGTAACTGAATGCATGAAAACAAAGCCTGTTATTTTTTTTTCAGTTGTTCTTGACCGGCAAAACCAGAGTGCAATCACAAGTCACCATCATCCCCTCCCCTATCTCCTTGGACCTCCAGAAATACAACCATTAAGAAGTTACTTTAGCTAAATCCTGTGTTTTGGTTTCAGGCGGGGCTGAGCAGGTATCCAGGAAGTCCGGGGCAGAGTCTCGACTGCTCCTGCCAGCACACCTGCAGCTCATCTGCGCTCATTTAGAGCTAGCGACTTAAAGATCTGCAGAAGCTCCAGTCTCAGCCAGATTGTCTCACATTCTCAAATCACACCACAGCCTGCAGCACTCCCTTACCCCTCCTGCATTAATACTGCAATATTGCCATGAATAACGGTCTCCCACTACCTGAACCTGCCCAGGCAGACAACATGCCAGAAGTCCCCCCTCACGGACCGCCCCATCAAAGTGCCATCATGATGAGGAAAAAACTGATTGCTTTAGTTGCAGTCGTCGAGTGCCTGGCCAGGGCGAGACATTCTTTTTTCTTTTCTTACCTCACAAACATGCTTCACCACCACACTCCCTCTCAACACCTCAGTTCTTCTGCTGCTAACCTTCTCTCAACCCGCTCAGGACCAAGCACCTTACCTGGGGTGACAGAGCTTTCTCCATAGCTGCCCCCTCACTTTGGAATTCCCTCCCCACACACATCTGTCACTGCCCAGATCCATTCACCTTCAAATCACTGCTCAAAACTCACCTTTTCAAATCTGCTTTCCATTCACACCATTAGTTTGCCTTCTCCATTTCCAATCCCATGACCTCCAACTTGTATACATGCTTACACTGCACATTGTTTTTTTTGTGTATTTCTGTGTATTTACTTTATTTTCAACTTGCACTTTATGGTTTTTAATGTAAAGCGTCTTTGAGAGTTTTAAAAGCGCTGCACAAATAAAATGTATTATTATTATTATTGAACTATTTTCTTCTCAAACCATTTCTTCTTTATTTCGGTGATATTACGCACAACATGGTAACACGGAATTAACAGCACTCTTAATTTCTTCCCTTAAGTAGGTTCTGTAGTTCCACTGTTGACACTGCTAAAAATGACAGCTTTTCATTTCTGGATCTCTGAAAGCAGAACTTCAATCTCAGAACCAGTAAAGTTGTTATTTTTGCACCTGGTGCCATTCTTATGAATTAACACTTCTGAGTTCATCGACATGCTGCCTTGTTGAGTTGCCCACTAGATTTCTAAAGTCTGTGCTGAGCAGTTTGCTAACATCTCTTTTCAGACTGGAACTTTTCCAAAGGCCTTAAAAACTGCTGTCATTAAGCCTCTTCTAAAGAAGAGTAATCTTGATGCCACAGTACTGAACAACTACCGGCCCATATCAAACCTATCAGTCTTAAGCAAAGTCCTAGAAAAAGTTGTATACCAACAGCTTTCTGACTTTCTCCTGTTTAACAATACTTTTGATACTTTCCAATCAGGGTTTAGGCCCCACCACAGCACTGAGACAGCTCTGATCAAGGTGACAAACGATATCCGCCTGAACACAGATGCAGGCAAAGTCTCAGTCTTAGTTCTGCTGGACCTGAGTGCTGCCTTTGACACAGTTGACCATGTAATCTTATTACAGAGGTTAGAAGACTGGGTGGGAATCTCTGGTAGTGCTTGTTATTGAACATGTTATTGGGATTAAAGGAACTGCATTAGGCTGGTTTAAGTCATATTTATCTGATAGATTCCAGTTTGTTCTTGTAAATGAAGAATCTTCCTCACACACCAGAGTAAGTCATGCAGTTCCTCAGGGTTCTGTGCTTGGACCGATTCTTTTTACTTTATACATGCTTCCATTAGGTAACATTATTAGACAGCATGGCATAAATTTCCATTGTTATGCTGATGATACTCAGCTGTACTTATCTATGAAACCAGATGAAACCAATAGGCTGGTCTGACTACAAGCCTGTCTTAAAGACATAAAGACCTGGATGACTCAGAACTGTCTGCTTCTAAATTCAGACAAAACTGAAGTTGTTCTCTTTGGACCTGAGTGCTTCAGGGAGAAATTGTCTAGTTATATAGTTACTCTAGATCAGTGTTTCTCAATTCTGGTCCCCGTGACCCACTGCCCTGCATGTTTTCAATGTTTCCCTCCTCCACCACATCTGATTCAAATGAATGGCTCCTCATCAGGCCACTGCAGAGCTTGATGAGCTGATAATTCAAAGGACAAGTACACACACAAGTCACACACAGTCACAGTCACAAACAGTCACAGTCACTCAAAGTCACAGTCACACACAGTTACAGTCACACACAGTTAGAGTCACACACATTTACAGTCACACACAGTTACAGTCACACAGTTACAGTCACACACAGTCACAGTCACGCAGAGTTACAGTCACAAACAGTCACAGTCACAGACAGTTACAGTCACACACAGTTACAGTCACACACAATCACTCAAAGACACAGTCACACACAGTTACAGTCACACATAGTTACAATCACACACAGTCACAGTCACACACAGTTACAGTCACACACAGTCACAGTCACACACAGTTACAGTCACACACAGTCAAAGTCACACACAGTTACAGTCACACACAGTCAAACAGTCACTGTCACACACAGTTACACTCACACACAGTTACAGTCACACACAGTAAATGTCACACAGTCACACACACACAGTCACAGTCACACACAGTTACAGTCACACAGTCAAAGTTACACACAGTTAAAGTCACACACAGTTACAGTCACACAGTCACAGTTACACACAGTTACACAGTTACAGTCACACACAGTTACAGTCACACACAGTTACAGTCACACAGCTACAGTCACACACAATTACATTCACACAGAGTTACACAGTTACAGTCACACACAGTTACAGTCACACAGTCACACACAGTCACAGTCTCACACAGTCACACAGTTACAGTCATACAGTTACAGTTACACAGTTACTGTCACACACAGCTACAGTCACACACAGTCACACACAATTACATTCACACAGAGTTACACAGTTACAGTCACACACAATTACAGTCAAACAGTCACAGTCACACACAGTCACAGTCACACAGTTACAGTCACACACAATTACATTCACACAGAGTTACATAGTTACAGTCACACACAGTCACACACAGTTACAGTCACACAGTCACAGTCACACACAGTCACAGTCACACACAGTCACAGTCACACACAGTCACAGTCACTCAAAGTCACAGTCACACACAGTTACAGTCACACACAGTCACTCAAAGTCACAGTCACAGTCACACACAATTACAGTTACACAGTTACAGTCACACACAGTTACAGTCAGAAACAGTTACAGTCACACAGTTACAGTCACTCACAGTCAAACACAGTTACAATCAAACACAGTCACAGTGACTCACAGTTACAGTCACACACAGTCACACACAGACACTAACAGTCACATAGTTACAGTCACACCGTTACAGTCACACAGTTACAGTCAAAGTCACACACAGTCACAGCCAGTCACAGTCACACACAGTTACAGTCACACATTTACAGTTACACACAGTCACGCAGAGTCACAGTCACACACAGTTACAGTCACACACAGTCACAGTTATCAGTTACAGTCACATACAGTTACAGTCACACAGTCAAATTCACACACAGTTACAGTCACACACAGTCACACACACTTACAGTCACAAACTTACAGTCACACACAGTCACAGTCACACCGTCACACACAGTCACAGTCACTCACAGTCACACAGTCACATTCACACACTCACAGTCACTCACAGTCACTCAAAGTCACAGTCACACACAGTCACGCACAGCTACAGTTACACACAGCTACAGTCACACACAGTCAGAGTTACACACAGTCACAGTCACATAGTTACAGTTACACACAGTCACAGTCACGCAGAGTTACCGTCACAAAGAGTCACAGTCATACACGGTCACAGTCACACACAGTCACAGTAACTCACAGTCAAACAGTTAGTCACATACAGTTACAGTCACACACAGTCACACACAGTTACAGTCAGTGTGACTGTAACTGTGTGTGACTCACACACAGTCACAGTTACACAGTTACAGTCACACACAGTCACACAGTCACACACAGTTACAGTCACACTGTCACACACACACAGTCACAGTCACACACAGTCACACACAGTTACAGTCACACTGTCACTCACACACAGTCACAGTTACACAGTTACAGTCACACACAGTTACACAGTTACAGTCACACACAGTCACACAGTCACACACAGTTACAGTCACACTGTCACACACACACAGTCACAGTCACACACAGTTACAGTCACTCAAAGTCACAGTCACACACAGTTATAGTCACACACAGTCACAGTCACTCAAAGTCACATAGTTACAGTCACACACAGTCACAGTCACACACAATTACAGTCACACAGTTACAGTCACACACAGTTAAAGTCACAAACAGTTACAGTCACACACAGTCACAGTCACACACATTTACAGTCACACAGTTACAGTCACTCACAGTCAAACACAGTCACAGTCACACACTTACACACAGTCAGAGTCACACAGTCACACAGTCACACACAGTCACTCACAGTCACACACAGTTACAGTCACTCAAAGTCACAGTCACACACAGTTATAGTCACACACAGTCACAGTCACTCAAAGTCACATAGTTACAGTCACACACAGTCACAGTCACACACAATTACAGTCAAACAGTTACAGTCACACACAGTTAAAGTCACAAACAGTTACAGTCACACACAGTCACAGTCACACACAATTACAGTCACACAGTTACAGTCACACACAGTTAAAGTCACAAAAAGTTACAGTCACACACATTCACAGTCACACACATTTACAGTCACACAGTTACAGTCACTCACAGTCAAACACAGTCACAGTCACACACTTACACACAGTCACAGTCACACAGTCACACACAGTCACAGTCACTCACAGTCACACACAGTCACAGTCACACAGTCACAGTTACGTACAGCTACAGTCACGCACAGTCAGAGTTACACACAGTCACAGTCACATAGTTACAGTCACACACAGTCACTGTCACGCAGAGTTACCGTCACAAAGAGTTACAGTCATACATGGTCACAGTCACACAGAGTCACAGTAACTCACAGTCAAACAGTTACAGTCACATACAGATACACAGTTACAGTCACACACATTCACAGTCACACACAGTTACAGTCACACTGTCACACACACAGTCACAGTTACACAGTTACAGTAACTCACAGTCAAACAGTCACACACAGTTACAGTCACACTGTCACACACACAGTCACAGTTACACAGTTACAGTAACTCACAGTCAAACAGTCACACACAGTTACAGTCACACTGTCACACACACACAGTCACAGTTACACAGTTACAGTAACTCACAGTCACACTGTCACACACACACAGTCACAGTTACACAGTTACAGTAACTCACAGTCACACAGTTACAGTCACACACAGTTACACAGTTACAGTTACACACAGTTACAGTTACACACAGTTACAGTCACACACAGTCACAGTCACACAGTCACAGTCAGACACAGTTACAGTAACACAGTCACACACACACAGTTACAGTCACACACAGTCACAGTCACACAGTCACAGTCACACACAGTTACAGTCACACAGAGTTACAGTAAAACAGTCACACACACACACAGTTAAAGTCATACAGTCTGAGTCACACAGTCACGCACAGTTACAGTCACACAGTCACACACACACACACAGTTAGTCACACAGTCACAGTTACAGTTACACAGTCACAGTCACTCAAAGTCACAGTCACACACAGTCACGCACAGCTACAGTTACGCACAGCTACAGTCACACACAGTCAGTTACACACAGTCACAGTCACATAGTTACAGTCACACACAGTCACTGTCACGCAGAGTTACCGTCACAAAGAGTCACAGTCATACATGGTCACAGTCACACAGAGTCACAGTAACTCACAGTCAAACAGTTACAGTCACATCCAGTTACACAGTTACAGTCACACACAGTTACAGTCACACACAGTCACAGTCACACTGTCACACACACACAGTCACAGTTACACAGTTACAGTAACTCACAGTCACACAGTTACAGTCACACACAGTTACACAGTTACAGTCACACAGAGTTACAGTCACACACAGCCAGAGTCACACAGTCACAGTCAAACACAGTTAGAGTAACACAGTCACACACACACACAGTTACAGTCACACAGTCACAGTCACACACAGTTACAGTCACACAGAGTTACAGTAAAACAGTCACACACACACACATACACAGTTACAGTCATACAGTCACACAGTCACACACAGTTAGTCACACAGTCACATACACACACACAGTTACTGTCACACAGTCACAGTTACAGTCACACAGCTACAGTCTCACACAGTCATACAGTTACAGTCACACACAGTTACAGACACACAAAGCTACAGTCACACAGTTACAGTCACACAGTCAAAGTAACACACAGTTACAGTTACAGTCACACACAGTTACACAGTTACAGTCACGCACAGTTACAGTCACACACAGTCACTGTCACACTCAGTTACAGTCACACACAGTTACAGTCACACACAGTCACACACACACAGTCACAGTCACACACAGTTACAGTCACACAGTCAGTTACACACAGTTACACAGTTACAGTCACACACAGTTACAGTCACACAGTCACAGTTACACACAGTTACACAATTACAGTCACACACAGTTACAGTCACACAGTCGCACACACACAGTCACAGTCACACACCGTTACAGTCACACAGTTACAATCACATACAGTTACAGTCTCACAGTCACACACAGTTACAGTCACACACAGCTACAGTCACACAGTCACACACAGTTACAGTCACACACAGTCACACACAGTTACAGTCACACACTTACAGTCACACACAGTCACAGTCACACAGTCACACACAGTCACAGTCACTCACAGTCAAACACAGTCACACAGTCACAGTCACTCACAGTCACACACAGTCACGCACAGCTACAGTTACGCACAGCTACAGTCACACACAGTCAGAGTTACACACAGTCACAGTCACATAGTTACAGTCACACACAGTCACTGTCACGCAGAGTTACCATCACAAAGAGTCACAGTCATACATGGTCACAGTCACACAGAGTCACAGTAACTCACAGTCAAACAGTTACAGTCACATACAGTTACAAAGTTACAGTCACACACAGTTACAGTCACACACAGTCACAGTCACACAGTCACACACAGTTACAGTCACACTGTCACACACACACAGTCACAGTTACACAGTTACAGTAACTCACAGTCACACAGTTACAGTCACACACAGTTACACAGTTACAGTCAGACACAGTTACAGTCACACACAGTCACAGTCACACAGTCACAGTCAGACACAGTTACAGTAACACAGTCACACACACACAGTTACAGTCACACAGTCACAGTCACACACAGTTACAGTCACACAGAGTTACAGTAAAACAGTCACACACACACATACACAGTTACAGTCATACAGTCACACAGTCACACACAGTTAGTCACACAGTCACATACACACACACAGTTACTGTCACACAGTCACAGTTACAGTTACATACAGTTACATTTACACACAGTTACAGTCACACAGCTACAGTCTCACACAGTCATACAGTTACAGTCACACACAGTTACAGACACACAAAGCTACAGTCACACAGTCACACAGTTCCAGTCACACAGTCACAGTAACACACAGTTACAGTTACAGTCACACACAGTTACACAGTTACAGTCACGCACAGTTACAGTCACACACAGTCACTGTCACACACAGTCACTGTCACACTCAGTTACAGTCACACACAGTTACAGTCACACACACACAGTCACAGTCACACACAGTTACAGTCACACAGTCAGTTACACACAGTTACACACAGTTACAGTCACACACAGTTACAGTCACACAGTCACAGTTACACACAGTTACACAGTTACAGTCACACACAGTTACAGTCACACAGTCGCACACACACAGTCACAGTCACACACATTTACATTCACACACTCACAGTTACACACAGTTACACATAGTTACAGTCACACGCAGTTACAGTCACACAGTCACAGTTACACACAGTTACACAGTTACAGTCAGACACAGTTGCAGTCATACAGTTACAGTCACACAGCTACAGTCTCACACAGTCACACAGTTACAGTCATACAGTTACAGTTACACACAGTTACAGTCACACACAGCTACAGTCACACACAGTCACACAGTCACAGTCACACAGTTACAGTTACAGTTACACACAGTTACATTTACACACAGTTACAGTCACACAGCTACAGTCTCACACAGTCACACAGTTACAGTCACACACAATTATAGACACACACAGCTACAGTCACACAGTCACACAGTTACAGTCACACAGTCACAGTAACACACAGTTACAGTTACAGTCACACACAGTTACACAGTTACAGTAACACACAGTCACTGTCACACTCAGTTACAGTCACACACACACAGTCACAGTCACACACAGTTACAGTCAAACAGTCAGTTACACACAGTTACAGTCACACACAGTTACAGTCACAGTTACACACAGTTACACAGTTACAGTCACACACAGTTACAGTCACACACAGTTACAGTCACACAGTCACAGTTACAGTCACACACAGTTACAGTCACAGTTACACACAGTTACACAGTTACAGTCACACACAGTTACAGTCACACAGTCACAGTTACACACAGTTACAGTCACACACAGTTGCATTCATACAGTTACAGTCACACTGCTACAGTCAAGCAGAGTTACCGTCACAAAGAGTCACAGTCAGACACGGTCACAGTAACTCACAGTCAAACAGTTACAGTCACATACAGTTACACAGTTACAGTCACACACATTTACAATCACACACAGTCACAGTCACACACAATTACAGTCACACACACACAGTCACAGTTACACAGTTACAGTAACTCACAGTCACACAGTTACAGTCACACACAGTTACACATTTACAGTCACACACAGTTACAGTCACACACAGTCACAGTCAGACACAGTTACAGTAACACAGTCACACACACACACACACAGTTACAGTCACACACAGTCACAGTCACACAGTCACAGTCAGACACAGTTACAGTAACACAGTCACACACAGTTACAGTCACACACAGTTACAGTCACTCACAGTTACAGTCACACACAGACACTAACAGTAACATAGTTACAGTCACACCGTTACAGTCACACAGTTACAGTCAAAGTCAAACACAGTCACAGTCAGTCACAGTCACACACAGTTACAGTCAAACACAGTCACAATCACTCACAGTCACACACAGTTACAGTCACACACAGTCACAGTCACACAGTTACAGTCACACAGTCACAGTCACACACAGCTACAGTCACACAGTCACACACAGTTACAGTCAAACACAGTCACACACAGTTACAGTCACACACTTACAGTCACACACAGTCACAGTCACACAGTCACATACAGTCACAGTCACTCAGTCACACACAGTTACAGTCACACTGTCACACACACACACAGTCACAGTTACACAGTTACAGTAACTCACAGTCACACAGTTACAGTCACACACAGTTACACAGTTACAGTCACACACAGTTACAGTCACACACAGTCACACAGTCACAGTCACACACAGTCACAGTCACACAGTTACAGTCACATACAGTTACAGTCACACAGTCACAGTCACACACAGTTACAGTCACACAGAGTTACAGTAACACAGTCACACACACACACACACACACACAGTTACAGTCATACAGTCACAGTCACACAGTCACACACAGTCACAGTCACACAGTCACACACACACACACAGTTACAGTCACACAGTCACAGTTACAGTTACACACAGTTACATTTACACACAGTTACAGTCACACAGCTACAGTCTCACACAGTCACACAGTTACAGTCACACACAATTATAGACACACACAGCTACAGTCACACAGTCACACAGTTACAGTCACAGTAACACACAGTTACAGTTACAGTTACAGTCACACACAGTTACACAGTTACAGTCACACACAGTCACTGTCACACTCAGTTACAGTCACACACAGTTACAGTCACACAGTCACACACACATAGTCACAGTCACACACAGTTACAATCACACAGTCAGTTACACACAGTTACACAGTTACAGTCACACACAGTTACAGTCACAGTTACACACAGTTACACAGTTACAGTCACACACAGTTACAGTCACACAGTCACAGTTACAAACAGTTACACAGTTACAGTCACACACAGTTACAGTCACAGTTACACACAGTTACACAGTTACAGTCACTCACAGTTACAGTCACACAGTCACAGTTACACACAGTTACACAGTTACAGTCACACACAGTTACAGTCACACACAGTTACAGTCACACAGTCACACAGTTACAGTCATACAGTTACAGTTACACACAGTTACAGTCACACAGTTACAGTCACACAGTCACACAGTTACAGTCACACACAGTTACAGTCACACACAGTTACACAGTTACAGTCACACACAGTTACAGTCACACGCAGTTACAGTCACACAGTCACACACACAAAGTCACACACAGTTACAGTTACACACAGTTACATTTACACACAGCTACAGTCTCACACAGTCATACAGTTACAGTCACACACAGTTACAGACACACAAAGCTACAGTCACACAGTCACACAGTTCCAGTCACACAGTCACAGTAACACACAGTTACAGTTACAGTCACACACAGTTACACAGTTACAGTCACGCACAGTTACAGTCAAACACAGTCACTGTCACACTCAGTTACAGTCACACAAACACAGTCACAGTCACACACAGTTACAGTCACACAGTCAGTTACACACAGTTACACACAGTTACACAGTTATAGTCACACACAGTTACAGTCACACAGTCACAGTTACACAGTTACAGTCACACAGTTACAGTCACACAGTCGCACACACACAGTCACAGTCACACACATTTACATTCACACACTCACAGTTACACACAGTTACAGTCACACGCAGTTACAGTCACACAGTCACAGTTACACACAGTTACACAGTTACAGTCACACACAGTTACAGTCAGACACAGTTGCAGTCATACAGTTACAGTCACACAGCTACAGTCTCACACAGTCACACAGTGACAGTCATACAGTTACAGTTACACACAGTTACAGTCACACACAGCTACAGTCACACACAGTCACACAGTCACAGTCACACAAAGTTACAGTAAAACAGTCACACACACACACACACACACACACGGTTACAGTCATACAGTCACACACAGTTACAGTCAAACACACACACAGTTACAGTCACACAGTCACAGTTACAGTTACACACAGTTACATTTACACACAGTTACAGTCAGACAGCTACAGTCTCACACAGTCACACAGTTACAGTCACACACAATTATAGACACACACAGCTACAGTCACACAGTCACACAGTTACAGTCACACAGTCACAGTAACACACAGTTACAGTTACAGTTACAGTCACAGTTACAGTTATACACAGTTACATTTACACACAGTTACAGTCAGACAGCTACAGTCTCACACAGTCACACAGTTACAGTCACACACAATTATAGACACACACAGCTACAGTCACACAGTCACACAGTTACAGTCACACAGTCACAGTAACACACAGTTACAGTTACAGTCACACACAGTTACACAGTTACAGTCACACACAGTCACTGTCACACACAGTTACAGTCACACACACACAGTCACAGTCACACAGTTACAGTCACACAGTCAGTTACACACAGTTACACAGTTACAGTCACACACAGTTACAGTCACAGTTACACACAGTTACACAGTTACAGTCACACACAGTTACAGTCACACACAGTCACAGTCACACAGTCACAGTTACAAACAGTTACACAGTTACAGTCACACACAGTTACAGTCACAGTTACACACAGTTACACAGTTACAGTCACACACAGTTACAGTCACACACAGTTAGAGTCACACAGTCACAGTTACACACAGTTACACAGTTACAGTCACACACAGTCACAGTCACACACAGTTACAGTCACACAGTCAGTTACACACAGTTACACACAGTTACACAGTTATAGTCACACACAGTTACAGTCACACAGTCACAGTTACACAGTTACAGTCACACAGTTACAGTCACACAGTCGCACACACACAGTCACAGTCACACACATTTACATTCACACACTCACAGTTACACACAGTTACAGTCACACGCAGTTACAGTCACACAGTCACAGTTACACACAGTTACAGTCACACACAGTTACAGTCAGACACAGTTGCAGTCACACAGCTACAGTCTCACACAGTCACACAGTGACAGTCATACAGTTACAGTTACACACAGTTACAGTCACACACAGCTACAGTCACACACAGTCACAAAGTCACAGTCACACACAGTTACAGTAAAACAGTCACACACACACACACACACACACACGGTTACAGTCATACAGTCACACACAGTTACAGTCAAACACACACACAGTTACAGTCACACAGTCACAGTTACAGTTACACACAGTTACATTTACACACAGTTACAGTCAGACAGCTACAGTCTCACACAGTCACACAGTTACAGTCACACACAATTATAGACACACACAGCTACAGTCACACAGTCACACAGTTACAGTCACACAGTCACAGTAACACACAGTTACAGTTACAGTTACAGTCACAGTTACAGTTACACACAGTTACATTTACACACAGTTACAGTCAGACAGCTACAGTCTCACACAGTCACACAGTTACAGTCACACACAATTATAGACACACACAGCTACAGTCACACAGTCACACAGTTACAGTCACACAGTCACAGTAACACACAGTTACAGTTACAGTCACACACAGTTACACAGTTACAGTCACACACAGTCACTGTCACACACAGTTACAGTCACACACACACAGTCACAGTCACACAGTTACAGTCACAGAGTCAGTTACACACAGTTACACAGTTACAGTCACAGTTACACACAGTTACACAGTTACAGTCACACACAGTCACAGTCACACAGTCACAGTTACAAACAGTTACACAGTTACAGTCACACACAGTTACAGTCACAGTTACACACAGTTACACAGTTACAGTCACACACAGTTACAGTCACACACAGTTAGAGTCACACAGTCACAGTTACACACAGTTACACAGTTACAGTCACACACAGTTACAGTCACACACAGTTGCATTCATACAGTTACAGTCACACAGCTACAGTCAAGCAGAGTTACCGTCACAAAGAGTCACAGTCATACACGGTCACAGTCACACACAGTCACAGTAACTCACAGTCAAACAGTTACAGTCACATACAGTTACACAGTTACAGTCACACACAGTCACACACAATTACAGTCACACACACACAGTCACAGTTACACAGTTACAGTAACTCACAGTCACACAGTTACAGTCACACACAGTTACACAGTTACAGTCACACACAGTTACAGTCACACACAGTCACAGTCAGACACAGTTACAGTAACACAGTCACACACACACACACACAGTTACAGTCACACACAGTCACAGTCACACAGTCACAGTCAGACACAGTTACAGTAACACAGTCACACACAGTTACAGTCACACACAGTTACAGTCACACACAGTTACAGTCACTCACAGTTACAGTCACACACAGTCACACACAGACACTAACAGTAACATAGTTACAGTCACACCGTTACAGTCACACAGTTACAGTCAAAGTCAAACACAGTCACATTCAGTCACAGTCACACACAGTTACAGTCAAACAAAGTCACAATCACTCACAGTCACACACAGTTACAGTCACACACAGTCACAGTCACACAGTTACAGTCACACAGTCACAGTCACACACAGGTACAGTCACACACAGCTACAGTCACACAGTCACACACAGTTACAGTCAAACACAGTCACAGTCACACACAGTTACAGTCACACACTTACAGTCACACACAGTCACAGTCACACAGTCACATACAGTCACAGTCACAGTCACTCAGTCACACACAGTTACAGTCACACTGTCACACACACACAGTCACAGTTACACAGTTACAGTAACTCACAGTCACACAGTTACAGTCACACACAGTTACACAGTTACAGTCACACACAGTTACAGTCACACACAGTCAAACAGTCACAGTCACACACAGTCACCGTCACACAGTTACAGTCACATACAGTTACAGTCACACAGTCACAGTCACACACAGTTACAGTCACACAGAGTTACAGTAACACAGTCACACACACACACACACAGTTACAGTCATACAGTCACAGTCACACAGTCATACACAGTCACAGTCACACAGTCACACACACACACAGTTACAGTAACTCACAGTCACACAGTTACAGTCACACACAGTTACACAGTTACAGTCACACACAGTTACAGTCACACACAGTCACACAGTCACAGTCACACACAGTCACCGTCACACAGTTACAGTCACATACAGTTACAGTCACACAGTCACAGTCACACACAGTTACAGTCACACAGAGTTACAGTAACACAGTCACACACACACACACACAGTTACAGTCATACAGTCACAGTCACACAGTCATACACAGTCACAGTCACACAGTCACACACACACACAGCTACAGTCACACAGTTACAGTCACACAGTCACAGTAACACACAGTCACACAGTTACAGTCACACAGTCACAGTAACACACAGTTACAGTTACAGTTACAGTCATATACAGTTACACAGTTACAGTCACACACAGTCACTGTCACACTCAGTTACAGTCACACACAGTTACAGTCACACAGTCACACACACACAGTCACAGTCACACACAGTTACAGTCACACAGTCAGTTACACACAGTTACACAGTTACAGTCACACACAGTTACAGTCACAGTTACACACAGTTACACAGTTACAGTCACACACAGTTACAGTCACACAGTCACAGTTACAAACAGTTACACAGTTACAGTCACACACAGTTACAGTCACAGTTACAAACAGTTACACAGTTACAGTCACACACAGTTACAGTCACTCACAGTTACAGTCACACAGTCACAGTTACACACAGTTACACAGTTACAGTCACACACAGTTACAGTCACACAAAGTTGCATTCATACAGTTACAGTCACACAGCTACAGTCTCACACAGTAACACAGTTACAGTCATACAGTTACAGTTACACACAGTTACAGTCACACACAGTCACACAGTTACAGTCACACACAGTTACACAGTTACAGTCACACACAGTTACAGTCACACGCAGTTACAGTCACACAGTCACACACACACAGTCACAGTCACACACAGTTACAGTCACACACAGTTACATTTACACACAGTTACAGTCACACAGCTACATTCTCACACAGTCACACAGTTACAGTCATACAATTACAGTTACACACAGCTACAGTCACACACGGCTACAGTCACACAGTCACAGTCACACACAGTTACAGACACACACACACAGTTACAGTCACACAGTCACAGTCACACATTGACAGTCATACAGTCACATTCACACAGTTACAGTCACATAGTCACAGTCACACACAGTTACAGTCACAGTTACAGTCACACACAGTTACATAGTTACAGTCTCACACAGTCACTCACAGTCACTCAAAGTCACAGTCACACACAGTTACAGTCACACAGTCACAGTTACACACAGTTACACAGTTACAGTCACACACAGTTACAGTCACACATAGTTACAGTCAATTAGTTACAGTCACACAGCTACAGTCTCACACAGTCACACAGTTACAGTCATACAGTTACAGTTACACAGTTACTGTCACACACAGCTACAGTCACACACAGTCTCACAGTCACACAGTTACAGTCACACACAATTACATTCACACAGAGTTACACAGTTACAGTCACACACAGTTACAGTCACTCAGTCACAGTCACACACAGTCACACACAGTCACAGTCACTCAAAGTCACAGTCACACACAGTTACAGTCACACACAGTCACTGAAAGTCACAGTCACACACAGTTATAGTCACACACAGTCACAGTCACTCAAAGTCACATAGTTAAAGTCACACAAAGTCACAGTCACACACAATTACAGTCACACAGTTACAGTCACACACAGTTAGAGTCACAAACAGTTACAGTCACACACAGTCTCAGTCACACACAATTACAGTCACACAGTTACAGTCACTCACAGTCAAACACAATCACATTCACACAGTTACAGTCACTCACAGTCAAACACAATCACAGTCACACACATTCACAGTCAAACACAGTCACAGTCACACACAGTTACAATCAAACACAGTCACAGTCACTCACAGTTACAGTCACACACAGTCACACACAGACACTAACAGTCACATAGTTACAGTCACACCGTTACAGTCACACAGTTACAGTCAAAGTCACACACAGTCACAGTCAGTCACATTCACACACAGTTACAGTCAAACACAGTCAGAATCACTCACAGTTACAGTCACACACAGCTACAGTCAAACACAGTTACAGTCAAACAGTTACAGTTACACACAGTCACGCAGAGTCACAATCACTTACAGTCACACAGTCACAGTCACTCACAGTCACTCAAAGTCACAGTCACACACAGTCACGCACAGCTACAGTTACGCACAGCTACAGTCACACACAGTAAGAGTTACACACAGTCACATAGTTACAGTCACACACAGTCACAGTCAAGCAGAGTTACCGTCACAAAGAGTCAAAGTCATACACGGTCACAGTCACACACAGTCATAGTAACTCACAGTCAAACAGTTACAGTCACATACAGATACACAGTTACAGTCACACACAGTTACAGTCACACACAGTCACAGTCACACACAGTTACAGTCACACACACACAGTCACAGTTACACAGTTACAGTAACTCACAGTCACACAGTTACACAGTTACAGTAACTCACAGTCACACAGTTACAGTCACACACAGTTACACAGTTACAGTCACACACAGTTACAGTCACACACAGTCACAGTCACACAGTCAGACACAGTTACAGTAACACAGTCACACACACACACACAGTTACAGTCACACACAGTGACAGTCACACAGTCACAGTCAGACACAGTTACAGTAACACAGTCACACACAGTTACAGTCACACACAGTTACAGTCACACAGTCACAGTCACACACAGTTACAGTCACTCACAGTTACAGTCACACACAGTCACACACAGACACTAACAGTAACATAGTTACAGTCACACCGTTACAGTCACACAGTTACAGTCAAAGTCACACACAGTCACAGTCAGTCAAAGTCACACACAGTTACAGTCAAACACAGTCACAATCAATCACAGTCACAGTCACACACAGTTACAGTCACACACAGTCACAGTCACACAGTTACAGTCACACAGTCACACTCACACACAGTTACAGTCAAACACAGTTACAGTCACACACAGTCACAGTCAAACACAGCTACAGTCACACAGTCACAGTCACACACACTTACAGTCACACACAGTCACAGTCACACAGTCACATACAGTCACAGTCACAGTCACTCACAGTCACACACAGTTACAGTCACACTGTCACACTGTCACACACACACAGTCACAGTTACACAGTTACAGTAACTCACAGTCACACAGTTACAGTCACACACAGTTACACAGTTACAGTCACACACAGTTACAGTCACACACAGTCACAGTCACACAGTTACAGTCACATACAGTTACAGTCACACAGTCACAGTCACACACAGTTACAGTCACACAGAGTTACAGTAACACAGTCACACACACAGTTACAGTCATACAGTCACAGTCACACAGTCACACACAGTCACAGTCACACACACACACAGTTACAGTCACACAGTCACAGTTACAGTTACACACAGTTATATTTACACACAGTTACAGTCACACAGCTACAGTCTCACACAGTCACACAGTTACAGTCACACACAATTATAGACACACACAGCTACAGTCACACAGTCACACAGTTACAGTCACACAGTCACAGTAACACACAGTTACAGTTACAGTTACAGTCACACACAGTTACACAGTTACAGTCACACACAGTCACTGTCACACTCAGTTACAGTCACACACAGTTACAGTCACACAGTCACACACACAGTCACAGTCACACACAGTTACAGTCACACAGTCAGTTACACACAGTTACACAGTTACAGTCACACACAGTTACAGTCACAGTTACACACAGTTACACAGTTACAGTCACACAGTCACAGTTACAAACAGTTACACAGTTACAGTCACACACAGTTACAGTCACAGTTACACACAGTTACACAGTTACAGTCACACACAGTTACAGTCACACACAGTTACAGTCACACAGTTACAGTCACACACAGTTGCAGTCATACAGTTACAGTCACACAGCTACAGTCTCACACAGTTACAGTCATACAGTTACAGTTACACACAGTTACAGTCACACACAGTCACAGAGTCACAGTCACACAGTTACAGTCACACACAGTTACAGTCACACACAGTTACACAGTTACAGTCACACACAGTTACAGTCACACGCAGTTACAGTCACACAGTCACACAGTCACATACACAGAGTCACAGTCACACACAGTTACAGTCACACAGTTACATTTACACACAGTTACAGTCACACAGCTACATTCTCACACAGTCACACAGTTACAGTCATACAATTACAGTTACACACAGCTACAGTCACACACAGCTACAGTCACACAGTCACAGTCACACACAGTTATAGTCACACACACACAGTTACAGTCACACAGTCACAGTCACACATTGACAGTCATACAGTCACATTCACACAGTTACAGTCACATAGTCACAGTCACACACAGTTACAGTCACACAGTCACAGTTACACAGTTACAGTCACACACAGTCACACACAGTCACAGTCACACAGTCACAGTCACTCACAGTCACTCAAAGTCACAGTCACACACAGTCACGCACAGCTACAGTTACGCACAGCTACAGTCACACACAATCAGAGTTACACACAGTCACAGTCACACACAGTCAGAGTCACACAGTCACAAACAGTTACAGTCACACTGTCACACACACACTGTCACACAGTTACACACAGTCACAGTTACACAGTTACAGTAACTCACAGTCACACAGTTACAGTCACACACAGTTACACAGTTACAGTAACTCTCAGTCACACAGTTACAGTCACACACAGTTACACAGTTACAGTCACACACAGTTACAGTCACACACAGTCACAGTCACACAGTCACAGTAAGACACAGTTACAGTAACACTTTCACACAGACACACACACAGTTACAGTCACACACAGTTACAGTCACACAGAGTTACAGTAACACAGTCACACACACACACACACACACAGTTACAGTCATACAGTCACAGTCACACAGTCACACGCAGTTACAGTCACAGAGTCACACAGTCACAGTTACAGTTACACACAGTTACAGACACACACAGCTACAGTCACACAGTCACACAGTTACAGTCACACAGTCACAGTAACACACAGTTACAGTTACAGTCACACACAGTTACACAGTTACAATCACACATAGTCACTGTCACACTCAGTTACAGTCACACATAGTTACAGTCACAAACAGTTACAGTCACACAGTCACACACACACAGTCACAGTCACACACAGTTACAGTCACACAGGCAGTTACACACAGTTACACACAATTACACAGTTACAGTCACACACAGTTACACAGTTACAGTCACACACAGTTACAGTCACACACAGTTAGAGTCAAACAGTCGCACACACACAGTCACAGTCACACACAGTTGCAGTCACACAGTCACAGTTACACACAGTTACACACAGTTACAGTCACACACAGTTACAGTCACACAGTCACAGTTACACACAGTTACACAGTTACAGTCATACACAGTTACAGTCACACACAGTTGCAGTCATACAGTTACAGTCACACAGCTACAGTCTCACACAGTCAAACAGTTACAGTCATACAGTTACAGTTACACACAGTTACAGTCACACACAGCTACAGTCACACACAGTGACACACAGTCACAGTCACACAGTTACAGTCACACACAGTTACAGTCACACACAGTTACAAAGTTACAGTCACACACAGTTACAGTCACAGTCACACACAGTTACAGTCACACGCAGTTACAGTCACACAGTCACACACACACAGTCACAGTCACACACCGTTACAGTCACACAGTCACAGTTACACACAGTTACACACAGTTACAGTCACACACAGTTACAGTCACACAGTCACACAGTTACAGTCATACAGTTACAGTTACACACAGCCACAGTCACACACAGCTACAGTCACACAGTCACACAGATACAGTCACACAGTCACAGTCACACACAGTTACAGTCACACACACACACAGTTACAGTCACACAGTGACAGTCATACAGTCACATTCACACAGTTACAGTCACATAGTCACAGTCACACACAGTTACAGTCACTCAGTTACACAGTTACAGTCACACACAGTCACAGTCACACAGTCACAGTCACTCACAGTCACAGTCACTCAAAGTCACAGTCACACACAGTCACGCACAGCTACAGTCAAACACAGTCAGAGTTACACACAGTCACAGTCACATAGTTACAGTCACACACAGTCACAGTCACGCAGAGTTACCATCACAAAGAGTCACAGTCATACACGGTCACAGTCACACACAGTCACAGTAACTTACAGTCAAACAGTTACAGTCACATACAGTTACACAGTTACAGTCACACACAGGCACAGTCACACACAGTCACAGTCACACAGTCACAAACAGTTACAGTCACACTTTCACACACACACATTCACAGTTACACAGTTACAGTAACTTACAGTCACACAGTTACAGTCACACACAGTTACAGTCACACACAGTCACAGTCACACAGTCACAGTCAGACACAGTTACAGTAACACAGTCACACAGACACACACAAAGTTACAGTCACACACAGTTACAGTCACACAGTCACAGTCACACACAGTTAGAGTCACACAGAGTTACAGTAACACAGTCACACACACACACATACAGTTACAGTCATACAGTCACAGTCACACAGTCACACATAGTTACAGTCACACAGTCACACACACACACACAGTTACAGTCACACAGTCACAGTTACAGTTACACACAGTTACATTTACACACAGTTACAGTCACATAGCTACAGTCTCACATAGTCACACAGTTACAGTCACACACAGTTACAGACACACACAGCTACAGTCACACAGTCACACAGTTACAGTCACACAGTCACAGTAACACACAGTTACAGTTACAGTCACACACAGTTACACAGTTACAGTCACACACAGTCACAGTCACACACAGTTACAGTCACACAGGCAGTTACACACAATTACACAGTTACAGTCACACACAGTTACAGTCACACAGTCACAGTTACACACAGTTACACAGTTACAGTCACACACAGTTACAGTCACACAGTCGCACACACACAGTCACAGTCACACACAGTTACAGTCACACAGTCACAGTTACACACAGTTACAGTCACACACAGTTACAGTCACACACAGTTACAGTCACACAGTCACAGTTACACACAGTTACACAGTTACAGTCACACACAGTTACAGTCACACACAGTTGCAGTCATACAGTTACAGTCACACAGCTACAGTCTCACACAGTCACACAGTTACAGTCATACAGTTACAGTTACACACAGTTACAGTCACACACAGCTACAGTCACACAGTCACACAGTTACAGTCACACACAGTTACACAGTTACAGTCACAAACAGTTACAGTCACACACAGTTGCAGTGACACGCAGTTACAGTCACACAGTCACACACACACAGTCACAGACACACACAGTTACACTCACACACAGTTACATTTACACACAGTTACAGTCACACAGCTACATTCTCACACAGTCACACAGTTACAGTCATACCGTTACAGTTACACACAGCTACAGTCACACACAGCTACAGTCACACAGTCACACAGTTACAGTCACACAGTCACAGTCACACACAGTTACAGTCACACACACACACACAGTTACAGTCACACAGTCACAGTCACACAGTGACAGTCATACAGTCACATTCACACAGTTACAGTCACACAGTCACAGTCACACACAGTTACAGTCACACAGTCACAGTTACACACAGTTACACAGTTACAGTCACACACAGTTACATTTACACACAGTTACAGTCACACAGCTACAGTCTCACACAGTCACACAGTTACAGTCATACAGTTACAGTTACACACAGTTTCAGACACACACAGCTACAGTCACACAGTCACACAGTTACAGTCACACAGCCACATTCACACAGTTACAGTCATACACTTTCACAGTCACACAGTTACAGTTACACAGTTACAGTCACACAATTACAGTTACACACAATCACACACAGTTACAGTTACACACAATAACAAAGTTACAGTCATACACACACAGTTACAGTTACACACAGGCACACACAGTTACAGGCAGAGTCACACAGTGACAGTCATACAGCCACATTCACACAGTTACAGTCATACACTTTCACAGTCACACAGTTACAGTTACACAGTTACAGTCACACAATTACAGTTACACACAATCACACACAGTTACAGTTACACACAATGACAAAGTTACAGTCATACACACACAGTTACAGTTACACACAGTGACAAAGTTACAGTCATACACACACAGTTACGGTCACACACAGGCACACACTCACCTGGATCGAGTAGCGTGACGATGCTGTCGTATGGGTTTTCCTCCACATCAGTGAATGGATTCCTGACAGCTGCAGCAAACGTTCCCTTCATTTATTTGATCCCATGGTCATCATCAGTGTCCCTTGTTAGAAACCTGTGCAGCACAGGGGCGGCTGTAGCTCAGGAGGAAGAGCAGTCGCCCACCAATCGGAATGTCGGTGGTTCGACTCTGGCTTCCCCAGGCTACATGTCGAAGCGTCCTTGGGCAAGACACTGAACCCCACATTGCCTCCCAGTGTATCACTGGGGTATGAATGTGTGTATGAATGCTTAGAAAGCACGTATTTATGAATCTTAAGACGTGCTGTATGTGTGAGTGGGGTGAATGTGGCATGTAGTGAAGCACTTTGAGTGGTCAGTTAGACTAGAAAAGCACTATACAAGTCCATTATCATTACCATTACCACAGTTACTGCTGGAATGACGTCTGCGGCCATGTCATCTGAAGAGCTAACTTTTTGAGTCAACTCCTCGAACGGACCCAGATAGCACTTTTTCCAACAGTATCTATTTGTGAGACGTGAGAGTATCAGGCAGTCCATATTCAGACACGAATATTCCCAGAGGCCATTTCTGCTCAGTCGATGACTGTATCATATAAAAGGTGCTATTCCAAGTTTAATTCTGATTAATAAATAAAAACGTCTATAGTAATCAACAACTTTACTGTTATAAAGTACAAACACTCCAAACTCACTCCACACATCAGCAGCATATGACAACAGCTGTTTTGGACTAAAAAGATTTTGGTGAATTTCTATTTGGAATATTAATCAATAACTTCAATAGTAATAAATATTTTCACTGTTATACAGTACAGACACTCCAAACTCACTACACACTTCATTGGCCCCCT
This sequence comes from Leuresthes tenuis, assembly GCF_036924035.1. Classification (NCBI taxonomy): domain Eukaryota; kingdom Metazoa; phylum Chordata; class Actinopteri; order Atheriniformes; family Atherinopsidae; genus Leuresthes; species Leuresthes tenuis. The sequence goes on along the minus strand of NW_027325368.1, from coordinate 27,748,218 downwards.
ACAGATTACACAGACAACACTTGGTTTGAAAGAAAGGCCTTTTCCTTTTCTGGGAATTTTTAATAGGAATATTAATCAATAAGTTCACTATGATACAGTGTAGTGTCACTAAACTCACTACACACTTCATTGACCCCTAAAGATTACACTACAACACTTGGTTTGAAAAAAACAATTTTTTTCATAGTTTGGGGGAATTTTTATTAGAAATGACATTCAATAACTATAACAGTGTAGTATCATAAACCTCAGGTCAACCACCCCTGTTACCTCTTTGGTACTACAACAATTAGTTTGTGAGAGTTTGTGAGACGGCTTTAGCATAATTTGGGGTATTTCAAATTTGTTACATGTGAGAATGGTGTGGTTGCCTCATTGCCACTACCGTGAACCAATCAAATGAAGGATGGATAGGGTGACTAAGTCACTGGCCAATCAAAAGCAAATTTCAATTAAGCTCTACCTGCAGTGATATTTAAGTCTGCAAAACCTCTATCGTGGAAAAAGGAAGTGCATATGGATCCCTTTCGAAATGTGCCTCCAGTCCGGCTCCATGGTTATATGTAAGTAATCTTTTCATTGCAGCTAATATTTTTGTGCTATGCTTGTATACTTGTTCAGACTCTTCACATTTTTGCTAGATTTTCTGCATATTCTACTAACTGAAATTTTACTGGATATCACCTCCAAACTGATGTATATTTTCTGAATCTGAATAAATAACCTATCATTAACCATATTGTGAAATAATCATTAAGGACGAATTAAGGACATTTTGTATGTGGAAAACTGTAAATGTGATTTTAATTTTTTAGTTCTTAGTTATGTATAGATATGTTCATGTACTGTAGAATGTAACTTTATCAAGACTTTATTACACAAACTCACTTTATTTTTCCCTTTCCCTAGGTTAGAGACAATTTAAAGACAATGGGTAGAGTTAAAGAAGGAAGCAGAGCTCAGAGGGAAGACTTGTGGGCAATGGCTGGTGGAATGGAAGCTATTATCAGGTCAATGAAGAGTGTTAATATTACAAACAGAGAAACAGAGTATTCATAAAAAATCTGGTCCAATCTATCTGTAAGCTGTCAGGTTTTAGGTTTTGATTCATGTCTTGTCTTGTCATTTCCTGTTTTATTTTGAAATACTAACTGCTCCTCTCGTTTCAGGTATCTTGCGCTTCCTCTTGTATCTGATTGTCTTCCCTGATTCCAAAGTCTTTCCACCTGTTCCCCATGGCTCCTCATGTGCACAAATAGTCTGCATCTCCCTCGTCTTGTGCCAGTATATTGCAACTTGTTACGTTCCTCACTCTAGCGCCTTGTCCCACAGAATCAACAGCCTTGACCTCACGAGCCTGTAGTTGAGCGATCCTCCGACAGTGCTATCTTTTGTTTGTAATTTATTCCTGAACCATAGATTAACCACGGTAAGTTTTCATCATCTGTTTTTTTCCTCCGTTTTTGGAGTGATTTTGATTTGTAACTATTTCATAGACGCCTCCTTTAAAGGAGCGTTGTGTAATTGTTTAAAGTTTCATAGTTCCTCCGCTAGTGGATTGATTTTTTTGTGTTTTGATTTTCAGTGATCCTGTCGTGCCTCCGTTAAAGGAGTGCTTAGTGTTAATCATTAAGTCTTATAGAACCTCCCTCCGTGGAGCAATTTTATGTTTAATCTTGATTGTGCCCCATTTATCGGATGAGCGTCTTTTGTTTCAGTCCGCCTCAGTTAGAGAGCGTGAGAATTCATTTGTAATCGTTCATAGCCTTTTCTGTTTTCCTCCTGGAGTGGAGAGAGTTTTTGTTTCGATAATTTTCATAGATACACCATCCTCAAACTTAGTTATTGATGAGAGTGCCTCAGGAATTTCACAGCCCGTTGCTTTGCTCTTTTTGGAGATTCTCGACTTATTTTGTGAATAAATAAATCTGTGTCCTGTGTCTTCACGGTCCGTGACATAACCCTTTTTGGTCAAGATCAGAAGAAAAATCGTCATTGACTGTGGGTTATGTTGACCAGAAATAGAAAAGGTGTGAGAGACCTGACTATTACACAACAGGACAAGACAAAAAGACTGAGGAAGACAGCCATGCTAGAGACCTACTATCAGATAAGGACACAGAAGAGAATGAGGAAGAAGACAAACAACAGGAGATGCCATTACAGGCAGGAGCTCAACTACAAGAAGTGACTGAAGAGTCCCATGAAGAAGACAAACAACAGGAGGTGCTGTTACAGGCAGGAGCTTGACCTAAACATGGATAGACATGTAACAGAAAACAATGGAGAAAGTTGCCAGTGGTATCAAAGAGGTTCACAATTACAGTAAACAGAAATGGCAAAAAATTGTTCCACTGCACAGGTCAACAAAACTGAGGCAACCATGGACCAAAGTCTTGTACAACAGTTTACGACTCCCTATTATACTCTTGCCTTCAACAGCCAGCATATCAAAAGTCCTCACAGCCAGAAAATTAATAGTCCATATTTAAACATCAGTGCATTTTGTACATTCCCTTCCTGTAGTACAACGTGCTTATAGCCAGTGGGAGAAAACCCGGTTCAGATTTCTGTGCTCCAAAGAGGAAAAACCGAAACAAAACTTCAGGCCTGCAGCAAACACAAGAAGAGGGAAAAATAGCAAGAGCTATATGCAAAGGAGTGAGCCAACTGTACCATAGTAAACTTAAAAAAACATCCGTTGCCAAGCTGATTTCAGGAAACATAACCCGACGTCTGAGCAAAAATGTTCTTAAAGTGATTAGTTCAGAGTTTGGTGAAGAGAAAAGAATGCATGTTTTCATGGAGAAAATGTCATGAAGGAATGTGACAAATTTCACAAGATGTCTGGCTACATACAGCACTTTCAACTTGACGCCTTTTGGTGTACACGTGTATACTGAAACAGGAGTAAGCATAGTTGTGCAACACCTGAAAAAGAAGATCCATTATAGCTAGATGCTACAGGTAATGTTGCATCCAAAGTTACCAAAAAAGTCCTTTACTACTCTCTCACTCTTCCTGGAGGGGGTCAGAATGCACCTCCCCTCCCAGTTTGTGAAATGCTGCCAACTGTAGAACTGGCTAATGCAGTTCTACAGAAAACTGTTGTAGTATACAAAACTAAGAGTACATCAAGTTGAAACAGATTACAGCTGGGCACTAATGCAAAGTGTTCTTCTGTCATTCAACAGGGAGAGCACTGTCAGCTACCTAAACAGGGCTTTTTTTATTTGTTCAAAGCTGAAGGCATGGAAGGACATCAGAGTGTTCACAGTGCTACACCTATGCTCTGCACACATGCTCAAGGCTGTCACTCAGTCACTTTCAAGAAAAACAGCAGACAAAGGATTGATTTAGCAACATTTGGTTTTGCCAGGTTACAAAACAGAGAGCCCACGTGATGAGAAAAATCCGTACTTCTGCCCAGGCGACGGTGATTTAGTTTTGAGAACTACCTCGGCATTTTGCCCTTGTGGAGTGGTCTGCTTTTGGGGAATTTGAAAACGTATGCATCTCACAAAGAAGAAGACACATTTGGCCCAGGTAAGACAAGGGACACAAACTGCCATGTGGAAAGATGGTTTGGAATTGTCAAACACTCAATTCTTAAAAAGGAGAGGCAACTGAGGCCAGGGACATTTGTCAGGAAAATGTATGACTCTCTGCAGGGGAGATACAGAGAACACATCATGTCTCATAACCTCTCTGAGCAGTTACTCCTTAAACCCATGCAAACGAAAGACCTCACTCAATCTCAGAAGGGTTGGGCAAAGCGAGATGGAGCAAAGCCCCAGACTTCCAGTTCCAAATTTTATACTGCTCCAACCACTATTCCAGTTCCAAAGACACCAAAGTCAACTCTGAACACTGGCAAAGATCTTCAAAAGAGCGCAGATGGGAATAACAGCAGCAATGTCCTCACAAGTAATGGGTTGACATCTGCCACAGAGGTAGTTTTTTGCTGATCACTAAAATTAAATGACTGCTCTCAACAGATTAAAACCAAGTCAGTGTAATTTGTACTTTCCAGAGCTATACAAGCATTGTTAAGGAAGCATTTAGAAAGCGTCAGTGAGGCAGTTGTATTCACATCCATGTCTGTCCGATAAAAGTATGTTAAGGGACTTAAAAGAGATCACAGACTCAGGGCAGTTTAACATTGAAAGTATTGCAAATGCTGTATGAAGTCATTACAGTTTCATTGTAGGTTGATGCCCTTTGGACATGCAAACCAACTGAAGGTATTGGGGCTGTTGTTCGACATGCTGCTCCAAATAAAAATTCCCATAAATGATGAAAAATGCCTTTCTTTCAAACCAAGTGTTGTAGTGTAATCTGTAGGGGACCAAGGAAGTGTGTAGTTAGTTTGTTGCACTTTGTAGACAGTCCCTGCGTGCTGTTCTCACAGCCGACTGCATGTAAACATTATTATCAGGCCCCTCTCTTGTGGAATAAGCTGCCAGTAAATGTCCGGGAAGCAGACACCCTTTCCACTTTTAAGATTCGGCTTAAAACTTTCCTTTTTGATAAAGCTTATAGTTAGGGATGGCTCAGGTGACCTTGAAACATCCCATAGTTAAGCTGCTATAGGCTTAGACTGCTGGGGGACCTCATCTGTCACACCTTTCCTCACTTTGCTCTCTTTTTCCCCCGTTTAATTTCTCAAATGATTTTATGTACATGTGACATTACTGTGGTTATTAACTTGTGTTTCCCTGTTCCAACAGATATCCTTTGAATGGCGTTATGGTGTTTCTTCCCCCCTCTGTTCCCTCTTTTCTGTCTTCTCAAAACCCAGCTGGTCGAGGCGGATGGCCACCCTTTCTGAGTCTGGTTCTGCCAGAGGTTTCTTCATGTTAAAAGGGAGTCATTCCTCTCCACAGTCGCCTCAGGCACGCTCAGGACGGGAGATTGGACTGAAGACAAGTTTCAGTGCAATCTGTTGGTTTCCTTAGCTAGGATATTATTTTTTCAATTGGCTCTATATGAATGAATTGGATTATGATTACAATGAATTGAATTCCAATTGGCTTGAATTGGACTATATTATTTAAGTACCTTGAGATGACAGTTGTTGTAATTTGGCGCTATATAAATAAAATTGAATTGAATTTAATTGAATTTATGGGGTTGGGAAGGTTTATTTGTTTTGTCATTGTTGTTTTTAGCCTCAGTGAGGCACTTTGTGTTGCTTTTTATGTATGAAAGGTGCCATATAAATGAAATTTGATTTGATTTGTAGGCATCAGGACAAAATAAAAGGGGCAAAAATATTTCACTCATAACTTCAAAATTGATTCAAGGAAAAACATGCACGAATGATGAGGCTGCAGCCTAGATGTCAACCTTAAATAATGTATTTTAATAAAAGTTTATACTCATTCACACATTAGTTGTCTGACTGACATACACTGAATTGAACTGAATTAAAAACAAATACAAGCTAAACATGGGACTATTTACCTTGTATGTTGTTGTATCATTTCTCCTTGATAACATCTTTAAAACATCCTTAATTTTACCTGCAGGATCTCTTCATAGGACTGTCTGATGGAGTCTTGCAGAGGAGTGTTCCTTTCTCCAGCCTCTTCCACCTTCCTCTTAGCTTGTTTCACCTCTTCCCTGAGCTTCTTCAGCCTCCACCTGGCTGTGGCAAGTTCTCTTTCATACTCATCCACCTGGCTTTCCTTTTGTACCTCCTCTGCTTGTAGAGACAAGATCTAGCAAGAGAAGACACAGCTACTCATGTTGTTAGAATACTACAAGACTGACCTCTGTTCACTGATAGATTGTAATGAAAGGTGCACCGTTCCAGCTTTATTTGAAAGCAGAAAGAGTATAGTCTATTCCCTTTATTCCCAAGACATCATATTGATAAAATTAGCTTCTTTCTAAACTGAAACAATTTTCATCAAGACTACAAAATATAGTATAACAGTCCTCAGAGGGCATATTAACAAAAAGTGTGCGCACTGAGAGCTAAAGAACAGCTTGGTCATTACCTGTTGACTTTCTTCATAGCAGAACTGTCTGGTTGCCTTTATTTGCTGAATCAACTTCTCTTTGCGTTTCTCTAATTTCACCAGTGTTTCCTCCAGCCCCTTGCGGTCTGACTGCTGCTCCTGGAGTTCTAGGCTCTCCACTGCCACTGCATTCTCTAGCTCCTACACACACAAACACACATGTCTAAAACACCTTGTACAGTTCTATCAGCCAAACAACGGAGAGTCTTGCTCAGAATGCCACTTACAGCAGTTTCACACCAGATATTGAATAAAGACAAATGTTTTTTGTCATTGTTGTCTTACTTGGACAGTCTTATTTGGACACAATGTCATCAGAGTACAACATACTTAAGAAACCTCTGCTCTGCTCCCTGGCATCTCCTCTTTGAATAGAGTTACACGTATACTACTGTTGTAGCACAGACTTAATGAAAAAAAAAACTATTTTTGTATAAGATGCCTTATTTCCACTCTGGAGGAAAAAACAAACTAATAACCATTAATATGCGGCTTTATTCCACATATGTTAAACATTTATGCAACCGTGAAGGGTATTTGTTCTCCGTGTGGTCTCCAAGGCTTTCAGTCTCCAATGTCCTCCCACTCACACTTTTTATTAAGTGACCATGAGTATCTTGAAAGGCGCTACATGAAACCAATAATAACAATAATACCAATAATAAAAGTCTTTCCAGGTAGCCAAACAAAAGACTAGCAAGTAAAGAGAAAACTGGATGGGATTTTCCCAAAATAGGGAAACTACTATCTGTTCTCCATGCAACCAGGCCACAGCAGAAATCCACCAAAGCTTATAATCAGCATGGCCGGTCATCAGCCACCAATTACCAAATTCACCACAAAGCCCTCAAGAGACTGAATCGTCAGCTGATTGAACTTCAACAAATTTAAAGTACAGTATTTTCAAATATAATCACAATAAGAACTAGAAAATTTTGATGGGTGTGACTGGAGCTACTGCCGGCTGAGAGAAAAGAGGCTTTCATGTTATAGTCAATTGTATTGTGAGCAAGGTCTCCCTGTCAGTTGGACCCATTTTGTGCACGCTCCTGTATTGGCTGTAGGATTTGTGTCGTGAGTGGCTGGCATAAACCTGCTATAACACATCAGCCATCTTGGCTGTGCACTCATTGGTATAATTCAGAGCTGCATGCGTTAAAGCAGACTGCAAGAAAGCTGGAGAGACAGTGGTGTTCCTCTAATTTAGAAGAGTCTCAATTAGTCTGGAAAGATAGTTTAATAACGTATAAGAAAGCACTTTGTAAAGCTAGAACTGCTTATTATTCATCATTGATAGAAGAGACTAAGAATAATCCCAGGTTTCTTTTCAGCACTGTTGCCAGGCTGACAAAGAGTCCGAGCTCTGTTGAGCCACGTATTCCTTTAACTCTCAGCAGTGATGATTTCAGGAGATTCTTCATCAATAAAATTGTTTCTATCAGAGAGAAGATTAATGGAATCCTTCCCACTATTATCACTGATGTATCATCAAGTAGAGCAGCTTTAGAAGTATCTTTAGAACCTGATTTGTATTTAGACAGCTTCTGCCCAGTTGATCTCTCTGAGTTAACAACAGCAATAGTCTCTTCTAAACCATCAACTTGTATTTTAGACCCAATCCCAACCAGACTGTTCAAGGAGGTTTTCCCCTTAATCAATACTTCCATACTGGATTTGATCAATCTGTCTTTGTTGACAGGATATGTACCTCAGACTTTCAAGGTTGCTGTAATTAAACCTTTACTTAAAAAACCTACTCTTGATTCAGAAGTGTTGGATAATTATCGACCTATATCCAATCTCCCTTTTCTGTCTAAAGTTCTTGAAAAAATAGTTGCAGTTCAACTTTGTGATCATTTACATAGAAATAATCTGTTTGAAGAGTTTCAGTCAGGATTCAGAGTGCATCATAGCACAGAAACAGCACTGGTGAAAGTTACCAATGATCTCCTCTTAGCCTCTGATAGCGGACTTGTTTCTGTGCTTGTCCTGTTGGATCTCAGTGCTGCATTTGATACGATCGATCACAGCATTCTGTTACAGAGACTTGAACATGTTATTGGGATTAAAGGAACTGCTTTAGGCTGGTTTAAGTCATATTTATCTGATAGATTCCAGTTTGTTCTTGTAAATTAAGAATCATCCTCACCACCAGAGTAAGTCATGGAGTTCCTCAGGGTTCTGTGCTTGGACCAATTATTTTTACTTTGTGCATGCTTCCATTAGGTAACATTATTAGACAGCATGGCATACATTTCCATTGTTATGTTGATGATACTCAGCTGTACTTATCTATGAAACCAGATGAAACCAATAGGTTGGTCAGACTACAAGCCTGTCTTAAAGACATAAAGACCTGGATGACTCAGAACTGTCTGCTTCTAAATTCAGACAAAACTGAAGTTGTTCTCTTTGGACCTGAGTGCTTCAGGGAGAAATTGTCTAGTTATATAGTTACTCTAGATCAGTGTTTCTCAATTCTGGTCCCCGTGACCCACTGCCCTGCATGTTTTCAATGTTTCCCTCCTCCACCACATCTGATTCAAATTTATGGCTTCTCATCAGGCCACTGCAGAGCTTGATGAGCTGATAATTCAAAGGACAAGTACTTTTTCTGAAATTGCAGAAAATACAACAAGTCTTAAATGAGTGCATCTACAACTCTGCTGGCTGGCTGATGCAATTTTGATTAAAACAGCATAACTTACAAACACTAATTTTACAATGAGACCAACAAGAAGATGCAACGCCTTGAGTCAAACATCCAGCAGAAACATGCCCTAATATGCAAACAGGAGTATGGTGAAAAATTCTCAAACGGAGGACCACTGCTGATAAAACAGTAGAGTGGTATTGTGTGTGCGTCTTTCCACATCAATTTACTCCATGATTTATGTAGCATATGCTTTGGAAGTAAATTAAGTCTTGTTTTACCAATGCTTCTTTACATTTCCAGCCTCAAAGGCATGGAATCTCTGGGTTGTGACAATGTGTTTATTCACCTGAAACTCATATCATATCAATGATTTTTTACAAAAAAAAAAGAAAGAGAAAAAACTTCTCAGAATCTAGAATCTGGATCCTTTTTGTGGAACAGTGATATGGATCTGTTGCACCAGTCTGATATTTAAACAGTAAATGCTGTCATATACACACACACATATATAGTATTTGATTTGTTCCAGAGGCTGAGAGTTGACAAGCAGGCACAAGGTTAAACTAAACAGCAAAACACAGGCTCAGAGAGCTGATAGGAAGACAATTCACAAACAGAGGAGAAAACCATCAAACACTAAACACGGGCGGCTGTAGCTCAGGAGAAGTCGCCCACCAATCGGAAGGTCGGTGGTTCGACTCTGGCTTCCCCAGGCTACATGTCGAAGCGTCCTTGGGCAAGACACTGAACCCCACGTTGCCTCCGTTGCCCAGTGTGTCACTGGGGTATGAATGTGTGTATGAATGATTAGAAAAAAAAAGCACGTAGTTAAGAATCTTAAGACGTGCTGTATGAATGTATTCAGTGGGGTGAATGTGGCATGTGAAGCGCTTTTGAGTGGTCAGTTAGACTAGAAAAGCGCTATACAATTACAAGTCCATTTACCATTTAATTGGCCGCGTTTCCCAGATTCGCTTCTTAGGAGCAAAATGCGGCCATTATAGTTATGCTTGCAGGTTACTGTGACTAAATTCTGCTCCAAGGATGCACATCAGCTGATGAAAAAATGATGATGAAAAAAAAAATGATGATGAAAAAAAACATGATGTAATGCGGCAATCCAGCTCTGTATTTTTTTTTAACGTATGGCTCTTATTATGTGTATACATATTTATTTACTTTGATATTCAGATTTTTAATGTGTGTTTACAATCTGTGGACAAAAGGAGTTTTTCTAAATTATTTTTAAAAATTCTTAATAACAACATGGTATTTCTGAATAGTCTATCTTTTTCTGTTATCAACATTATATGGCCTAGAAAACTAATGATGACCATCATCATGACCATGTCAGAAGCATGGAAATCAATTTGATGATGAACAGCTCAGGGTGAATTACGCAGCTGACAGCGTATATGTGAGAGCATTGTGGGAGCGTCCCAAACTGAAAACACCATGTGATGTATGTCCCAGTCCCATTACTTAACAAACAACCGAAAAAAAATAAAAATACAAGCAAAAAACTCGCGTTTACAAAAAAAAATCCAATACACACAGAAACATGCACAAATTGATACAGACACACACACACACCAGTGCTAGGTGCTGCGGTCTTCTTACTCTAATCTCGGCTGCCTTGGTGAGGATTCTATCATCTGTTTCCACGATGTCTGTGTCCCTTGGAGATGACCAGCACAGAAAACAGGAATGTTTAAGAAGGTTGGAAAGAGAACATTCATTTTTCCAGTCTGCCTTCCCTCCATCATCCCCTTGTTCCTGCAATCCCTCTATTTTATCCTGCTGCACTGCTGGTTCCTCCATTGCTGCTCTCCGTGGTTGTCGCTACACTGCAGAGGAGGCGGAGCTGCCTCTCTCAGTGTGTGTGCACGTGTGGTGGTCTGCCTGTGTGTCAGTGCAGATCAATGTATACAGGCAGAATGCACCACTTTAAGGACACAAAGAAACGGAGGAATGAATCAGACAGTGAGAGTAAAAAGCTGAAGGATTCCATCTGTAGAATGTCCTTTCCTCTTGTTCCCTGCCTTCATCTGCTTTCTTTTCTTCTCCATTTCCCATCATTTGTATGCTCTCTAGTCCTAAGGTCTCACACCTAGTCACGTGTTCCCTCCCCCACACTTTATCACCAACATCACTGGCCTCTGCAGTATGCATCAGTCCATACACAGACACTCTGAAAGCTCTAAGTGAGTCATTCATAAAAATTGCAGATAGAACACTACAACGATCAGGATGAGGCTAGAGTCCCAATTGATTAATAATCTTTCAATCTTGACAGTATTTACAAATAAAATCTATTTCTCATTAAGTTTGTGTATGTCGGAATTAATAAGATAGATTAGTGAAAGCCATCTTACAAGCCATCTTACATTTTAATTGCGTTAAATCAACGAAAGCTCTAGGTTCTGGCCATTCAGGAACATTCAGGAAGGTACTATAGATACCTTTGCTGTAATTTCTCTAATGCTCACTGCTGATATTCATATTGTCTTTTAGTATTTTACTTAGATCACTATTTTTGTAGTTTTAACTGTTGCTTCACACCTCGAAGAATTTAGGTTTAAATCATAACTATGGCCTCTTTGTGGGGGTTTGTATGTTTTTTCCCATATCAACATGGGTTGTCTGTGGGTACTTTCTATTCCTGTCTAAATGAATGCATTTTCATTAAGGTTGCTGGTTTGAGTTGCATTGCATGGATGTCCTTGAATGCTTTGACATTTTTTATCCTGTGACCAATACCCGTAAATGTTCTTGTTATAATCACATTTTATTGACATAGTATTTCTGTTTCCAGAGTACAGTAATTAAACTGTGATTTAAGTGTATTTCTCCTCGTCTTCAGCTTGTGAGATTGTAGTTTGGCCCTTTCTTAATTTGTTACAGGAGTGTTACAAATGTCATTTTGAGTTGAAGAATAGGGTGTGGTTCAATTGTTGTCTTTTGCCTACGAGACTACAGATTGGAAGGAGTTAAGAAGATCCTGTGAGGTAGGCTTAGAGGTGTGTTCATATTTCATTGGTTAGAATTTAAGGAGCTGTGACGTGCATTGTTGTCTCATTTGGCTTGTTGAAAGGTCATTGTGTATAGATCCGATTGGAAGCATCTGGGTAGGGCAACAGTTAGTTGCCCTACCCAGTTGCCCTTAGCTTGAGTCAAATCAAAATAGGTTGAGCATTAGTCAAGCTTTCAATTAGCAATAAATTAGCATTCATTAACATTAGCAATAAGCTAATATTAATCTAGTTCTAAAATTAACAGTAGGTTAGCAAGTATTAGCATTAGCAATAAAGCTAATTTTAACCTAACTCCAAACTAGCAATCCCAATAGCAATAAGCTAAATTAGCATAGCATTGAATTCAATTCATCCATCCGTCATCTACCACTTCTCCGGCCGTCGGGTCGCGGGGGCAGCAGCTTTAACAGAGAAACCCAGACGTCCCTGTCCCCGGCCACTTCCTCCAGCTCTTCCGGGGGGACCCCGAGGCGTTCCCAGGCCAGCCGAGAGACATAGTCTCTCCAACGTGTCCTGGGTCTTCCCCGGGGTCTCCTCCCAGTGGGACGTGCCCGGAACACCTCACCAGGGAGGCGTCCAGGGGGCATCCTAACCAGATGCCCGAGCCACCTCATCTGGCTCCTCTCAATGCGGAGGAGCAGCAGTTCTATTCCGAGCCCCTCCCGGATGACTGAGCTTCTCACCCTATCTCTAAGGGAGAGCCCAGACACCCTGCGGAGGAAACCCATTTCGGCCGCTTGTATTCGCAATTTCGTTCTTTCGGTCACTACCCACAGCTCGTGACCATAGGTGAGGATGGGAACGTAGTAATTGACCAGTAAATAGAGAGATTTGCCTTCTGGCACAGCTCCTTCTTCACAACGATGGATCAGTGCAGAGCCCGCAACACTGCAGACGCCGCACCGATCCGCCCGTCAATCTCACACTCCATTTGTCCCTCACTCGTGAACAAGACCCCGAGATACTTGAACTCCTCCACTTGGGGAAGGATCTCATTCCCGACCCGGAGAGAGCATTCCACCCTCTTCCGGCTGAGAACCATAGTCTCGGATTTGGAGGCGCTGATTCTCATCCCAGCCGCTTCACACTTGGCTGCGAATCGTCTACAGTGAGAGCTGAAGGTCACGGCCTGACGACGCTAACAGAACCACATCATCCGCAAAAAGCAGAGACCCGATTCTGAGGTCGCCAAATCGGACACCCTCAACGCCCTGGCTCCGCCTAGAAATTCTGTCCATAAAAATTAGGAACAGAATCGGTGACAAAGGGCAGCCCTGACGGAGTCCAACTCTCACCGGAAACATATCCGACTTACTGCCAGCAATGCGGACCAAACTCTGGCACCGGTCATACAGAGACCGAACGGCCCCTATCAAGGGGTCCGGCACTCCATATTCCCGGAGCACCCCCCACAGGACTCCATGAGGGACACGGTCGAACGCTTTCTCCAAGTCCACAAAACACATGTAGACTGGTTGGGCGAACTCCCATGCACCCTCCAGGATCCTGCCGAGGGTATAGAGCTGGTCCATTGTTCCACGGCCAGGACGAAAGCCACACTGCACCTCCTGAATCCGAGGCTCGATTATCCGTCGGAAATAAAATGAAATGTAAGTAAAAAGCAGATCACTAAAAATCACTAAAAAAGTTAAGATAAAAACAAAAAATTACATATAAACAACGAACAAAATTGAGAGCTATACAGACTTGCTGCCGATAAGGCCGGCGCATAGCAACAACCTAGGATTTAAAAAGAGATTTCATAAATTTCATATGTCTATGCATGAAATCTGCACGGTATCTTTTAACTTATCTAGATTGTTGCTTGTTTTAATTAATTTTAATTATTTAATTTCTTTGTATTTATATTCTTTTAAATATTTTTAATGCTTTTTCTGCTCCCCACTGCAATGCTTTTATTTTATGTAAGGCACTTTGAATTGTTTTTTACATGAAATGAAATTTGTAACTGTGTCTCAGACCACATGGCTATAACCTGTGTGGGGTTCCCCACAATGCTCAATCCAGGGACCCTTATTGTTCAATCTGTACACGCTTCCATTGGGCCAGCTAATACGCAGCTATAATCTGCCTTACCACAACTATGCACATGACACTCAGATCTACGTGTCACTGATGGCAAGAGAACACGGGCCTGTCAAGACATTGTCTAACTGCATCGAACAGATCAGTGTGTGGATGCAAAACCATTTAGTCCATTTAGTCCAGCTAAACAGCTAAACAAAACTGAAATCATTGTCTGTGGCCCACAGAAACAAAGAGAAAGTGTTATCAGTCACTTTGAGACTCTCTCTCTAATATTGGACTCAGACCTGAACTTTAACAGCTACATTAAATCAATATCATCAGCAGCTTTTTACCATCTAAAAAACGTTGCCAGAATCACAGGAATAGTGTCTAAACCAGACTTAGAAAGACTATTCCAAGCATTTGTCTCCAGCAGGTTAGGACCACTGTAACGGCCTGCTCACTGGGCTCTAAACGGGCTGTAAGACAGCTGCAGTACATCCAGAATGCTGCTGCTCGAGTCCTAACTAGAACCAGGAAATACAACCATATTAGTCCAGTGCTCAGGTCTCTGTACTGGCTGCCTGTCGCTCAGAGAATAGACTTTAAAACATCTCTGTCTAGCACCAAAGTACATCTCTGACATGTTAGAACCATATGAACCAACTGGGACTCTGAGAACCTCAGGGATACATACACACATACATACACACACACACATACCAAACTGTATTCAAACCTATATAACAACAACCCCACAGAAGGCCCTTGTGAGACAATCATACCTAAATACACATTCACACCCTTGTACATCAGCACTCAGAGTACAGAGACCCTCCCCAAACCCCCAATCATCTGTGCCACAACCCGCAACCACAGTCCCTCTACCAGGCCCCCTCACCAATCCCAACCCTGCACCCCACAGTGCCAGGAGGAGGACAAAGTCCCTGAGACCCCTGCAAACCTATCCCGGGAGCAATTTGTTTAGGTTTTTTAGTATTCTGGCTCAGCTGCGTTTTTTGTTACAGTTTAATTGGAATAAATAATAATAAATCAAATTTTCATTCATATATCTGTATCCGGGTCCTCTCTCCTCACCTTCACACCACACATTGTGACATGAACAAATACAAAAAGAACCTGCAGATTTTGATCATGTTCAAAGAGAAATAGTTCATTTATATTCTTTTAAATCCAATCTTTATTTGGATGTCTACGTGTTTTACATATGGAACCAGACAAAGAGGAGAATAGAGAAGTCCTTTTGCCAACAGCTGTCATTATTGGACATCAAGGCCAACCTCAATACAACATATCAGGAGAGCAAATCTCTCACTTAATGTCCTTTGGAATGAAATGGCAAAACATTGCAACATGCTTAGGGGTAAGCTGTAGGACCCCACAGGCATAAACAACACTTTGGGATTTAGCCACTAACAGCTCAGGAGGAAGAGCAGTTGCCCACCAATCGGAAGGTCGGTGGTTCGACTCTGGCTTCCCCAGGCTACATGTCGAAGTGTCCTTGGGCAAGACACTGAACCCCACATTCATACCCCAGTGGAAAAAGCACGTAGTTAAGTATCTTAAGACGTGCTGTATGAATGCGTGTGAGTGGGGTGAATGCGGCATGTAGTGAAGCGCTTTGAGTGGTCAGTTAGACTAGAAAAGCGCTATACAAGTACAAGTCCATTTACCATCCATTTACATATTCAATAATATCAAATGTCAACTTCAATATAGTTGTTGGTGGAACTTTACAATCAACCACAAATGCAGGTGAAAGATATGTATATGGGAATTTGAGGTCACGCCAGTTACATATTCAAAGATGGCGTGTTAGACTGAGCCTGCTGGAAATTGACCCTGTTGGGCGATCCTTCAGGACATGTAATGCATTATGGTGAAGTAGTTACCGTGTTTCTACTCCAAATCAGTTATGATGGTGAGGATATTCCTACAAGAACAATATAAGTTACATGAAGTTGTAAAATATGGGTGATATGTCTCTTAAACTCTACTTCAATCCTTTATTTGAATGAAGGATATGTTTAAACATGTAACTGTCCTGAATAAAAAGTCATGAATTTACAATTTTATGTCCAAAACAAAATTAACTAGCCTTTGAATGAAAAATGCTAATATAGTTACATTCAAGGTGTGATGAATAATCTTGGCTCTGTTATGCTTTTCCCACCCATGAACACTGATTTTGATTTTACTGAGGCACAGAGGGAAAGATGGAGAATGGTGTTTCACGGACGTGTTCATGATTTCAGTCGGACCATCATCTACCTTGCTTGTCGAAACAACAACAGCGCCTCAAGTGTTTTGTAAGTATTCATTGCAGGAATTCATAATTTTGGAATACCATCTAGGATTAGATGCGATCATGGACTGGAAAACACTGGTGTTGCCCGTTTATATAGGATTGTGGCAGAATTGGATTGAGTTGTGTAATTTTATTTAGGTTTTTCTTTTCCATTATATGGAGGAGCAAGGTGTTTTAGATTTACTTAATGAACTACATTTATTTTGTCATCATTACCTCTTTTTGCCACAAATTCAATTCAGTTTTATGTCCACTGACAAATTCTTTTTAATCTAAGCGTTTTGCTTTATTTTATAGACATCAAACATCCTTTTAAGTGTGCAGCTAACTTAGCTAACGTAGGCTACAGTAGGGACTCATAGTTAAGATTCCATTAATTCTCTGTGAGAGTGAAAATATATGTATGTGAGAGTACGTGTGTATGTATATGAGAGTGAAAAATAAAAAATAAAATATATATATAGGTTCAACTCCTAGCTGGGGCCTTGTGTAGTCTGCATGTTCTCCCCATGTACGCGTGGGTTCTCTCTGGGTACTCCAGCTTCCTCCCACCGTCCAAAAACATGCTCGTTAGGTTAACTGGTGACTCTAAATTGTCCTTTGGAGTGAGTGTGAGTGTGTGTGGTTGTTTGTCTCTGTGTGGCCCTGTGATGGACTGGCGGGTATAGAAAATGGATGGATATATTTATGAGAATGAATTGTATGGCCCCTCATAGCATGGCAACAGAAACTCTTGCTACATTTGTGGTAAGAAGTGACACTGTGCTCGTGACTGCAGAGAAAGAAAGGACAGACCTCTGGGAGGTGGAGAAGGCAGCAACGACTGGACTGCGTGACTAAAATAAAGATCTGACAAAATTAACATCACATACAGAGCAGGAAAATGAGGTGTTGAGTTTACTACATGTAGACCTGATGTTAAATCAAGAGGTAAAACTAAAAATCACTGAAATTCTTGGAACTAGAGAGGTAACATTTCCATGTGACACCGGGGCATCATGATCTGTGATACATCCTGATGATGTACCAGATGTTGCAAAGTCTCCTGATGTTAAGCTTTTTACAAGAGCAATTCTTATTAACTCAATTATTTTAAAATGTATTTGATTGGGAGAGATACCAAAAAGTACTTGGATGATTTGAAAACATCTTTTTAATGCAAGTATCACAATGAAAAAATAAGAAGTAATAAAATGTACAAAATAAATCCAGTTCAGAACACAATGTTTAACACTAAACATTACAGCTGACATTAAGATTTAACAGCTCTCTTAAAGAGTTAAAGTTCAGAAGATTTCAGATAAACTGTGAGAGCATTTCAAATATTTGCTCCCACAGTCTGAGAAAAAGATGTTTTACTGACTGAGACTTTATCCAGACTTTATGAGACCAGACAGTCAAACCATATGACATGGGAAAATATCAGGATTTAAAAACAGCAAGACCAGACAGTCAGATGTCAAACAGTGTCATGGTGGCTAAAAGCCAAAATGAGAGATGGACTCAAAAGCAAGATTTCACCAGAGCAACACAGGTTTATTCAGGGGATAAGGAATACTGGAGAACGGCTGGGGAAAACACTGGGACGACCGTGGCTGGAGAACTGTACGGAGAGATGAATATGAGAGAGTGAGTTCAGGTGGGTAATGTCCAAAAGAGTCAATAGGGAGTAAACAGTCTTATAGTTCTGCAGGAAAAACATCAGCGGGAGAAGTGAAGCAGAGATCGGCTGACTGGGAAGTGAATCCAGAGTTGTAGGAGGGCGAGCAGACAGATGAAAACAGTTGAGAGAATTCCTCTGGGGAATGATTACTGGTGAGGAATGGGTCCAGGCAGGGAACAGTGAAGAGGTTCAAGAGGTACTGATCTCAGGAGCCAGAGAACTGGGTTTGCAGGAAACACAACTCTGGGAAGCAAAGAGTATGTAAGAATATACACAGATTATTTACTGAAACTTGAAGTAAAAAGAACCTGGCGTGATTACTACTGGAAATGGTTTTACGGTCTGGTGAAGACTGGTGCTCCTGCTGCTTCTTACGAAGGAGTCTGATGACTGTAGATGAAGGACAGGTGTGACAGCAGGCAGCAACCAGACTCCGCCCCGATGTTCTGGTGTGGGGTTCATCATCATCTTAAAGCAGTAAAAGTTAGCCTTTACTGTTTTAGAGCTGATGTAAATATTTCTCATCTGCTTCTTGCTCAGTGAGAGAACTTTTCCTTCTAACATTATGGTGAAGATGGTTTTTAGCAGTTTTTCAGAAAAGTTACGCATTTCCCTAGGTACCCAAATTGGGCCCTCTCATAAAAGTGCAATAAAAATGTCATATATGAATTTCCGGGTCGGGAATGAGATCCTTCCCCAAGTGGAGGAGTTCAAGTATCTCGGGGTCTTGTTCACGAGTGAGGGACGAATGGAGCGGGAGATTGACGGGCGGATCGGTGCGGCGTCTGCAGTGTTGCGGGCTCTGCACCGACCCGTCGTTGTGAAGAGGGAGCTGAGCCAGAAGGCGAAGCTCTCTACTTACTGGTCAATCTACGTTCCCATCCTCACCTATGGTCACGAGTTGTGGGTAGTGACCGAAAGAACAAGATCGCGAATACAAGCGGCCGAAATGGGTTTCCTCCGCAGGGTGTCTGGGCTCTCCCTTAGAGATAGGGTGAGAAGCTCAGTCATCCGGGAGGGGCTCGGAGTAGAACCGCTGCTCCTCCGCATTGAGAGGAGTCAGATGAGGTGGCTCGGGCATCTGGTTAGGATGCCTCCTGGACGCCTCCCTGGGGAGGTGTTCCGGGCACGTCCCACTGGGAGGAGACCCCGGGGAAGACCCAGGACACGCTGGAGAGACTATGTCTCTCGGCTGGCCTGGGAACGCCTCGGGGTCCCCCCGGAAGAGCTGGAGGAAGTGGCCGGGGACAGAGACGTCTGGGTTTCTCTGCTCAAGCTGCTGCCCCCGCGACCCGACCCCCGGATAAGCGGCAGATGATGATGATGATGATATATGAATTTTTATTTTTGCTTTCACCACAACAGATATGTTCAGCAACTTCAGACCTACATGCATGAAGCACAGATCTCTAATAAGTGCATTTTATATGCATGTGAGCCACATTTGCAGCAGCGGTTCCACACCCAGGAACCACTGCTTCCTCTTTCGTGAGGGCCCTGGCTGTGCCTCCTGCTCCTCCTCTTCTTCCTACTGACCATGGGCCTGGGCTTGTAAGACCAGGCTGGCAGCAGATAGCCCCCTGGGCAGACGGCTCCTCCTTGCCTGGGCTGGGGCAATGAGGGCTTTGCCCACCTGCTCCAGAAAGAGATGCCGCCTGTATTTCTTGTTGCTGTTCCAGCTGGGGTCCGCAGAGGTGAAGAGGATGTACGCATTATAGCAAGATGTGTCCAACATGTGGTAGAACAGGCACATGGGCCACCGACGTGTTTGCCGACGGCAGGGGTAGGTGCCACAAGGCTGAAAAAAGAAAAAATATATCACATAAATAAATAAATGTATACATTTTCACATTATTATTTTGATACATACAAAAATTAAGAATAAAATTAATTGAATAGTGTAAGACTATATCAGACAATCATAGATAATAAATAGAGTGCAAATAATTGATATGTGTATGTGCTTACTAGGTCGAGGTGGTCCATATCCCCTTTGCATGGGTTATAGTCCAGGATCATCTGGGGTTTCCTGGACTTCTGGCTCCCGATGTCTTGAGCTCATGACCATCACATTTTTTCCCTTCTTCAGGCAAATAACCTGACTTAAAACCTGTTTTTCATTTATTTTAAAGGCACAGGCTTAGATTTATTGGGTTGTTGTGTGAAAACACTATGTCAGGATTATAGTATATCAAAAATAAGTGGTTTTAATGGGAGCCAATATTCCCAAAATTGGGGCCAAGGGTAACATGTGTATCTCCTATTCTGTAGACTTTACAATAGTGGGGATCTGTAATATTAGAAATCATTATAAAATAGACGTCCTATGAAAGTTTCATGAAGTTAGCCTTAAAACTGACCGAGATATTGAGGATAAATTAAAACAATTTAAAATAGAAAAAAAAAGCACACATTTGGGCCCTAAGGTGCCACAAGGTTTAAAGGGACTGACGTCATATTCAGAAATTACAGCATTTATATTAGTTATGTCATCAGGAAAGTTCAGTGTCAGATTTTATATGAATAACTTATTCAATCTGTTGACAACCTGTAAAGAGATTGTGTTTTCACCAATTCGGAGTTAATTTCTAACTAACCCCAACCCTTATTGAATCTATTATGTTTGTATGACACTCAAAAAACCATGCCGTGCTGCTTCGTTAACGTCCCGTTTGCTTCCGCACCAGTTTTTACATTTTGCCGTAAACCCCCGGCTATCAGCCTTAAAGACACGGTAACTTAAGAACACAATCTGAGTGTTTTTATGACATAACAAAACTATTATTTAACTGCAGCAGATCTATGAAACAATGCATCTGTTGCAATTCAGTTTTATTTATATAGCGCCAGTGTGTCATCTCAAGGCACTTCAATGATACAGTCCAAGTAAAGCCAATGGGAATGCCATTCATTGTAATCATAATCCAAATCATAGTCCTTTGGTGTTCTGTTTTTAAAGTTTTAAAGTGAGCTAGATTATTAGGATATTAACAAAAACACAGCAATAAAATGAGTGATATGTGGGTCAGATATCACCAATGGGTGTCACGGCCTCAGGACACAGATGCAGGGTCAGTTTCAGATGAAAAACAACAGCAGGTTGAGGATCTCCACACAGAGCAAATAAAGAGGCTGTGAAACTCCTGAGCTCTCCTCAGTAACTATGCAGAAGAAGGGTGCAGCTATGAAAGGTATCCAAAACAAAACTCTCCACTCTGGGAGGAAAACAGAAAAGGCCATTTATGATCACAACATAAACTCACGCTCTCTCACTGAGGCGGACTGAAACAAAAGAAACTCGCTCAAAAACTGAGGCACTATGAACAATTCTCTTAACAATACACTTAAAACACCTTTAACGGCGTGTAGCCAAATTATATATATAGCCGGCACAGAGGCACCAACAATATCTATACATATATATATATCGATATATATATATCGATAGATATATAGATAGATATATAGATAGATATATAGATAGATAGATATAGCGGACACACATAGCATGATGTGATCAGATATAAGGATTTATCCAAAAGTTCTCACTATTTGAATAAGCCTTATTTTACCTCGTTTTAGGGCACCACCTTCAATCGAAGGGAAAAGACAGAATCTTACATTCTGGTATGTTAAATTAATAATCAATTATTAGTTAATAACTAATAAATTCCAGTCTCATATAGTCGCTACTCGTGAATTCTGGTTTAGTTGGACTCACACATACGTAAATAACACATACACAAAAACCGATTGATTTTATATATGAATAAATTAACCATTTATTAAAATGACATGACCAAAGACTTGAACCTTAAGACAACAGGAGAAATGCTTTGAATATGGATTGTTCTGAGAGTAGCGTTGCAGATATGCTGTGTGTGTGCGCGCACGCGAGTGCAGAGTGAGGGAGCGAGCGAGCGGGTGCGAGCCAGAGCGAGTGCGAGAAGAGGGCAATTGAGCGGACGAAAGCAGGAGTTAATTACAGTAAATGTATAGTGCCTATTCCAGTTGACGACAATAAAGCCACATCGCACTGCCAACCCGGAGCCCTTCTGTTTTGTGCTCTCTGCTGTAAGAAGCAAAGGGGGTTAACCCCGAAGTAGGTGAGACTACACTTCGGCCCCAGGAGACAGCTTCTCCCCTGTGCTGCTCGACTACGGTCTGGCAGCCGGACAGGAACCCGGTTAACATTGGCGACCACGAAGGGACCCTCTCACGTTCAGAACTGTTGAGGTCAACCTGTACCTCTTTCCGAGTCCGTTGATGCAGTGAAGGAGGAAGACAGAGGAGACGATATAAGAATCATCACAGTTTTATTTGCGCAGTTTGCAAAGTGCGGAGAGCAGTTCAGTACAATGCATGCGAACAGCACAAAGTACGGAAAAGCTCTGTCTTTGTCTAGGGGTGTGATGTTATATAGACTTGAGTTCAGTCTCCGCCTTATGCGATGTGTGTGCGTCAATATCTTATCTCTTCCTCTATGTGTGTGCGTGTGTGTACTGGTATAAGGCGTTACTTTCAGAAGACCGTTGTGGGTGCGGTCCTAGTTTTACAACATGTTGTTCTCAGAGATATTTCCTTATCAGGCTGCTGTGCAAGCACAGAAATGAGCAAGCCAGTTATACAGGATATCACCTTATACAGCTATCCTCACTCACAATACCCCCTTTTGATCTCTATTAAGAGATCACACAAATGGCTGAGTAACAATACATGACTAAAAATAAATTGAAAAACCTCACGCCCCCTTTTGATCACTACAAGGTGATCACACAATCTCCGACATTCTGATGATATCATCTTCAACTGTATCAGGATCGGGAGGGTTCAGCAGTGGCATTACCAAAGGGGAGGGAGCCTTCCCCTCTATAGTGGTAGTTATAAGTCTAATGGCAAGTGAACGGATACATGGGATACAGCAGCAACCACAAGTCACCAAAATAGCGACGAATATAGCAAGAGATACAAAAAGTGACATTATCAGAGTCTTCCATTTCCCAAACACCTTGGTCAGCCATTCATCCAGCGGATTGTCAATCCCAGAGTGTTCATGCATTATTTTAGAGAGCGTGCACATAACCAGAAGATCAGGGGGACAATCACGCACGTGATGGCTGCACAACATGTGAGAATTTTCCAACTCCCAAACAATAACATTCTAATATGTTTCACTGTGTCTCAAGTATGATAAAAATAGCAAGCAAAACTTTCTTGGTAAGTCAGACCTTATCCGTCAGGGTGCTCTAGGCGGGGTTACCCCTAGAGGAGCTTTAAACCTTATAGTTTGTCAACATTACCCAACTCCTTAGCAAATAGCACACATTATTAAAAAGATAACATAAGGGTGATACTGCAATGATTATAACTTGGTATGACCTGTAAGAGCAAGTTTAAGCAAAGCCCCAGCAAACACGATTATGAGTATAACAAATCCAAAATAAACGAATTCAACTGCGATGACGTCATCTGGTCCCGTTCTTCTGAGAAGCACAACTCCGGGTGCTCTTTAAGGAAAGTCAGTCGCTGGTAATATGAAGAAGGTGAGGGCTGACGTTTCCAGATGAGGGTTGAGTTGGAGCCCGGGTCCAACACCCTTCCTGCTCGTAAATGATGTCGTTGCAAGGAGGCAGAAGTGTACTACTTCTGCCTGCAAAATGCCACCAGGGGATTATTCTGCCCCTTGTTGGTTGGTGGTCTTTTCCTCTGTACCAGCTGGTACAGTGTGCAAATCTTTCAGCGCCTGGTGAGTCGCTGCTAGGGAGCGTTGAGGTTCCTCGGCTGCCGCACACTGGCTCCAATGGAACCACGTATCACCTTTCCCTTTGACTCGGACTGCGTGGGAGGTCCTCTCGGTCACCTGATAGGGCCCCGTCCACCTTGGCTCCGACCACTTTCGTTTGATGACCCTCAGCAATACCCACTCAGCCTCTGGAGCCGGCGCTGGTTGGCCCTCTCCTCTGCTACTCGCCACCTGCTTTGAAAATTCTGCAACGAGACTTTGGAGTTCATGGAAATACATTTTGTGGGTTAGGTGTTGTTCAATATGTCCTGTTCCTGGCAACTTAGATTGAGGTCCAGGAAAAGCTCTCCCTGTCTGGAGCTCATGTGGTGTAAACCTTGTGGACTGATTAACAGAGCTCCTGATGGACATTAAGGCTAAGGGCAACGCATCTAGCCAATTCATTTTGGTCTGTGCACAGATTTTAGCCAATTTGCTCTTCACTGTCTGATGGGTTTATTTGTTGCGGTTAGAAATCCAGCCCTCAACCACTGTTTCAGTTCCACATGTACTGCTCCTGCTGCATAGGCTGAATCTGTGTAAATGTTTACTTCCTGCCCTTCCCCTAGCCTCAGTGCTGCTATTACTGCCAGTACTTCTGCTCTTTGTGCTGACTGCTGTCCTTCCAGTCTCTCTGTTTGTCGTGTAATCAGTTCCCCTTGCACGTCTTCTACAACTGCATATGCTGCTTTCAGTCCTTCTCGTTCATCCCTGAAGCAACAGCCGTCTGTGTACAGTTCTCTGGCCCCTGGTATCGGTTCTGTTTGTAGGTCCAGTCGTACTTTCTCCTCTTTCTGCACTCTGTCCGTACACTCATGTGGCTCACCTGTTCCTAGCTGATCTGCCATGTTTATGCCTTCATGAGTGAAAGTCAGGTTTGGTGCCTCGAGAATTTTGCTCAGTCGTCTTTGTCTCAGAGCAGTCAGCGTAAAAGTCTGTGAGTTCACATAGGCCACAACGCTATGTGTGGTCAGAATGTGCCGTTGATGTCCCATGACAATGTGTGCAGTTTTTTGAATGAGCTTCGCTATCCCTGCTGCCTGTTGTGTACACATAGGATGGCGCTTTTCCATATTGTCTAGCATCACACTGATATACATTAGTACTACTCTCTCACCCCCTTTTCTCTGGAACAGGACGCCATTAGTGCAAAGTTCTGTTCCAGAGACATCCAAGTAGAATGGTAAGCTATAATCGGGTATAGCTAGGTCTGCTGCTGTGGAGAGGGCCTGTTTTAGTGCAATAAAGGCTTCCTCCGCCTCCTGAGTCCAATTCAGGGTCGCTGACAGGTTGCGCATACCTTGTTCTTTCACTAGGGCCCGCAGAGGTCTAGTTAAGCCGGTGTAATTGGCTATGTAAGTCCTACTATAGCCCGTCAACCCTAAGAAAGACAACATGTCCTTTACCTTCACTGGCTTAGAGTGATGGAGAATAGTAGACCTGTGCTGAGGGGAGAGCCCTGCTCCTTTTTGGGAAATTTGCCTGCCCAAAAACGCTACCTGCCGCCGTGCAACCTGAAGTTTGGCTTTGCTGACCTTGAACCCTGTTCTTGCAAGATGTAAAAGGACATTTTTAGTTGCTTCCAAACACAGAGCCGCAGTGGGCGCTGCCAACAACAAATCATCTACATACTGAACGAGAGTCACCTGCTCTGGTAGTGGGCAATCACTCAGGATATCTTTTAAAACCTGGTTAAAAATCCCTGGGGACAAAGCGAACCCTTGTGGCAGCCTGGTGTACTGTAGCTGCTTGTGCTGATACGAAAACGAGAAAATGTGCCTGCAGTCTTCCGCCAAGGGAAGACAAAAGAATGCATTAGCCAAGTCAATGCAGGTAAACCACTCATGTTTAGGATCCAAATTGGTTAGAGCCACATATGGATTCGGAACAGGAACTGTAGGAGTGAGGAGAATATCGTTGATTGCCCGTAGGTCATGTGCCATGCGATATTTACCTGTCCCTTTCTTTTCAATAGGTAAAATGGGTGTGTTCCACTCTGAGGACGAGGGTTCTAACACCCCCTTTTGTAACAGGCCATCAATAGTGTCCCTAAGTCCTTCTTCCGCCTGAGGTTTATGAGGATACTGCCTTATCCAAATAGGGGGACCCTCACGCACCTGGAATGTAATGGGCTTGTACTTAACTTGTCCAACATCTGTCGGACCCTGTGCCCATAGGTGTTCAGGGAGGCTGGCGAGTAGAGCTGCCGCCTCCACGTGATCTGTACGTTCACGGCCATGATGTCTAGAGATCTGTGCATGCTCTAATGTGACTGTATCTTCCCCTGAAACCTGAATGCGATATGTGCGAGCTTGCGCAGAATACTGAACTTGTGGAAGTTGTGTATTTACCCAATCGGATTGTAGGAGTGCCCGTTTAACAATACTCCCTAGCTCTTTTGCCTGATGCTGTGGGTGTACATTTCTGTCTGGCTTCCGTTAATTGTAATTTTAACAGCTGAACCTGCAATTCTTTTAAGTCATCCTGTTCTTTCTGTGTATTATCTTGTGCACGGGTGAGATGGTGAATTAAGTGTTTCTCCCAGACATGTGATTCAGCACCGAGCATGTCCGGGTTATTAACCATGGCTGTTTTGACATTCTCCGGCACTCCATCCAGTATAGCCTGTCTAAACCACTCCCTCTGAGCTCCAGCTCTCCCTGGGTGGCATCCTGTGTGTTTCAACCATAAATCCTTGCTCTGATCCACATACTCCCTGGGATTTTGTTTGGGGTCCCATCTCATCTTTGGCATTACGGTGGCGTTAGGTAGTGGATATTTTTCTCTCATAGCTTTCCCTATTTCAGTGCTATGATGCGTGAAGGGGGTGTCATCTGTCATTCTGTTTGTATGAGCGATAGTCTCAATTTCTCTCATGTCCCCACCCGTCATGCATCGTCCTGCAATAGCTCTAAAGTGCCCTAATGCCAATTTCTGTCCTGCCGTCAGAGAATCCAATTTGCTGAGCCACAAATTTCCACCCTCGGCTACAGGTGGTAATTTCTCCACTATGGCCTGTATGTCCCCTATAGTAAATGGTCGGTACCGGTCACCTTGTCCTGGTACTGCTGTTAGTGGGTACATTGTGACCGGAAGGATTGTCCCACCACGTCGGCGCTGGCTAACTCTTCTGCCTATAGTATCTGTCAGTTCCTCTGCCACCTTCATTCCTTTCTCTACACTTCTCACCAGTCCGTCCCTTTTTTGACAGAGCTCTTCTATCTCTCTCCGACATAACTCATCTAGCTCTCTCTCTTTCCTGACGGCTGAATCTTCCTCATCCTCCCTCCATGATCCTGCCAAGCTAAAACTTACTGGTACTTCTTGTCTTTCACCTTCCCACTGTCCCTTTCCTTGAAAAGAAGCTGTCCCTGCTGCTTCTGCTTCCTCCTCACAATCTGAAATCTCACTTCCCCTCATGACCTGCCTCCGTGGCTGTGGTGTGACTTTTCGTTTTACCGTGTGCTGTGGAGCCTGTTCTCTTGCCTGTCTCTGCGAGAATGGGTCTGGGGGCGCCGAAAGGTTATCACCTGTGAAGGGGTTATAAGAGGATTTGGACGTCGTCCCTGTCCTTACTGAAGTCTCAGGGCTTGATGCTGTAGGAGTGGCTGCACCTGCTTCAGTCACCCTGTCACTTACAAGTGTCTCTTCTGAGGATCCAACCTGAAGTGTACCACTAGTCACATATAGTGTGGGATATAACCCTGGTGTCGGTGCAGCAGGCGGTGCATATGGAGGTGGCCATGTAGGAGTGTCAGGTGCAGTTACCATTTGTTTGCCTCCTGGTTTTCCTGCGTTCTCATGGAGATGTCTCACACTTTGCCAGAAGACCGCCAGCTCAGACCAGCCCCGTCGTCGCTCCTCCTGCTCTTTCGCCTCCTTTTTTAATTTTGAACGTTGCAGCACACCTGCCTTTTGTCCCTGCTCTGCCAGCTCTTCTTTCCTCACCTTACATTCTTTCTCCTTTTCCCACAACCAGGCCCCTAACGGACCGGGGTCTGACATTTTCTTGCCCTTATATCTCACCAATTGTTCCACTTGTCCCTTTATGTCGGCTAATTTCCTGTCCCTACCCTTTTTAGGTAACACTGCCCCTGCTGCTTTTAACGTATTCTCTAACTGCAGCTCGAGGGGCCTCCAGGCACCCATACCTGGGCCCCATCCCCCATCATCTATTTCCCTGTCAAACTCCCTCCATTTTACTTCTCTTTTTCTAAATTCTGAGGCCAGCCGGTTTGTATGACGTACGTCCGAGCAACAGGCCTTGTAAGGTGATGATTTATTAACGGCCAGTCAGTTTGTATGGCATAACACCCGAGCAACTGACCCTTTTGACAAACCAAGCCACTTATGTTAGCACCGCTAGGTTTCGATGGCTCAGACAGATTACGTTATCACCGTTAGGTTTCCTCTGTCTGATTGTCGAGTTTGTCAAGACACCGTTTTATGTACCCATTCACCTTTAGACACCTCAGAATTTTATTTTTCCCACAGCCCGCTTCTCCTTATTTCTCTCAAACAAATACAAAAACACACAAAGCACGTTAAAATCTTCACAAACTTTTTCAAAATGCACTTATAGAAAAATACCTCAGGAACCCTGTTCCTGTACTCTAGTATAGGGGACTCTAGCCCCAAACAGACTTCAAGAATTTATGAGGAGTATAACCTCAAGGGACTCTAACCCAACTCCGTAGAGTATACTACTTTAGGGGACTCTAACCCCAAACAGACTTCAAGAATTTATGAGGAGTATAACCTCAAGGGACTCTAACCCAACTCCGTAGAGTATACTACTTTAGGGGACTCTAACCCCAGGGACTCAAACCCAGTAGAATTCGGGGTGTCTTCACCTCCCTGGGACTCTAACCCAGCAGCCTCTCAGGCTTCCGGTTCCTCGTCAGGCAACCGGTGGGGTCCGCCACGACCAAAGACAGTCTGTTTTATCCTCTTTTATATTCACTTTTCTCTTATAGTTTCACGCAGTTATCGACATTAATTCTTATCGTCTTTTGCTGATTCAACCACCAGTTTCAGGACAGGACACGTTGTTTTAAGATATTCAATGTGCAGAGTTTGATAAAACAGGTTCTGCTTACCTCTGTGTTAACGTGCCGGCTCGTGTCCCGTCTCTGTCACCGTGAAGGAATCTTTTATCCGAATGAACTCCGTCCTCTCCTCACCACATCCCGGACGAGCCCCCAAAATTGTTGAGGTCAACCTGTACCTCTTTCCGAGTCCGTTGATGCAGTGAAGGAGGAAGACAGAGGAGACGATATAAGAATCATCACAGTTTTATTTGCGCAGTTTGCAAAGTGCGGAGAGCAGTTCAGTACAATGCATGCGAACAGCACAAAGTACGGAAAAGCTCTGTCTTTGTCTAGGGGTGTGATGTTATATAGACTTGAGTTCAGTCTCCGCCTTATGAGATGTGTGTGCGTCAATATCTTATCTCTTCCTCTATGTGTGTGCGTGTGTGTACTGGTATAAGGCGTTACTTTCAGAAGACCGTTGTGGGTGCGGTCCTAGTTTTACAACATGTTGTTCTCAGAGATATTTCCTTATCAGGCTGCTGTGCAAGCACAGAAATGAGCAAGCCAGTTATACAGGATATCACCTTATACAGCTATCCTCACTCACAGAACTCAGTGGTGAGACCGGTGAAAATAAACCGGAACAATTAGCCAAAAAGTTGTTAAAGCTAAAATGGCGGCTGCTAGCCAACGCTACGCCCGTGAAGAAGTGACTAACTACTATAACCCGTTCGGGTACATGCTGCCATTCCGACATCTCGCCATTCCGACATGGGTCTCCAATTGTCGGAATGGCGACACTTAATTTTTATCAAATGTCCCGTCATTCCGACACTTTTTTCCTCCTATGGTCGTAATGGCGGTATGTTTTTTTTTTTTTTTTTAACATACCGCCATTCCGACAGTTCCTTTTAATAGCCTATTTTTTACCCAAAACATTTTGCACTAATGATATGCCGGCGCAAATACGCCCTAAAGTTTGGCCACAGCCTCACAAACAAACTTTAATAATCTATTATCAAAATCCCCTGAATTTCAAATATAAAAATACAGATATTAATGTAACTCTGGCGAGACTGAAACTGATTAAGTAGAAATACAGTGTCAGTGAGCTGTAACAGCAGCCAGCTGGAGCGGAGCTCTCCACAGAGCCCATGCGTCTTTTCCATACTGTCATCATATGCAAAAGTAATAATTGCAATTACAGATATCACGGCTACTGCACAGGACACAGTTGCGAGCACTCTGCTTTGCCTTGCCAATAGGAGAAGAGAGAAATGACAGCATAGAACGTATAAAATTCATTCATGTTATTCACGTGATTTATGAGTACTCGTTCCAATTATGGGAAGCGCGGATGAGCTTTGCGCATTTGGCACAAACACACAGCCGTTGCGCAAGGCTTTATACAGCCTGTTGATATCTTAAGGACCTAACTGGTCACACCTGGGAGTAGATGTCATGTAGAGATTGTTTTTACGTGACATTACAGCTGAACATATAGCTTTCATCCACAAACCAACGTGGGAGAGCCCGAAGACGCATGTGCCAGACGCACATAGGCATGCGTAAAACCAATTTTGACCACTTCATGCTGTTTATTTGCTTTCTTTTAGTTAACTTTCGTTTCTTTTGGATTCTTGTGCGTGTTATGGAGCCGTTTCGGTCCATGTTTGTAAGCCTTTTTTTCCTGGATTAAATTTTCGGAAGTTGAAACAAGTGGCATTGGAGTGTGTGATTGAAAACCACCGCGGTCTGCTTCTCCTCCTCCAGTTGCCGAGACGTTGTGTTTTTAATAACGCTTATCTGTAAACATGTGTTAAACATATAAATTGCATGAACAGAAAGAAGGGACTCACCTGTTGAGTAACGCACATTTCCTTATACGGAAAGCCTTGTCGGAATGGTGGGACATTTGAATGTCGGAATAGTGGGATGTCGGAATGGTGGGATGTCGGAATGGTGGGACGTTTGCATGTCGGAATGGTGGGATGTCGGAATGGTGGGATGTCGGAATGGTGGGATGTCGGAATAGCGGGATGTCGGAATGGCAGGATTTCGGAATGGGTGTTGCCACCCAACCCGTTCATGTCGCTGACTGCGGTGGGTGAAGGTAATGTGGAAATTAACACGGACTATGTGAGTAAGAGGAATGATAAATCTGGACATTTTAATCCCTTTCTGAGTGAAGAGGAGCCGGTTAAAATGCGGCCAGAAGCCCAAATGCCACATAAGCCCCGGTTTTCCAGCACAAACCCTTTCGTTGATGATGAACGGGACAGTTAATGTATGCAAGTCTGTGTGGGTAACATGCAAAGCAAAGACCAGTGCTTCCATAGGCACAATCACCAAGCTCATGCCCCGCCATTAAAGCTGCAGCACATAGCCATGCCACCGGCTGCTGTGGTTGCAATGCCTCACACCAACCCTTTCTCTCCTGCTGGCGTGGGGAGTTATGTTCAAAGCACACCTGTTAACTGCCACCCCCCATGTTCCACATGCCCAGGGCTGCGCTGCATACCCCCTGCTGTGACCCACCTAACGACATTTATTATGGACATTTACCAGAGAAAGGACATGGTGGTGAGACTGTACAGCTAAAAGTCTCGTCTACCAAACGTGACAGGTCCAAGTCACGTGCACGCGACCTTCACCGTGCACCTTATCAGTCATCCGAGAGTGAGGACGACTACGACCACAGAGAGAAAGTCCCCATCTTACGCCCTGGTCAGTATGATGGCACCACACCATGGAAAGAGTATCTGCACAGGTTTGAGAGCTGCGCCCAAGCTAATCACTGGTCAGTAAAGGCCGTTCAGCTAAAGTTCAGCCTGGTGGGTGCTGCGGGAGCAGTCATTCATAGAAATCCTCGCTCTTCACAGTGGGACTACTGCCACCTAGTGGAGGAAATGGAGATTGCATACGGCCCTTCTTCAGAGCATGCTGCTGCAGTGGCTATTGAACTGAGACAGCGAGTCGGTAAAATGGGTGAGGCCCTCCATGTTTTGAGAGATGACATTTATGGGAAAGTGTCAGTAGCCTACAGTGACAGAACTGAGACTGAGCAGGATGCCATAGGCGTTGAAGTTTTCACTAATGCTATTGGAGATGCAGAAATTGTACAGAAACTGTTAGAGCAGCGCCCCCGCACACTAGCCCAAGCCTATAACATTGCCCGCCGCCATGAAGCCACTAAGCGCGCAGCGTCATATGTCACCAGCCTCATGCACTCAGGGGTCCGCTGCACATCTGAACGGAGAACCCGTGTCACTGTGGTCCGAGAGGGAATAGAGGAGCCGGAGGTAGAGACTGTTACAGCATCCTTGGCAGCCAGCTGGGAGCCAGAGCCCCCCAGCCCTCACCACACACCAAGCAAAGGAAAAGGCTATAAAGACATTAAATGGGAGGAGATTCGCTGTCATAACTGTTCAGGCCTCGGCCATATGAGGAAGGATTGCCCCTCACCAAAGAAAACTGGCAGATTCAAAGTCTTAACAACTACTCCTGAAACCTCCAAGTCCGCTGTGCTTCACTTTAAAGCACAGGGTCAGGAAATGAACATTTGCATGCTGGTGCACGATCTGGAAGTGTGTGCTGTGTTGGACAGTGGGGCCCGGAAGAATGTGCTGCCCCTACATCACTACAATGCTACACACCCTGATGTCCGACCTCCTCTCCAGCCATCAACAACTATTCTGGGTGTTGGACCTGGTGACGTCCCTGTGCTCAGGGAAGCTGACATCCCTGTGCAGATAAACAACCGGCAGGTGGGCGTGCACTTCCTGATCGCTGACATAGCTGGTGATGAAGCCCTCTTAGGCCACCCATTTCTGATACAAGCTCAAGCACGCCTCAATTTTGGAAATCACCGCATTGTGCTGTTCGGAGAAGAAGTGCCATACTTCCACACACAAAGAAAACCAAAGGTGCATGCAGTGAGAGTGGTCCGGACTGTGGTACCAGAGGCAGGACAGGAAGGCGGCACAACCCACTTCAGAGGACCAGTTAAAGGGGAGGTGTTGTTGAGCCCCACTAAAGGGTTTGTAGAGAAACACAGAGTGCTGGTGGCCCATGTCCTAGTAGAAGCTCCACATCATAATACTGTGCCCCTCCGCCTCTTTAACCCTGGAAACACAGCCATAACCATCAAAAAGGGGGCCATTGCAGGGTTCCTCCAGCCTGCCAAAGCCTTGCAGCCCATCGAGTCCACAGCCCAGCCTGAAAAGACTGTCAGTAGCTCCCCCGCTGTCCCCAAACACCTACAGGAACTCTACGCTCAGAGTTCCATAGAGCTCGACGCAGAGGGGCAGCTGCAGCTATCCCAGCTGCTGTGCACTTATGACAGTGTGTTCTCCACTGGCCCTGATGACCTTGGCTGCACCAACCTGGTACAGCATGACATTATTACCCGACCAGGTGCTCCAGTCAAGCAGCCATCACGCCGAATGGCATGGCAAAACAACAGAGCGCTGACCAATAGGTTCAACAGAGCCTGGAGACGGGGCTAGCTCGCCGCAGCCACAGTAGCTGGGCCTCACCTATTGTAATGGTACGCAAAAAGGATGGGACGTACCGCCTCTGCGTGGACTACAGGGCCCTAAAGGACTGCACCATTAAACCATACCCACTGCCCCGCATCCAAGACACCCTGGACACCCTCTCCACTGCCAAATGGTTTAGCACGCTGGACCTCACCTCTGGATACTAGCAGGTGGAACTGACCCCCAGAGCATGCAAAGCAGCTGCATTCTGCACTAGAAACGGACTGTTTGAATGGAATATCATGCCGTTTGGACTGTGCAATGCTCCAGCGACATTCCAACGACTAATGGACTGGGTCTAAGCTGGCATGCAGTGGGAGACCTGCCTAGTCTACCAAGATGACATCATTGTGCTCGGCAGAGATGTTGGAGCGGTTGAGTCAGGTCTTCAGCAGACTTCGCCAGGCAAACCTGAAACTGAAACGCTCTAAGTGCTGCCTCTTCCAGCACCAGGTAGCCTACCTGGGCCACGTTGTTTCAGAGGATGGTGTGGCTACTGACCTCAGTAAAGTGCAGAAGGTGCAGGAGTGGCCGACACCAACATCTCTCAGGGAGGTTCGCCGCTTCATCTGTCTTGCATCATACTATCGGCGGTTCATTAAAGACTTTGCCTCTGTAGCTGAGCCCCTCCATGGCCTGACCAAGAAATACGCCCATTTTCAGTGGACAGAAAAATGTCAGGCTGCATTCAACGAATTAAAGCGCCTGCTGTCCACTGCACCAGTTCTGGATTATACACTTGATGACGGCAACATGTTGTTAGACACTGATGCCAGCGATGTTGGCATTGGAGCCGTCCTCTCTCAGATCCAGCAGGGCAGGGAGCGTGTGCTGGCCTATGGAAGCTGCAAACTGTCCAAAACTGAGCAAAATTATTGCACCACACGGCGTGAGCTTCTAGCTGTGGTAGACTTCACATCCCATTTCCGGCAGTATCTTCCGGGGCGGCCCTTCACAGTTCGCACCGACCACAGCAGCCTGCGGTGGCTAACAAAGATGAAGGAGCCTGAAGGAGAGCTCGCCAGGTGGCTAGAGAGACTCGGTGAATACAACTTTGAGATCGTTCACCGCCCAGGCCGGCTGCACAGCAACGCAGACAGCCTCTCCAGGAGACCCTGCCGCCAGTCCTGTCCATGTAAGTTGCCGATCCCCTACCTTCAACCAGTGAACGTCAGTGACCAGGCTGTCCAATGTGAGTTGGATTCAAACATCAACCCGATGAGTCCAGTGGGGGTAAAGGAACAGTCGGTTTCTGGGGAAGTGAGTCTAGTGGGGGTAGATAAAGCTTCATTCACCGATACAGACAATTCAGTTCCCCCTGAGAAAATTTTCCTGACGAGAACCAATTACTCTGACGTGTTTTCCGGCTGGACGGCAGGGGAGCTGCAACAAGCCCAGTAAGCTGATCCAGATATTGCACCTATCCGTACATGGATGGAGGGCAGCAGTGAGCGTCCTCTGTGGGTAATAGTTGCACCGTGCAGTCCAGCCACAAAGACCGACTGGAGCCAGTGGAAGTGCCTCTACATTCGGGATGGCATCCTGGATATGCGGTTCTACTGCCTGGATGACACCCAGTTCTATCCAAAAATTGTGCTGCCTCGTGTTTTCTGCTCTGATGTAATGAGACAGATGCATGAGGGGCAGGTTGGTGGACATTTTGGTGTAGAGCGCACAGTGGCCAAAACAATGTCGGACTCCGTAGTTTTCTCTGGACCCCTACCAAATCTGACCAGTGATGACATGTTTAGCCGTATGTCCTCATTCAATCGCTGGTTGTCTAGATGGTGTCCAGCAAACAACGTGGGCTACATAGATAATTGTCAATCTTTCTGGAGAAAACCTGGTCTGATGAGGAGAGACGGCATCCATCCCACTTTGGAAGGAGCGGCTCTTATTTCTAGAAATATGGACGAATTTATTAGTCATCCAAAAACATGACAACCCAGGGTTGAGACCAGGATGCAGAGTTGTAGTCTTACACACTTCTCTGCAGCTTCCCACCTGATTCCCCCCCCTCAATCAAAAAACACAAAAGGAGCAAATCCTCTTGTGCAAAAAAAAGTTTAAAACAAAAACTTTAACTGAACAAAAACATCAAAGTATTAAACGTGGTTTGCTGAATATTAGATCTCCCATTTGGAAGTCTCTGTTAGTGAATGATTTGATCTGTGATCATCATATTGATATATTTTGTCTTACAGAAACCTGGCTGCAGCAGGAGGATCATGTTAGCATTAATGAATCAACTCCCTCTGACTATTTAAATGTTCACGTTCCTCCAACCACAGGCAGAGGAGGAGGAGTGGCAGCTATCTTCAGATCAGGGTTACTAATCAGTCCTAGACCCAAGATTAGTTTTAGCTCTTTTGAATCTCTGATTCTCAGTTTTTCCCAAAGTGGAAATCACAAAAACCTCTTGTGTTTGTTGTTGTGTATCATCCACCTGGCCCTTATTCTGAGTTTCTGTCTGAATTCTCAGAGTTTTTATCCCAGTTAGTGCTGAGTACAGATAAAGTCGGGTGACTTTAATATTCATGTAGATGTTGAAAATGACAGCCTAAATATCAACTTTAATTCTATATTAGACTCTATTGGATTTTTTCAAAGTGTTCACAGACCTACTCACTGCCTTAATCATACCCTTGACCTTGTGCTGACTTATGGCATTGAGAGTGAACAGTTAACAGTGTTCCCTCATAACCCTGTCTCGTCTGACCATTTTTTAATAACTTTTGAATTGAAGAATTTTACATATAGAAGGTGTCTGTCAGAGAATGCTGTAACCAGATTTAAAGAGTTGATTTAATCATCCTTT
Organism: Leuresthes tenuis; assembly: GCF_036924035.1. Classification (NCBI taxonomy): domain Eukaryota; kingdom Metazoa; phylum Chordata; class Actinopteri; order Atheriniformes; family Atherinopsidae; genus Leuresthes; species Leuresthes tenuis. Next base: position 27,712,307 of record NW_027325368.1, on the reverse strand, counting down.
TCTTCACTGCCATGTGCAGATATGACAGAGGACGGCTACCTAAATTTTACTCCAGTAGAACTTGACTCTCTTGTTGACAGCACTATAGCTTCAATGCGTACAACATTGGACAATGTTGCCCCTCTGAAAAGGAAGGTGATCAGTCAGAAGAGGTTGGCTCCTTGGTATAATTCACAGCTGCTTTAAAGCAGACTGCAAGAAAGCTGGAGAGACAGTGGCGTTCCTCTAATTTAGAAGAGCCTCAATTAGTCTGGAAAGATAGTTTAATAACGTATAAGATAGCCCTTCGTAAAGCTAGAACTGCTTATTATTCATCATCGATAGAAGAGAATAAGAATAATCCCATGTTTCTTTGCAGCACTGTAGCCAGGCTGACAAAGAGTCCGAGCTCTGTTGAGCCATGTATTCCATTAACTCTTCATGAGATTCTTTATCAATAAAATTGTTTCTATCAGAGAGAAGATTGATGGAATCCTTTCCAATATTATCCCTGATGTATCATCAAGTAAAGCATCTTTAGAACCTGATTTGTATTTAGACGGCTTCTGCCCAGTTGATCTCTCTGAGCTAACAACAGCAATAGTCTCTTCTATTTTAGACCCAATCCCAACCAGACTGTTCAAGGAGGTTTTCCCCTTAATTGACACTTCCATACTGGATTTGATCAATCTGTCTTTGTTGACAGGATATGTACCTCAGACTTTTAAGGTTGCTGTAATTAAACCTTTACTTAAAAAACCTATTCTTGATTCAGAAGTGTTGGCTAATAATCGACTTATATCTAATCTCCCTTTTCTGTCTAAAGTTCTTGAAAATAGTTGCAGTTCAACTTTGTGATCATTTACATAGAAATAATCTGTTTGAAGAGTTTCAGTCAGGATTCAGAGTGCATCATAGCACAGAAACAGCACTGGTGAAAGTTACCAATGATCTCCTCTTAGCCTCTGATAGCGGACTTGTTTCTGTGCTTGTCCTGTTGGATCTCAGTGCTGCATTTGATACGATCGATCAGAGCATTCTGTTACAGAGACTTGAACATGTTATTGGGATTAAAGGAACTGCATTAGGCTGGTTTAAGTCATATTTATCTGATAGATTCCAGTTTGTTCTTGTAAATGAAGAATCTTCCTCAAACATTGGAGTAAGCCATGGAGTTCCTCAGGGTTCTGTGCTTGGACTGATTCTTTTTACTTTATACATGCTTCCATTAGGTAACATTATCAGACAGCATGGCATCAATTTCCATTGCTATGCTGATGATACTCAGCTGTACTTATCTATGAAACCAGATGAAACCAATAGGTTGGTCAGACTACAAGCCTGTCTTAAAGACCTGGATGACTCAGAACTGTCTGCTTTTAAATTCAGACAAAACTGAAGTTGTTCTCTTTGGACCTGAGCGCTTCAGGGAGAAATTGTCTAGTTATATAGTTACTCTAGATGGTATTTCCTTGGCTTCTAGTTCTACAGTGAGGAACCTTGGAGTTATTTTTGACCAGAATTTATCATTTGACTCACATATAAAACTGGTTTCTAGGACTGCCTTCTTTCACCTTCGTAATATTGCTAAAATCAGGAACATCCTGTCACAGGGTGATGCAGAGAAACTAGTTCATGCATTTGTTACTTCAAGATTGGACTACTGTAATTCCTTATTAATGGGCTGTCCCACATATTCTCTGAAAAGCCTCCAGCTGATCAAAAATGCTGCAGCCAGAGTTCTGAAGAGAACTAACAGCAGAGATCATGTTTCTCCAGTTTTAGCTTCTCTTCATTGGCTCCCTGTTAAATTCAGAATAGAATTTAAGAATTTATTTTTAGAATTTAATTCTTCTCCTCACATATAAAGCTCTTAATGACCAAGCTCCATCATATCTTAAAGATCTCATTGTAAGATATTTTCCTAACAGAGCACTCCGCTCCCAAACTGCAGGTTTACTTGTTGTTCCCAGAGTTTCTAAAAGTAGAATGGGAGGCAGAGCCTTCGGTTATCAGGCCCCTCTCTTGTGGAATAAGTTGCCAGTAAATGTCCGGGAAGCAGACACCCTTTCCACTTTTAAGATTAGGCTTAAAACTTTCCTTTTTGATAAAGCTTATAGTTAGGGATGGCTCAGGTAATCCTGAAACATCCCATAGTTAAGCTGCTATAGGCTTAGACTACTGGGGGGCCTCATCTGTCACACCTTTCCTCACTTTGCTCTCTTTTTCCCCCTGTTTAATTTCTCAAATGATTTTATGTACATGACTGCTGGGATAGGCTCCAGCCCACCTGCTACCCGATTAACGGACTGTCGGTATAGAAAATGGATGGATGGATTTTATGTACATGTGACATTATTGTGGTCATTAACTTGTGTTTCCCTGTTCCAACTGATATCCTTTGAATGGGGTTATAGTGTTTTTCCCCCCTCTTTTCCCTCTTTTCTGTCTTCTCAAACCCCAGCTGGTCGAGGCAGATGGCCACCCTTCCTGAGTCTGGTTCTGTCAGAGGTTTCTTCCTGTTAAAAGGGAGTCGTTCCTTTCCACAATCGCCTCAGGCACGCTCAGGACGGGCGATTGGACTGAAGACAAGTTTCGGTGCAATCTGTTGGTTTCCTTAGTTAGGATAAAATATTTTTTGAATTGGCTCTATATGAATTAATTGGATTATGATTACAATTATTTGAATTCCAATTGGCTTGAATTGGACTATATTACTTAAGTGCCTTGAGATGACAATTGTTGTAATCTGGGGCTATATAAATAAAATTAAATTAAATTGAATTGGTCCAGCTGCAGACCCGATACTTCTGGTACCGGATGAGAGAGGATGTCACCCTCTGGTGCGGCACCTGTACCAGCTGCGCAGCCAAAGCCAGGCCGCGTAGAACACCACAAGCCCCCATAGGTACTGTGAGAGTGGGTGCCCCTATGGAGCGCGTTGCCTTGGACATCATGGGGCCACTAAATGAGACAGAGCGTCATAACAGATATGTGCTTGTTATACAGGACTATTTCACCAAGTGGGTGGAAGCTTTCCCCCTGCCCCGTGAGCAAGCTGTAACTGTGGCTGAAGTGCTAGCCTCAGAGTGGGTGTGTCGTTACGGAGCACCACAGATGTTGCACAGTGATCAAGGCCGTAATTTCGAGTCTGAAGTGTTCCAGAAAATGTGCACACTGTTCGGTATTGACAAAACACGCACCACACCCTTCTGACCTCAATCTGATGGCCAGGTCGAGAGGTTCAATGCCACACTGCAAAAGATCCTGGCTACCACGGCTGAGCGCTGCCACTGGGACTGGGAACTCATGATCCCCTATGCTGTCATGGCGTACAGAGCAACAAGACACAGTGCAACCGGTTTCACTCCCAACTTCATGATGTTTGGCCAGGAAGTGAGTATGTGCAGAATCTCAGACAGCGCCTGGAGCTGGCACATGAAATTACCAGAGATGCTCTTAGTGAGTCCGTGAAACGCGCAAAGAGACAATATGACAAGAACTGCTGCCACACACAGTATCAGATTGGTGATGCTGTGTAGTATCTCATCAAAGGCACAAAGAAACTCAAAAACAAGGTCAGAAAGTTCCTCCCATCTTTTGAAGGGCCTTACTTCATCCTGGGAAAGCTGGATGATCTGGTGTATCGCATCCGGAAGGGTCCAAAGACCAAAGTCAAGGTGGTTCACCACGACCAGCTGAAGCCCTATCGCTGCCGCGACCCGCTGGACAGCTCCTGGGTTATGGAGCAAGCACGGCGCTGGACACCTACGGAGGTGTCACCCCCAACCTTGGACGTGGATCCTGCAGACCCTGGCCTGGGGCTGTCCCAACTATTTTCCAGTGCTGAGGGTGCTCTCAGCTGCCCCTCAACAGATTCCACAGTGACCATTCCTGAAGCAGTTGCTTCACTCTCCACCTTTCTTCCTGTGGACTGTGCTTCGCCCACCCAGGCTAGTGGGGGTGGTGTGGCGAGTCAGAGCCAGTGTTCTCAAAAGCCGAACCGCCAGCAAAGGTCACCAGCCAGGTATGGTGAGTGGGCCACTCACTGAGTTTATGGACAGTTCTCCAGTTTAGAGGACAATTTAAGGTTCACTGTTTTGCACTATTTTGTGCTGTTCATACTTATTGTTAGTTCTATAAGTTCCTAAGCAAAACAGAAAGGCTTTGAGATGTAGTAGTTTGATCGCCATGTCAACTATAACAAAAGAGAACAACAAACTGTATTGTATTTTCTAGTTAAAGATAATACTTGGAGTAAAAACAGAATGTGTCGTGATTACGCTCCTAATAGCCAATTCAGAGCTCAGAATGTGCCATTGCTGATATAATGGGCATTATTTATGCCTTATCTCAATGTTTGTTTCGCTCCACTGTGATGTGTACACACTATAAAAATTAATTGCTACTAATTGCGTTTGCACCGAACCTGCCCTTTTGCTACTGCCTCACAAGTGATGAAGTTGACTGGTTTACTGAATTCTCTTAAGTGAAATGAGAACTATATATCTGTATTTCTATACAGGTGGATGTATCTTACTGTGCTGGAGTGGAATTTTGTTAAAATTTGCCATCCATAGTGGGGGTAGTGTTATGAGAGTAGCGTTGCAGATGTGCTGTGTGAGTGAGCGAGCGGGTGCGAGCCAGAGCGAGTGCGGGAAGAGGGCAAATGAGCGGACGAAAGCAGGAGTTAATTACAATAAATGTACAGTGCCTATTCCAGTTGACAACAATAAAGCCACATCGCACTGCCAACCCGGAGCCCTTGTGTTTTGTGCTCTCCGCTGCTGTAAGAAGTAAAGGGGGTTAACTCCGAAGTAGGTGAGACTACACTTCGGCCCCAGGAGACAGCTTCTCCCCTGTGCTGCTCGACTACGGTCCGGCAGCCGGACAGGAACCCGGTTAACAGGATGATTATAGAAGAAACACTTAGTGAATTGAAAAGAACTAAGGGAAGGGGATGGATGGATACCGGAATCATTCAAATAGTAGAGCTTTGTTACTATTTGAATTTAAAGGCTAACATCCATCCATCCATCATCTGCCGCTTATCCGGGGGTCGGGTCGCGGGGGCAGCAGCTTGAGCAGAGAAACCCAGACGTCTCTGTCCCCGGCCACTTCTTCCAGCTCTTCCGGGGGGACCCCGAGGCGTTCCCAGGCCAGCCGAGAGACATAGTCTCTCCAGCGTGTCCTGGGTCTTCCCCGGGGTCTCCTCCCAGTGGGACGTGCCCGGAACACCTCCCCAGGGAGGCGCCCAGGGGGCATCCTAACCAGATACCCGAGCCACCTCATCTGACTCCTCTCAATGCGGAGGAGCAGCGGTTCTACTCCGAGCCCCTCCCGGATGATTGAGCTTCTCACCCTATCTCTAAGGGAGAGCCCAGACAACCTGCGGAGGAAACCCATTTCGGCCGCTTGTATTCGCGATCTTGTTCTTTCGGTCACTACCCACAACTCGTGACCATAGGTGAGGATGGGAACGTAGATTGACCAGTAAGTAGAGAGCTTCGCCTTCTGGCTCAGCTCCTTCTTCACAACGACGGGTCGGTGCAGAGCCCGCAACACTGCAGACGCCGCACCGATCCGCCCGTCAATCTCCCGCTCCATTCGTCCCTCACTCGTGAACAAGACCCCGAGATACTTGAACTCCTCCACTTGGGGAAGGATCTCATTCCCGACCCGGAGAGAGCATTCCACCCTTTTCCGGCTGAGAACCATAGTCTCGGATTTGGAGGTGCTGATTCTCATCCCAGCCGCTTCACACTCGGCTGCGAATCGCTCCAGTGAGAGCTGAAGGTCACGGCCTGACGACGCTAACAGAACCACATCATCTGCAAAAAGCAGAGACCCGATTCTGAGGTCGCCAAATCGGACACCCTCAAAGCCCTGGCTGCGCCTAGAAATTCTGTCCATAAAAGTTAGGAACAGAATCGGTGACAAAGGGCAGCCCTGACGGAGTCCAACTCTCACCGGAAACGTATCCGACTTACTGCCGGCAATGCGGACCAAACTCTGGCACCGGTCATACAGAGACCGAACGGCCCCTATCAAGGGGTCCGGCACTCCATATTCCCGGAGCACCCCCCACAGGACTCCACGAGGGACACGGTCGAACGCTTTCTCCAAGTCCACAAAACACATGTAGACTGGTTGGGCGAACTCCCATGCACCCTCCAGGATCCTGCCGAGGGTATAGAGCTGGTCCACTGTTCCGCGGCCAGGACGAAAGCCACACTGCATCTCCTGAATCCGAGGCTCGATTATCCGACGGATCCTCCTCTCCAATACCCCCGAATAGACCTTACCAGGGAGGCTGAGGAGTGTGATACCCCTATAGTTGGAACACACCCTCCGGTCCCCCTTTTTAAAGAGGGGGACCACCACCCCAATCTGCCAGTCCAGAAGCACTGTCCCCGATGTCCACGCGATGCTGCAGAGGCGTGTCAGCCAAGACAGCCCTACAACATCCAGAGCCTTGAGAAACTCAGGACGGACCTCATCCACCCCCGGGGCCTTGCCACCGAGGAGCTTTTTGACCACCTCGGCAACCTCAGCCCCAGAAATGGGAGGCCCCGTCTCCGAGCTCTCCGACTCTGCCTCTTCCGAGCACGTGTTGGTAGGATTGAGGAGTTCCTCGAAGTACTCCCCCCACCGACTCACAACATCCCTAGTTGAGGTCAGCAAAGCCCCGTCCCCACTGTAAACAGTGTTGACTGTGAGCCGCTTCCCCCCCCTGAGACGCCGGATGGTGGACCAGAATCTCTTCGAGGCCGTCCGGAAATCGTTCTCCATGGTCTCACCGAACTCCTCCCAGGCCCGAGTTTTTGCCTCAGCAACCGCCGAAGCCGCAGCCCGTCTGGCCTGTCGGTACCTATCAGCTGCTTCCAGGGTCCCACTGGCCAAAAAGGCCCGATAGGACTCCTTCTTCAGCTTGACGGCTTCCCTCACCACTGGTGTCCACCAGCAGGTTTGAGGGTTGCCGCCACGACAGGCACCGACCACCTTACGGCCACAACTCCGATCAGCTGCCTCGGCAATGGAGTCACGGAACATGGCCCATTCGGACTCAATGTCCCCCACCTCCCCCGGGATATGGTTGAAGCTCTGCCGGAGGTGGGAGTTAAAGCTCCTTCTGACGGGGGATTCTGACAAACGCTCCCAGCAGACCCTCACAATACGTTTGGGCCTGCCAGGTCTGATCGGCATCCTCCCCCACCAGCGGAGCCAACTCACCACCAGGTGGTGATCAGTTGACAGCTCCGCCCCTCTCTTCACCCGAGTGTCCAGGACATACGGCCGCAAGTCCGATGATACAACCACAAAGTCGATCATCGAACTGCGGCCAAGGGTGTCCTGGTGCCAAGTGCACATATGGACACCCTTATGTCTGACATGGTGTTTGTTATGGACAGTCCATGACCAGCACAGAAGTCCAACAACATAACACCACTCTGGTTCAGATCGGGGGGGCCGTTCCTCCCAATCACACCCCTCCAGGTCTCACTGTCATTGCCCACGTGAGCATTGAAGTCCCCCAGCAGAACGAGGGAGTCTCCGGTAGGAGCATTCTCCAGTGCCTCCCCCAGAGACTCCAAAAAGGGTGGGTACTCTGAACTGCTGTTTGGCGCATAGGCACAAACAACAGTCAGGACTCGTCCCCCCACCCGAAGGCGGAGGGAGGCTACCCTCTCGTTCACTGGGGTAAACCCCAATGTACTGGCACACAGCCGGGGGGCAATAAGTATGCCCACACCTGCTCTGCGCCTCTCACCACGGGCAACTCCAGAGTGGAAGAGAGTCCAACCCCTCTCAAGAGGACTGGTTCCAGAGCCCAAGCCGTGCGTCGAGGTGAGTCCGACTATATCTAGCCGGAACCGCTCAGCCTCGCGCACCAGCTCCGGCTCCTTCCGCAACAGAGAGGTGACATTCCACGTCCCAAGAGCTAGCTTCAGTAGCCGAGGATCAGACCGCCAAGGCCTCTGCCTTCGGCTGCTACCCAGCTCACATCGCACCCGACCCCCTTGGCCCCTCCCACGGGTGGTGAGCCCGTCGGAAAGGGGACCCACGTCATCATTTCGGGCTATGCCCGACCGAGCCCCATGGGCACAGACCCGGCCACCAGGCGCCCGCTGCCGGGCCCCACCCCCGGGCCTGGCTCCGGGGGGAGGCCCCGGTGTCCCATATCCGGGCAAGGGATCACGAGGTCCAAATTTTTTGTTCATCATAAGGAGTCTTTTGAGCTGTTCTTTGTCTGGTCCCTCATCTAGGATCTGTTTGCCTTGGGTGACCCTACCAGGGGCTTAAAGCCCCGGGCAACATAGCTCCCAGACTCATTGGGGCACGCAAACTCCCCCACCACGATAAGGTGACAGCTCAGGGGGGAGTGACAGCTCAGGGGGCTAACAGCTTAGGTTAATTTATCATTTTAACAGCAAATTCTCTCGACACCCACCGCATACCGTCTGAAATGTAAGAACAGGGCAGATCTTACGGCTAGGTCAGCTCCGAACCACAGGTCATCGCCAGCGGGTCCAACTGGGCCTCTCTCGGTTCCGCGTCTCAAGGCCTTCGTTGTGGTTCACTTTCTGCGCCTGAGAATGGCTTCCTTCTGGTAGCTTGAAGACGAATGGGGTGGTGTGTCGGAATTCACCGCAAATAATGATCAAACTGTCCAAGGGTGGAGTTGGTTTTGGTTGCTGACCAACTCTGATGAGGTGAACTTAAATTCACCAAAGATTGACAAAAAGGTTGACAAGCTGAACGCTGGCTCCTTTTGGTGATCAAAAGGTGAGGAGGCTGCAGCAGCAGAGTTTAAAACGTGCTATAGAGAGGAGACAGGATGATGGCTGAACAAAAACGCAAAATGTATCTTTCTGCTACATTCTTCCTTTTCTGTCTTTGTTCGGACCTTCTTCTTCCATCTCATCTTCCTCTCCTGCCATTTCCAAAGACTCTCCGCCAGACTCTCATTCCATCATTTCAGAACTCTCTGCTCTTCATCTTCTCTACTGATCTGGACTGCTGAACTTTCAATATTCTGACTTTTCCTCGCTGTTTCCGGAATTTGATTCGCGGAGGCGGGGCATGACGTAGGCTTACGCTACACTTTCAGCCAATGGTATGCCTGAAACTGTTGTGACGTCTGCCTGGGCGTATTTTGTAAGGCGAACTGCAACGAGGGTGCCTCAAAGCAACTCGACTCCTGCATTCCTCCGTCTCGTAAACATTTGTTCAGAGGATTCTAAAACACCATAACTTGTTAAGATATAAAGGGTAAAGATATAGCATAAACTTAGGATATCAAGACATCAAAAAACAATATAACATAACGTAACATGATGGTTATGAGTCTCAAAATTCAGATGGATATCTGTAAAGTTATGATGTATGAATAACGAACCAAACAATGTTATTTTCCTGTGTTAAACACAGAATACAATAAGAAACAGCTGAAGCATTGGTTAACATTTGCATTATTTCATATAAATGTCCCATGTCATATGCAAGTTGTTGACTTAGTTTTGGGTTTAACTATTCAGTTCTACGAACCACTCGGGGGCAATGTGGCTCCATAAGCTCACTTTCCAAAATAATTACTTCTTCCGTATCCTTCCACGTACGATCATGAAAAAGGTATTAAAATTAAGCTTGTGATATCACTGAGAACATGAAAGAACTTGTACAAAGATAGAAAGCACATTTAATACAGTTTAAAAATTCAGCTAAAAAGTGATTCTGGGTGAGATCCTTTTGAGAGGTCCATGCAGCGGCTGTCTCTGGCTTGGGTCAGAGTCAGGGCGAACTGTCACCACTGTTTACTTTGACCCAGATAGGGTCGGAAGGGTCCTGTTCTGGTTTTCCCCAATACTCTCCTGAGAGGGTCTGTTGTTGGTTCAGCTTCGTTAGCACTAAGCTATCAATGCATTTACCTAAATTTACGGCACAGGTCTGTGGAAAGAGGGGGTGAGAAAACTCCCCCAAAATGCTTTCGTGGGCAAAGGTTGTTGTAAATTTCTCTTCTTTGATGTAGAAATCCTCCATCTGGTATTTCCACACTGACCATCCCCACAAAAGAATGTTGCAGTCATTTAAAGTCAAAAGATTTTTTACAAAAAAAAAAAAAATCATTATTGTTAAACTTTAACAATAACTGAAACGCAACGCTCCTGTCACCACCCAACGGAGGTGACTATGAAAAGGTTACAAACAAAAATCTCTCCAAAAAAAAACACAAAACAGAGGAACAAAACCAGACTGTGAAACTTACTGTGAGTAAAACTAAAGCTAGGTATAAAGAATAAATTACAAAGGATACGCTCTGCAGGAGGATTGCTCGACTGCAGGCTCAAGGATTCTATGGCTGTGGATCAATGACGCTAGAGTGAGGCTCATAACAGAAACAGCACATTGGCACAAGGCAAGGGAGACTTAGACTATTTGAACACATGAGGAACCATGGGGAACAGGTGGAAACACTAGCGAATCAGGGAGGACAATCAGACAATTGACACAAGAGGAAGAGCAAAATACCTGAAACGAGAGGGAAGTTAGTGATTTCAAAATAAAACTGGAAATGACGAGACAAGACACACAAAAAAAAAAACTAAATCGTGACAATGGGTTTCTGACGAAATTTAAAGACAGTTGCAGTGAGTCTGAGCCATAACAAGTCAAGTCAAGGTTTAATTTTATGGTGCATTTAAAAACTGCCACAGTGACCAGAGAGCTGAACAAACTGAACAAAATCTGAATATTATTAACAACTTCTAAACCTGCAGATAAATATTAATTAAATCAAATAGCGAATATATCTATGAATGACCACAAGGACAACCGATCCTTCCTTGCAATCTGTTCAGATATACTGCATTATTGAAACATGGAAGTGGTATTCACAACATATGGATTCTTGAATTACTCGAAAAATATTTTCTTCAGTGTGTACAAAACACAACCCAATCTAAGACCTAAAAGAGAACAATTTCCAAAAACAGCAAGGTTTTTATTGAACTTAACAAATGGGAAGAGACGAAATATTGTTTTAGTGATAATTGATAGGCACGCAAAATGGATAATATTCATTTATGCACACTCATGTGCAGTGAAAATAGACAACGTCTTGGTTAAAGACATGATACCTCTTTTTTTTCGATTCCAGAAAGAATTATTGATTCTTTCTACTATTTACAATTGTTGTAGTTTGGCGCTATATAAATAAAATTGAATTGAATTGAATTACAATGACAGTGAAACACACTTTGTAAACAATGTGTAGCGTTCTAGATATAAAATTAATTCTTAAGATCTTGTTTAGGAAAAGGGGCACTACCTACCATTTACAGTGGAAGCAACGTATAAGAATATATCATAAGAGTCGTTACTGAAGGATAGAATTATCTCTGAATTAACCAGAATTACTTAAGAAACATGAAACACAAATCGATTATATATGGTCATTTATTTAACATGGAGGAAAACAGCATTCAGGGCGTATGGTAATGAGGACATCACACCACAGATTCCACTAAATATTCCAGGGATAACAGAGATATGGGACTTAATATTTTCATAGCGGTCTCTGGTTAAATATAGGGATAGCTTGTTGCATGAATGAAAACTTGGTCATGTTAAAATAACAGCCGAGGTTCCTTGGGAGGTTGATATGGGTAGACCTTACTTTGAGCAGAATCCAGAGGTGTTGGCCACCGCCATGGGCTTTGCTCATCGGATAAGCGAGTCCCCAAGCGGGCACTTGTAGATTCTCTTTCCCCGGTGAAGTGGTTGCCAGTGGAGCAGCCAAGGATCCTTGGAGCGTGCGGTCCAGTCTCTGGTTCTGGTACCGCTTGAAGGCACCTGATGCTGGCAGACTCGTCTCCCCTTTTGGCCGAAGGATGCGGGCAGGTGACTGAGTGGCTTTTGAGCGGGGTCGAGTCAAAAATAACCCCAACAAAAATTGGGTTTTCAAGTAAACTTGTTCAAAAAGGGAATTATTGGTTAAGTCTGCCCCGTGGATTTTGCTTAGGAAATGAACGTCCCAAAAAGGTAACAAAAATTAAACAAGTGAAATAGTCTAATTAGAGGGTAAATAAGTGATTAAAAGAGTAAAAGGAGTCTAGAGTCGGAAAGTGTAAAATAAACTATAACTGAAACAAACAAAATAAAATAAAACTAAACTAAAACAAACTAAAAACTAGAACTGAAAACTTAACTAAAGACTAAAACGAAAAGACAGGTTTGAATGGCTGCGCACTTCGCCTTCACTGTCGAGGGCGGCGTTTCATGAGTGGTTTCCAACCAATGAGATGCCTTTGGGCGTCACAGAGGGGCTTCATTCTTAAAATAACTTTTTATGAAAGAAAAGTTAATCTCTCTTATCCCGGCATCCCAAAGCACATTCAAAGAATACATTAATACCATACTTATCACACAGACATGAAACATAAGCAAGGTAAACAGGAATCAGTTGACAGCGTTCAAATAAGAGATGACAATGGATTATGGTGAGTGACCAATTAAAATGAAGATGTATTACACACACATTTAATTTACTAAATGTTATTCCGTTGGTTGGACCTCCGGTTCATTGTAACACACACACATTTAATTTGTACTAATGCCGCAGTTACAGGATTATTCACAGGAATATAAAAATACAGAATGATTCTAATTCCAAGATTCGCTGTCACAATCTGTAGATGGCACTGTGGTTCCACGGCACGACAGTCGGGTCCATACGGCATAATAATAACTTTCCTTTTCAACCCCCCCCCCCCTTTTTTTTACCGGTCATCACGAGTACGCTACAAATGTTTTCACTCCAATAGCTAAGAACCTAAATCACTGGCCATATCATCCACAATCAGCAGAATTAGTAGAAAGATTCGATGGAACCCTGTTTGAACAGAGAGTCGGTGCAACTATGGGTGACTCTGCTCTCTCAGGGGGAGTTAATTGCATTTGCGCATCACATATGATCTGTGCATTGATGCTAAATTAGATTGGTGCTAAAGTGCCCCCTTCAGAGCCAAAAAACAGAGCCAAAACAGAGCCCTCTACAGTGGTGAGGATGCACTACATGTGCCCTTTAATTTTTTTTCCGCCCCTTCGTGCACAGCCACTGGTGAACACTTTGAGAAAATCCAATAGTCTAATATAGAATTAAAGTTGATATTTAGGCTGTCATTTTCAACATCTACATGAATATTAAAGTCACCCACTACAATGACTTTATCTGTACTCAGCACTAACTGGGATAAAAACTCTGAGAATTCAGACAGAAACTCAGAATAAGGGCCAGGTGGACGATACACAACAACAAACACAAGAGGTTTTTGTGATTTCCACTTTGGGTGGGAAAAACTGAGAATCAGAGATTCAAAAGAGCTAAAACTAATCTTGGGTCTAGGACTGATTAGTAACCCTGATCTGAAGATAGCTGCCACTCCTCCTCCTATGCCTGTGGTTCGAGGAACGTGAACATTTAAATAGTCAGAGGGAGTTGATCCATTAACTCCCTCTGACTACATTATGAACCAGGTTCGCTTTCTGTCCTGAGAGTTAGAACTAAACATGGTGTCATGAGTAGGCGCGATAGTGGACCCAAGTGCAGTGTGTGACACAGGAGCTGGCGGATAAACCTTAAGGTTTATTTGAAACCAAAGAACACAGAGGAACACAAATGACGGAGACGTGGAGATGAAACAATGACCTGACAGCAAACAATTGAAACCAAGGGGTAATTATACTGGAGGAGTGATGAGGGGCTCAAAGACAAGTGAGTGCTTATCAGAGATGAAAACCAGGCATGACACAAGAAATATGTAAAACTCAACATTCTAAACACCTTGGGAAACTCTGCAAAATAAAACAGGTAACTAGCTGATAGGCAACTGGAGACTCAAAGAAAGTCAGAACACAGGAAAATACCAAACCTGTAAACCAAAGCAAGGATCATGACACATGGAGATGCTTTCAGTTTTATGCCCCATACAAGTGGAACAAACTCTAGCTCCAGCTTCTTTTTAATCAAACCTTAAGACTTTACTGTTTACTACTGCATTTAATAATCAATTAAATTGAATTGAAGAACTTTGATTGATAACTGTAACTGCACTCTCACTCTGTTTTAATTTTGTGAATTTTGCTTTTCGTGCTTTTATAAGTCTTAATTATATTCTATGCAATGCACACCGAATGTCCTTGTCATTGAATTTTGTGATATGAATAAATTTGCCCGATGTGTGTGTGTGTGAGTAAGTGTGTGAAACGTGGCAGTATTTGCATTGTTCTTGAGCACAGATGGTTTATTGTTCTCTACCAGTGAGGCCTGAAAGTATTACTTGACAACTTGGCCCTTCAGCAATTAAAAAAAAAAAAAACTCAAAATAAACAAATGGAGAAACATGAATGAAGATATTCATTCCTATTTGCACTGTAGTTATGTGCTACTTCAGTAGATTTTGTTTTCAATGACTATTAACTTAACCATACCTCCTCCTGTGTCCCCTTTAAATCAGTGCAATTTACAAATAAGAGATATATGATACAATTTCAGTTCACCCTTATCAACAAGGCAAGTGACCCTCATGTGGTTTTAAAAATTACTTCCACTTAAAAATGTTCTTCCAATACACATTTCTGAACTTGTTTTAGATCATGCTTATCTTACTCTGGTTGAATTGAGATTTATTTTTGCTGATAAGACAGGAATTCTTATTAAATTCCGTTCTGGAAGTTTGCAATGGGAATCTTTTTATATATATATATTCATTTAATTCATTTCGTACTCCCATAATTCATTTAATTTAGTCTGAGAGCATCTGGTTAGATCATTCTGATATCAGACCTCCTCCCTCACTGAAAAATTTCAAATCCACAAATATGCTAGTATGTTTCACTTAAAAGGTTATCAGCTCGTCATCAATCTCTGCAGCGGCCTGATGAGGAGCCATTCATTTGAAATCATTGATATGATATGAGTTTCAGGTGAATAAACACATTGTCACAACCCAGAGATTCCATGCCTTTGAGGCTGGAAATGTAGAGAAGCATTGGTAAAACAAGACTTAATTTACTTCCAAAGCATATGCTACATAAATCATGGAGTAAATTGGTGTGGAAAGAGGCACACACAATACCACTCTACTGTTTTATCAGCAGTGGTCCTCCGTTTGAGAATTTTTCACCATACTCCTGGTTGCATATTAGGGCATGTTTTTGCTGGATGTTTGACTCAAGGCGTTGCATCTTCTTGTTGGTCTCATTGTAAAATGAGTGTTTGTAAGTTATGCTGTTTTAATCAAAATTGCATCAGCCAGCAGAGTTGTAGATGCACTAATTTAAGAATTGTTGTATTTTCTGCAATTTCAGAAAAAGTACTTGTCCTTTGAATTATCAGCTCATCAAGCTCTGCAGCGGCCTAATAAGAAGGCATTCATTTGAATCAGATGTGGTGGAGGAAGGAAACATTGAAAACATGCAGGGCAGTGGGTCATAAGGACCGGGATTGAGAAACACGGCATTAAAGTAAAGTACCCAGATTTTGTTTGTACCCAGATTAGCTTTCGAGTTTCATCAAAGGAATCAGAACAATCTTTCCGGTTAAATGGTAAATGGACTTGTACTTGTATAGCGCTTTTCTAGTCTAGCTGACCACTCAAAGCGCTTCACTACATGCCGCATTCACCCCACTCACACACATTCATACAGCACGTCTTAGGATATAACTACGTGCTTTCTAAGCATTCACACACATTCATACCCCCAATGATACACTGGGGGAGCAACGTGGGGTTCAGTGTCTTGCCCAAGGACGCTTCGACATGTATCCTGGGGAAGCCAGAGTCGAACCACCGACCTTCCGATTGGTGGGCGACTGCTCTTCCTCCTGAGCTACAGCCGCCCCAGTTAAAGTGTAATTGATGCAAGAGAAGTTAGTATAAACAACACATTTAAATGGTGGTGGACTTTAGGTTTAGTGAATTTCTTGTGTAACTATACATTTGAAAATGTTTCACAATCTAGCCTACTGTACAGTGAATAATCTGAGAGGGGAGTGATGTTTGGCTTCAAAGTTACCAGGAGAGGGCACTACTAGAACATGAACGGAACATTGATCTGGCATCAACTCAAGACTGACAGAAACAAGTGAGGGATTAGTTATCCATATTTGAGAGAGCCTTTAAACAGTACATTTGGAGAGAGTTGTGAAAGTAATTGGAAGTTTTAACTCTTGCAACAATGGACTATTTACACTTTTAATAAAGGCACAGTGATTTATGTAGGAAAGTGAGTCAGACTGGCAGAAAGTGAATAGCATGACCAGAACCAGCTGTCAGTCTCAGATGACTGACATGCATTTTACTTAGAAACTAACGATTCTGTTAATCAGTTGGTTCATTTACAGACAACTATTAGATTATTTTCAGTTAAACTTCAGTATATCAAGCTGGGGTTTGACTGCTTGTTTGACTTGGTTAAAGTTATTGTGTTACTATACATATTAGAAGATCATGCTCTTTTTCATTTATCCAAAAGAATCCCTCCCCCTCGTACACACACACACACACGCACACACACGCACACGCACACACACACACACACACACACACACACACACACACACACACACACACACACACAAACTCTTTAAGGCTGTCTGTTGACATGTGTCATTGATCCTCCATTCATTCCCTGACCAGCCCAGCTGTCAGTCATCTCCAACGGCTGCATGGTGTCACAGCACAGTTTCAGACGCCTATCTGAGCTCAGTTATGCACTGCTACAAGTGATCATACAGATAGAAATACTGACCCTGAGTCAGTTCCTGAAGGGACACTTTGTTCCACTGGAAGGAAGAAGGGGATTAGGGGGAAAGAGGGGAGTAGGGGGTGGGGTTATGAAGGAAAAGGAATAAATTAGCGGTGGGGGTTGAGGGGAGAAGAAAATTAAAAGAAGCGAAAGAAGAGGAAAAAACAGCTAAACAGAGGAAAATGTGCTGAGGAAAACAGGGTCAAGAACAAGTAAAAGAGAGAAAGAGTTGAAAAAGTTGGTGGAAGGCTGGAGATGAGGAAAAAAAGGAAACAGTACTCAATGCAGAAAAGCTTCTCAGCCTGTGACTCTGCTTTCAGAGACATAGATTTAGGTTTTGATTAATTAAAAAATAGGAGCATATTGTTTAGCCCCCAGGGCAGACTCATACAGTAGAGAAGCTACGCCAGAGGAGAAGGGGGGTGGGGTCATACACCCAGCAGCCAACAGAGATGTCCAATACAGGCTAAGGGGCTGGGATTATGCAGCTCAATCAGACTATGGCAGATTATGTCTGACCAAAACAGACTCCACCAAAGAGGGAGATTAACAACTATTCCCAAATAGTTTTGTTAAGTGAAACAATCAGCTTTGTTATGAAGTGTTGAGCTACAGGCATTAAATGGCCCACAGATGTAAAAGCGATGGTATTGAAAGATAAATCTTCTCTCCAAATCCCCTCCAATAAATTGGTTTCACTATGTTTAGGGTGTTTCATTTAATTGGCTTGATTTTATCAATCCAGAAATAGATTTGAACAGAAAGCTTCCAAACCTAATTAAAAGAAAAGAAAAATCTAGTCAGTAATCCAAATTAATCTGATAAAATTCAAAGATTAATTTCTAATACACAGATAGAACATGGTATGGATAAATTATAAATTCTGATAACCAGTATCAGGTTTTTATTAGGCAGACATTTTTTCAGCAGTTCATCTAGATCAACCAAAACACCTGAGTCAACCTGACTGATTCTATGCAACTTTGCTAACACATTTACAGGAAATCTGTTTACAAATTTAGAGATGATTTCACTATTTTCTTTCCTTTGTTGTACCAAACCTTCATCTCTGTTTTCAGTCCACTTGCTGTTGTTCTCTTTGAGATTTTTCTGAATCTCATAGCTGAATCAAAATGGATTTTTGGGTTGTTTGTATCAGATTCTATCAGATTGTATTTAGGTGTTTCACACCAAATGGAATATATTTTAAGATCTTTCTTTTATCTTTTAATCTTTTAAGAAATGCTTTTGAGAAAACTTTTCATTTTTTTCACTATCAGTTTGGACCATTTTTTTGTATATTTTCAAACAAAATTCCAAAAAAAACTATTTACTTTACTGGTTGCAACACAAAAAATTGGAAAAAAATATCAAGGGAGTAGGTATAATTTTGCAAGCTACTCTACTCCCATAATGTCAATACGTTATAGAGCCTCCTTTTGTAACAGTTACAACGACAAGTCTCTAAGGATACGACTCTATAAGTCTATAATTTAACAATTGTTTTTTGTCAACCCACTCTTCAAGTTAAACCGCCCCAGCTCCCTCAAGCTGATTACACTCACCTGGTGTGCATTAATCTTTTAAATCCAAGTAAAGCAGCAATAAATGTGTTTGTCACATTACAGAAGAATGCATTACTAGAATATTAGCTGTAAACATAATATTTTGTCTGCAGCTACTTCACATTCCTGAGCATTCAAAGTATGAAGTATATACAGATGACCAATGGGAATGCATACTTCGACTCGTTTACACCTCCTCTATCTATGCAAGACATAAACTTATACAATGCAAGATTTTACATAGGAGTCACCTCACTGATGCCAGATTAGCTAAAATATATCCGGACAGAACACACGCTTGCAATAGGTGTAAACTTGTACCAGCAGACTACATACATTAGTTTTTGGACATGTCCCCAACTCTCTAAATTCTGGAATAATATTTTCAATGCATTAAGCAAGGTCTCTGGTTGTGCTGTGGGCTCAGATCCCCTGGTTGCTCTTTTTGGAATTACCCCTAGACTCAATCTGCCTAAATCCTCACAACAAGTCATAGCATTCAGTACCCTGCTGGCAAGGAGACTTGTTTTATTGAAAAATGCCCCCCCCCCCCCCCCCCCCCCCCCCCCTCCTTACATTTAGCACCAAATCACAAGTTTTAAGTGTCATCTCAGGGTTCTTCAATAAAATAATTCAATTCAAGCCAATTAGTGTCCAATCCATTGTAATCATAATCCAATCAAATCCAAAATAAATTCAAAATAAGTCTAATTCATTCATATAGAGCCAATTCAAGAACAATATCCTAGCTAAGGAAACCAGCAGATTGCACTGAAACTTCTCTTCAGTCCAATCTCCCATCCTGAGCCTGAGGCGACTGTGGAAAGGAACGACTCCCTTTTAACAGGAAGAAACCTCTGGCAGAACCAGAACCAGGAAGAAACCTCTGGCAGTGTCTCTAAATTGTCCCGAGGAGTGAGTGTCAGCGTGTGTGTGGTTGTTTGTCTCTGTGTGGCCCTGTGATAGACTGCCGACCTGTCCAGGGTGTAGCCTGCCTCTCGCTCAACGACCGCTGGGATAGACTCCAGCCCCCCCGCGACTCGACCAATGGATTAAGCGTGTATAAAAAATGGATGGGTGGACTAGTGAGTCAAGTTTTATCTTTCATTATAAATTAAGCATTTTGTTAATGTTGAAATCTGAAATGGCATTTTTCTTGACAAAAAGCTGTTCTCTTCAGCCAAACGCAAAAGTGCTCAATTTTCATGAAGGCCTATGATGGTAGGTTACCTTTGATGGCATTTGCTGTTCTAGATTTTATTCATTCTGCAAATACAACAAAAATTTAGTGGTCTTGTGTGATCAGGATATTTTTGTTGTATGTTTAAGAGATTAATGTGTGGTTAGTTAACTGGACTGGTAGTAAGCCCTTATTGGATACTTTCAGCTTTGGGGGTATGGGTTGTGGGGTGGTGGTGGTCAGGGCCCAGAATTTGGTGCTACGCCCCTCCTTGAGTCCATATCTTCAGGCGGCTGGTCACCTAGCTGTGACACAGATACACTTAACTGAACTGATGTAACTTTTTCTATTGATTATTTTGCAGCATCCGATTTTAATTTAAGTCTTCAAACCTAGAGGGTGTTGTAGTAAACACACTACATTTTTAAAATGTTTTGAATTAATTAATTATGAACTTATTTGTTCATACTTTCTAAAAACCTTTATTTCATTTAATTTTATTTCACCATTTACATAAAATCTCAAAACACATCAATTTAATTTACAGGTTGTGAAGTAAAAAAAACAGAAAAAAATGCAAATGAGGGTAAATACAGTGGCATTACATGTTATAACCTTCCTCTTCTCTGGAGGAAGAGCAGTCATCTGCCAGATAGAAAGTCGGTGGGTCATTGGCCATCATGTTGAGCTGATTTAAAAAAAGGGTTTGACGATGATGACGAAAAACAGTATAATTCCATCCCTTCATGTTGTCTTAGGGACATGCTGTCCTCTGAGAGTTAGTGGTAAACTGGGCAAGATAGCCCTGAGGAAACTGATGACAAAACTTCTACTATGTGCAATATGAGATGATTGAATTGACTTTGGAAACAGCTTTTTAACAAATCAATAATCAGTTCAGTAGCACTTGTGTAGCTTAAATCTAGCAACACAGGATTGGTTCACAGAACGATAATATTGAATATTACAGTACTTTGTATGCCATCCAGTAAGTGGGGCCACTCTCCTGCTGACAGAGTTACAGTATAGAAACACAATTGGGAAGGAATCTTTGTTTAAGAACACAATTTCTTGGACACAGGGCTAATAAAATCAAGATGTAATAAACCAACTTTTATTTTGTGGTTAAAACAAACTCAAGGTTCGTTAATCAAAATCTAAAGACTATTCTTTTAGTAATTAATTTTCAAAAGGTTAGATGACATGGCAAAAGCAAACTTAGTCTTTACTAAATGAAGATAAGATGCATTTGTTTAGCTTTATGGTTCAAATGATTCTGAAAACTGAAACTCAAACAATTACAAAACAAAAAGGGAGACAAAATTGCAAATGTTTTAAAATTCTGAACAATAAAATGCGTCTAGCATTTGTGAAATATGCAACTATACAATAACGAAAAGCTTTCATTTAACCTGTTTATTTCAACTTGTATTGCTGGAATAGTGTTGCTGCTGTAAGAATTAAGTCCTTGTCAGCAGAGCAGTGTGACTGTGGGCAGAGTGTAGAGGAGTGGATGAGTGACATCCTGAATGCACATTCCACTTGATTTGCTACGAGATTCAAATCACTGATGGTAGTCCTTTCATCCTATTAGCTCCAAATTCCTATAACTGGGTCTCTAAATACAAGGGCCCCATATCAGGGCCGGGTCCTGCTGGGAGGGCATATGGGGTGCTTTGTTGGCAGGAAAGGACTGTGTGTGCAGGGTCCACCAATCATTGGCCTTGCCTAGGGAGTTAAACAAATTGATTGGCAGGCTAGTGACGGCCAGTTCCAGACACTGTGGTCCCCATTCTTCTGTAGAGAGCCAAGAAAGCTCTATGTTGAACAGGACGGAAGGCTTTGCCTGAGGGCATACACAGAGAAGATGTGAACGCAAACTGGTTTATTTTCTAAATTATACATTACACTCTCAACTGCTAGTTACTCCCAATAAGTAGATATTTGAAATTCAGCTGTGAACCACTGAGTCCACTGAAAAAAGCAGGAAAATTTCTTTGCAATATTTTTGTATTTTAACTTTTATTTTATCAGTGAACAATAAGTCTGCTTCAGCTGTCTGGTATATACAGCATTGGGTAACTTTAAAAGCATTGCTTTGCAGACTGTTAGTTTCTTTATGGTTGAGAAAATGGAAAAAACAAAACTATCCTTGGCAAAAATCTAGTTAACAGTAGTTAAACCTGATCTGTAAATAAGGAGGAAAACAAGAAAAAAAGATTAAATTAAACGTGTGTGACATGAACCTGAAGAAAACTAACAAGCACAAATCACATTACTATATGTCATTTATTTATTTAAAAGCGATGGTGCATATTGATGAATATGTCAATGTAAATATGCCAGAATTAGCCAAAAGGCTACTTTACATCTGTAGTCCCCAGCAGGTCAGATCCAAACAACAACACCATCAAAACACTGTACAACAAAACAGTGAGTTCACAACACAAATGAGAAACCAATAAGAAAATTTTATATATATAGATATAGATATATCTACAATTCATTTGGGTTGGCGTAGAGTTTAGTAATCACTCACCAGTTCAAGGACTGTGGGCATTTGGTTAACCTTACTTTCTCCCCATTCTGTCTCCTCCTCAAGATTTAGTAGGTCATTGGTGTTTTGTGTCTGATCTGGCTTCTGACGTTTTCCTAGGCATGCCATCCACTTGTTAATGTGGCCCTGGAGAGCTTTGGCGCGCCGAAAATAGAGATAGGCTACCCCAAAAGAAAGGAGGTAGCTTAGGGCAACCATGGTCGCGATTACTGTGTCTGGACAAAGTCTGAAGGGGTAGTTTGTTGTACGAGGCTATTTCTTGCACCACGTTCTCCACTGGGCTTACATCGATTGTTTTAATGCCTTTGTACTGGTGTTGAGTGACTGTGTTCGCATCAAGCTCCAGGGATTAAGTCCTTGGGGATTGTTTAGAGTAGAATTCAGAGATTTTGCTGTCATATTGATCAGGGTTAAGGTGATAGAGAGCCAGGTCCCCTATGTGGAGAATTGCGCCTATAGGGACTGTGACCCACAGCGTGCGGTTCGGTAGTTCGATTCTAGTGGACGTATCGTGTTGATGGTAGCTAATGGTTGCTATTTTCGCTGGGGTGTTAACCAACCAGCAATTTTTCACAGTCTCCGCTTGTGTGGTGGTAACTTGGTATTTTGGTGTGAGAGTAGTTGAAGACTGAGAATCATTAGTGAGAAGTTTGAGTCCACAAAGGCCCTCTGTATCATCTCTCATGAATGGTTTACTGGGGCAGAGATAATGAATGTCCCTTGTAAGGGTGCACATTCGCAAACTGGGTGCGAGGTATATGTTGGGAGAACTATCGTGATATGCTACCACCGTTGGTGTGTGCACTTTAACGTGGGTTTCACCTTGCCAGATTCCAAAATTAACAACATTTTTTAGCCGGTAGATGTTGTTGGTGGTAGCTATGGGTAGGTTGATGATGAAGGCCATTTCACGGGCTTCTGGATTGACGTAGATTGGAACCGCACTGCCTAGTGTATAAGATAGATAGCCTTGTAAGGGGTAGACGAGTTCTCTAGTAGCTGTGGACAGAATGTCCTGTACTAAAGGTAGCGATCCTAAATAGGGAGGAATTCTGCCCATAGCTAAAGTATCTACGGAAGAGCTAACATCTCTTATCGGATCCGACATGAGCATAGTTACCAGTTGTGTGTGAGCATGGTCAACCTTTAAGACCGACAACAGTGTATCTTCTGCTGCGACCGTTTTCATCAGAGTTTCACTGTGGGAGTTCAACAACAAGACTGTGCCTTCCACAGTTTTAACTACTGTTCCTAACTGTCCTCGCTGCATAACCAATTGCTGTTGGGTCTCAGGAATTTCACTCTGGAACTCATTGAAGTGATGCTTGACGGCAGCAAAATTGACGGCAGACACCCTCAAACTGAACAAACTGCTCTACTCTGAGCTTATCACTGGATAGTCTGTATCCTCTATCCACCAAACCCTCCCGATCCTCCCAGTCTCACCCCTGGCTTAATGATACTCTCCGAGCGTTGCGCACCAATCTCAGAGCTGCTGAAAGGAAATGGCACAAGGAAATGACACAAATGGCAGATCTAGCTAAATTCCAGGCGCTACTGTCATCATTCGCATCCAGTGTTACTGATGCAAAAAAGTCTTTCTACATCAACAAGATTCATAGTACTACTGACACCTGGAAACTTTTTTCCACCATCAAAACTCTCCTTAATCCTCTGCCTCCGCCACCTGCTACCAATCTAACAGCAGACAACTTTGCCTCATTTTTTACTGACAAATTAGCAGCTATAAGCAAACAGTTTACCAAACCTGTTACCACAAAATCTGCATAATTTTCCTCATTTACCCCTCTCGCTCAGAGCAGTGTGTCTAAACTTCTCACATGTAGCCGTCCTACTACATGCCCGCTGGACCCTACTAATCTTCTCCAATCCATTACTCCTACTGTAACTGCAGCAGTCACGCATGTGATTAATGCTTCACTGACATACTTGCACATATCCTACCACATTCAAGCAAGCTCAGGTTACACCGCTGCTCAAGAAACCTTCCCTCCCTCCAACTCATGTGGAGAATTATCGGCCGGTCTCTCTCCTCCCGTTTCTGTCTAAAATCATTGAAAGGGCGGTCTTTAAGCAGGTCACCAATTACCTCTCACATAACAACCTCCTTGACCCAAACCAATCTGAGTTTAAAGGTGGACACTCCACCAAAACGGCTCTGTAGCTGTGACAGAAGCCTTAAAAGAAGCCAAAGCGACAGCTAAGTCCTCTGTACTTATCCTGCTCGACTTATCAGCTGCATTTGACACTGTCAACCACAGTATCCTTTTGTCCATACTCTCTAGCATGGTCATCACAGGGAGAGCACACTTCTGGTTTGAATCATACCTCACTGGTCGGTCCTTCAAAGTATCCTGGCTTGGTCACACTTCTGCAGCGCACCACCTTGCCACAGGGGTCCCCCAAGGCTCAGTACTGGGACCTTTTCTCTTTGCCATATACAACATCTCACTAGGATAGATCATCTGATCACATGGCTTCTCATACCAATGTTATGCTGATGATACCCAGCTCTATCTGTCATTCCCCCCTGATGACCACACGGTCTCAGCATGAATCTCAGACTGTCTCTCTGACATATCAACATGGATGAAAGCCCATCACCTCCAACTTAACCTCCCAAAAACTGAACTGCTTGTCTTCCCAGCCAAACCAACCATACACCACAGCATCTGCATCCAAACCGAATCCCTATCTCTTGCTCCATCAAAGGTTGCTAGAAACTTGGGTGTCATGATTGATGACCAACTAACCTTCAAAGATCACGTTACCTCGGTTGCTCGTTCATGCCGCTTTGCATTACTAAACATAAGAAAGATGAGACCATACCTAACCCAACATGCCACCCAACTCCTGGTGCAGGCCATGGTCATCTCCCGCCTTGACTACAGCAATGCTCTCCTAACTGGTCTCCCAGCCTGTACTATGAAACCTCTGCAGATGGTCCAGAACGCGGCGGCACGATCAGCCTAAAAGAGCACACGTCACCCCTCTGTTAATTGAACTCCACTGGCTACCCTTAGCTGCCCGCATCAAGTTCAAGTCACTGATGTTAGCTACAAAGTGCTTAATGGAATGGCTCCCATCTACTTGAATGCTCTTGCAAAGGCTTATGTCACAACTCGGTCCCTCTGTTTGTTCCAGGATTGTCGTCTAGCAGTGCCTACACCACACCTAAGACAATCCAAACTGTTTTCATGTGTCGTCCCACGATGGTGGAATGACCTACTGAGCGCTACCAGAACAGGGGCGTCCCTGTCTATCTTCAAGAAACTCTTGAAAACCCAGCTCTTCAGAGAGCATCTCCTATCTTAGCACTCACCTTGTACTTACCTACCCCCTCTATCTTTGCACTTTATCTTTCTGCACTTCCTTCTATGCCTGCACCCTATCTCTACTCTGTCACCTCTTACAGAGTCGGACTAGTGGGTTCCTTCTATGTAGTTTATTGTTAGCTTTTTATATAGCTTGTTATATCTTCATTTGTAAGTCGCTTTGGATAAAAGTGTCTGCTAAATACATAAACAAACAGGTAGCCAATGGCAGACGCTGCAGTCAGGAGTCCCCTAATGAATCGCTTCTATCTCTTATTAGCACCACTCAGCTTTGACCGACTGATGGTGAACTTCTATAGCTGTTGCAATATGTGGTTGATATCCACCTCAGCGTGAGTTACGACTTCTTTTCCAGCGAGTGCCGGCCCAAGAAATTAGTCTGGCAGTGGTGCGTGCGTTTCTTCCGCACACTACTTCAGGATTGAACCGGGTGAACACCTTCTGGGTGTGCAACCGGCAGTCAGTGATCAGAATACCGGGTTGTTCCTTCAGAACAATTCCTGGTCTGGTCCAGGTTCAACCATCTCAGTCCGACTTGGAATAGTTGCCAGCCCCATCGTCACAAGAATAAGTGTCATCATCCTAGTGGAAGACACATAGTGATGTAAATTTGGGATGGTTTCAAGTTGATTCATTTTGGTTAGACTAAGGTTAACTTTGACTAGTTCACCCCCACTTGCAGTTAGTGTGTTAGTAACATTTGTTAGGCAGACAGGTGGACAGGTGGAAGATGGACTTGAATTTAGACTATTGCAGTATTGCCTACTCTGATTTTAATTTCTTAACTAACATTATTTATTAGGAGGAAGCTCGATGGAGGTTTAGCTGAGAAGGCTTTTCCTTCCCCCTTTTTTGGTTGTCAGTAGGTGTTTCCTCAGGTCTTTTATATACAGTTGAGTGGTGTACGCTGTTGCCACACTGGCTTCACCTGGTTGGTAGAGCAGATGCAGTGGCATTGTCATTTGCCTGCCTGTCATCATTTCAAATGGGGAAATTCCTGTGGTTTCATGTAGCGTTGCTCTAATGGCCATTAAGACCAACCGCAATTTTACATCTCGTTGGTTGGATGCCACACATTTCTTAAGGATGTCCACCACGGTTCGGTTGGCTCACTCACCTTGACCTGAGGCTTGCGGGTGGTGACTTTCAATCCGTCAGGTTGTTCAGTTTTTTGTCTTGCCCCAGTACACGTGAGTGATCTGACTTTCTTCCAATAAACCTGCATGTCATTAGCTTCAATGGTATGATTACATGCCAGAAACAATTCCTTATGTTTCATAGGTTTTCTGTTGGATGTCAGGAAACCATTACATTTTCCAACTGGCAAGACGGCAAGAGAAGCTGAGACGAGCATAGTTTGAGTCAGTGCCAATCAATACATTTTCACCCCATGTGCCACTGCATGTTGCACTGTGGACATCTGTTATTTCTGCGTACTGTGATGACTGAGCCAAGCTGGAAACTTTGAGGGTCACAGGGGTTGTTGTGGAGCCAGACGATGCCTGCACCTGCTCGTGTAACTGTGTCATGATGGAACGAGCAACCATCAGCGTATACAGTGATCGTATTTTTACACATTTTCATCCAAATAGTGATGGTGGGAATTGGTTTCAGGTGAGGGTTCGTTGGCAAGCAGGAGGACTGGTGGGGTGTCTTCAGTGCAGCTCTGGCATGCAGCCAGATTGGTGCAGAGAGGGCTCTTTTTGTTCAGAGTATAGAGGACTTCTAAGTCCAAACTTTGCAGAGCCATCAGCCATGATGCTCCACGGGCATTCGTAACTACCCCATCCTTCCTGCGTTGGCTGTTAAGGAACGTGGTGGGTTGGTGGTACGTTTCCACGATGACCTTTTGGCCTCCAAGATAGT
Organism: Leuresthes tenuis; assembly: GCF_036924035.1. Taxonomy (NCBI): domain Eukaryota; kingdom Metazoa; phylum Chordata; class Actinopteri; order Atheriniformes; family Atherinopsidae; genus Leuresthes; species Leuresthes tenuis. Next base: position 27,684,995 of record NW_027325368.1, on the reverse strand, counting down.
TGGAGAAATGTTTACTGCCCACACTGTGGCTGGTAGAGCTTTTTCACAGTCAGAGTATTTCACCTCAGGGGTTGCTAGTGTCTTTATAGCGTATGTCACCACGCATTTATCCTGGTCGTATTTTTGATACAGACCAGCATTTAAACAATGAGCTGAGAATCCCATCTCTAGGTGGAACAGTTTGTCATAGTTAGGATAAGCTAAACACGCTGCTGTACACAGTTTGTCTTTGAAGGTTGACGTGGCCTTTTGTTGTGGCTCGGCCCAAACAAAAGGTGTCTCCTTTTTAAGTAGTTCAGTTTGCAGTTTTGCTATGTTTGCATAGTTTTCAATGAACTGACGAGAATAGTTACAGACACCTAAGAAGCTGCGCAGCTCAGAGACATTTGAGGGTGTTTTAATGTTACTGATGCCCTGAATGCAGTTCACCTATGGCTGTACACCACTTGGCCCTACGAGGAGACCGACGTAATCTACTTTGGTTTTGATCCACTGACACTTAGAGAGAGAGATTTTTGCTCCTGCAGTGGTGAGTTGACCCAGTATGTGGTCGCTTTGTTGTATGTGTGCATCCAGGTTGGGATTACGAAGGAGGATGTCGTCAGCATAAATGAGGTTTCCTCATTCGTTGGCATCAGGACATGCTTTGTTTAAGACTATTTCAAGTTCAGCAGGTGAATTAGTATATCCAAAGGGGCATCTGGTGAACATGTACTGACGGCTAGCAAACGTGAAAGCCAACTTGTGCTGGTCCTCGGCCTGTACTGGAATGGTTCACAACCCTGATGCCACGTCTAGTGTGGAGAAGTATTTGGCATCTTTGACATGAGGAAGTTCCTGTTGAAGCTGGGTCACTGGCCACCTCGAGAGAGGGACCTGCTGGTTAAGTTTGCGGTAGTCGATTGTGAGTCTCCATTATGTTATACAGTCTCCAGTGAGTCTCCAGCTGTGTCGAGGAGGGCTTCGTGTCTCAGTACGTCCTCCAATATCAAAGATGTAAAATTTTCATGCAACTCCCTTTTCAGAGAGGTTGCACAGAAATTGTTGTACAAGTGGTTCAACTTGTATCAGAGAGGCATCCTGGTCAGAGGAGATCTCTTTTTGATCTCCTCTGACAACCAAAACTGCACTAGGTGGAGGAGGATAATTCACCTCCTCCTCTGCATTTTCAATGTCTGTGACTCTGTTTGAGCTTGTTGTGGGCCCAGCTCAGATTCTGGAATGGCAGGATTTGGAGGTGGCTCTGACGCTTGTTCTGGATGGGGAAAAGAATCAGCTGGAAGGGCTTTTTCAAGCGTCACAGCAGTTATGGCAAGGAGGTCAGATTTTGTCTCTCTTTTTTTTTTCTTTCATTTCTAGCAGTAAGTGTTTAATGTTATCTATATTGTCTCGACTGAGGCCAAATGCCTCCTTTTTCTTTCCAGATGGTTTTGGAAACTCTTTGTCTTTTTGTACGTTTCATTTGATTCCTGCTGAGGCGGTAACTGAGACCACTGTGCGTGGAGGTCTATCCAGATCTGTTTCTATAGTCAGTCTGGTTCTCCTGAACTGGGTATTTGAGGTACCGGTTGGGGGAAAACTTACTTCTGTGCAGGTTAAAACGAGGTTTGTGGGGTTCCAGTCCAGAGTAAGTTGGTTCCCTACTATGCCACCGAAGTTTCGAATAGCCGTTTCCCTGGTGTGCTGGTGGTGTCTTGTGACCCCCACTGGGCTGTTCTGGTCAGGAAAATTCATGTCTTCTTCCATTCCTTTGTCATTGCAGGAGCCAAAATAAGTCTTGAGGAGGCAGTAATAATACTGCTTAGGCAGTTAATTCCGTCCCTGTTTAACCATCATGGCTGTGCTCAAACCAGACTGGGTCAACTCATCTGAAAACTTATCTGAAGTTTAGTAATTCTTTATGTAATCGAGTTGACGCCCAATGAATCTACTTACTTTACGGGTGGATGTGATTTTAATTAAGTAGATTTTGTCGCTAATAGGTGTGTTTGGGAACCTTTGCAGGTAAAAATCAATGTCATTTAAATATGCTCATGTGTCGTGTGCTCCCCGGGAGTGGGTTCAAACCTTGGGATGTTGCGTCTATCTCTCGATCAGAGGGTCCCAATGGGGTGTGGTTCCCTAAAGCAAAGACTGACTGATCCAGTCTAGCTGGGTCTGGGGACCCCATGTGGGTCCTGAAAGGATTGGGAGTAGCTGATGCTGCAGGAGGAAAGAATTGACAGAGGTGACAGTGTACAAATATAGTGCAGGCATAGGGGGAAGTAGAGAAAGAATGTACAGTAGAGGTAGGGAAGGGAAGTACAGGGTAAGTGCTAGGGTAGGAGATGCTCTCTGGAGAGCTGGGTTTTCAAGAGTTTCTTGAAGATAAATAGGGACACCCCTGTTCTTGTAGCGCTTAATAGGTCATTCCACCATCGTGGAACAACACATGGAACGACACATGAAAAGAGTCTGGATTGTCTTGTGCGTGGTGTAGGTGCTATCACAGGCTGGTGTTGCTATAGTCAAGGCAGGAGATGACCATCGACTACACCAGGAGCTGGGTAGCGTGTTGGGTTAGGTATGGCATGATCTTTCTTTTGTTTAGCAATGAGAAGCGACATGAACAAGTGACGAAGGCAACGTGATTATTTACACAGATTAAGCAGACCAGCAATTAGCCAAGCCCAGTAAACCAGCAAGACACCAATACACTGACAACAGCTATAACTGGCAAGCCAAGAACAATACCCACATGTGCATGCACACACACACACATATACTAAGGCCCAGCACGACATTAAGCATTAATCCCTGAGTGATGGTTGTGTGGTAGCTTTTGTCAGGGCTGTTTATGAAGCTCTGTCATGTGTCTGACTGTGTGCACTTAGCACCCGCACACTCAGCCTCATGAAGCGTGACTTTTGACACTGCCTGAATTGATTTTGTTCACTCCTTTTTATATCCTTCTTCTTGGGTTTCACTGTGTCATTTTGCCAACCTGAATAAAATCAGTTTTGTGAGGGCTTTGTTGCCTCTGCTGTATTGAAAAGCTTCTGGACTCATTCCAATTTAGGCAGAAAAGCCTCATTCAGTTTATGAGGAAAGTGGAAATGTCTTTTACTCAAATATGATCTGGGCTGTCTTTTAGAGTGAATACAACAGTCTAAGAAGAGGGAAAAGGGCAGAAAGAGCGGACATTAGGAGACAGAACACACACACACACACCATCTTTCATGCTTGTCACATTGCCAAAAAAGTGTAACAGAATCAAGTTCAATCATGTGCATATGTAGATACACATACACACATTCTCTGTAGATGTCTCATCAACTTAGCTGATGGATGATGTGATGCTTCTGACACAGTCTCACACAGGCAAGTTAATTTCTTAATTCAAATGGTCCTGCTTGAAAAGTGTAAGAGTAGGCTTGGCAGGATTCTAAAGCTGGAGTTTAGCTCTGACCCTAGAACCCGCATGATTTGGAGTGAACGTGGCTACTTGCCGTTTCCCCTTCAGTCAAAAAACATGGTGATGCTGGCTGAATGAAGTAAGGGCAGTGAGGTAACAGCCCATTTCATTGTGAGAATGCTGTCACTACCGTTTTCCTGTTTCCCTTCATTGTTAGTTCTTCCGTACATATTTGAAGTTTAACGACTTGATTTGATTTTGGTATCAAAACGCTCAGTTCCTTCGGGGGATTTATGCTACTATGTTTATACTTTTAAAAATATTTAACTTTTATTCAAATTTTCCCATCATTCAAATGAATTGGAAATACTGTCAACTCTTCCTCCTCTTTCCAACCTAACTACTTCAACATACGTTCAGCTAGAGACACCATTCAAACTTTAAACAGGTTACAAGACATTCAGCCATTACTGAATGGTTCAGTTGTTTCAAAGGTAAAGCCAATTTTGAAATATGACAGTTTCAAAAACATGGAACATTTTTGTTCCTTCTTGATTTTTATGAATGAGCAGTGGCACACTGATCATTTTTAGCTTTTTCTGATATTTAAACAAATTCTTCTAACTTTCATACAGTTTAATTTAGAGAAACCAAATATACCTTCAAATGTAGGGAAAGTTGTCCTCTTTCAGCCGATGTAACTATTAAAGAGTTCACATTTACAGAATTTCAACTATGAGCCTTGAAGCGAGAGAAACCTTTCAAATTCTCTCACAAACTCCAATGGACAGTGTGACACAGCAGACAGGTTCAACTGTGTTCAACTTGCTGCCATTTAAAAATCCTTCACTCAATTGAAATGAAAACTACATTTCCGCGTTCCTCTAACCCTTCTGGTTCTTACGGTGTTAAAATTATTTTCCTCGCTCTTATAGTTTTTCCACAGGAGGTCATAGTATCCAAAAAAGCCATTTCTGGTGGTTATACTGGGAGGGAGCTCATTAAGCCGCAGCTGCTTACACACATTCCTATCACTGTTATAACATCACTCTTCCACTCCCCTGCAACATATTACACTGCAGCCATTTTAACTATTACTCACTTGATTTCTGCTAAATTTTCAGCTTTTTTAGCATGGTCAGCTATCCCCATTCAGCTTTTTAGCATTCCCACTGCTGTTTTGCAGGAACAGCTTTTTCTAGTTCTGAGTTGTGGTTGCCATCTTAGTAGCTATGGTAATGAGTTCCAATTGTAAACAAATACAATTGTAATTCAAAAATGTTGAGATGCTGTGCAAAATGTAAGTAAAACTGAATGTAATGATTTGAAAACCTTATTCAACCCTAACCCTTTTCTATTAAAAACATCAACGTCAAGAGAGCTTTCTTGTCATTTCAACTATCTGCAAGTGATAAAGTAGAATGAAGATTAAACAATGTTCCTCCAGGACCATGGTGCTACATGCAACACTGACACAGACATGTCAAATGTTGAAAGAGACATTTCAACATGTTTTGACAACATGAATTTACAATATACAAGTCAGATAAAGTTAAATTATATCCATTATAATGCAGTTCATTCTATTTATTTATAATCCAATTAATGTCACATCAGCCAAATTGATTATAGTTGCAGTCATGTATTTATTTGTACTGTACATGGTGAAATATTCAATGCTTCAGCATAATGTAACGTATGCAATGTGGTATACCTCTTCCTTCCACAAAACATCTCCAATTTTTGGATCATCACAGGGATAAGTGCTTTAAAACTGATGACACCAGCAGAGAACATTTGATCATTATATTGTACCCTCTAAGGTAAATGTTGAAGGATTTCCAATGAAGTTAAGTTCAAGAGTAAAATAGTGGTCATGGCATAACCTGTATCACAAAAACTGATACCAAAGGCATTCTGACTAAGTATACATGATAAAGTTGAGAGTGACAATGGGTTAGGCGGAGCATGATTTTATATTGTGTAGGTGCAGATTTAATACTGCACTTTGTCTCTTTGGGTCAAATTTCTGAAACTTCCCTGCATATCCTATTATAGTAGTTATTATAGATGTCAGGTTCTATGTCACTGACATTGTCCCAAACCTAAGACAAGAAATTGTATTACACATAAGCATCCTTAGTTGCCTAAAATCTTGCATAAACCCTCTGGCCTGGTCAGCTGTCCTGTCATTGTACCACCAGGTGGAGTTAATTAACTTGTGTAATCAGAAAGACGTTCAAATTGAAAACTATGTTGGACTGACTTACCTGACATAAGATGTGCTGTGGAATCATTAAAGATTTGTCACAATTTCTTGTGTAATACCAAATTAGAAAGATAAATAAATAAATCATGTCCTTTATATCTCAACTTAGTTCTTAAGATAAGGAGTTTTTATTACACAAGCCATAAGTATAAGGATAATTAATAGTAAAAACTACAGGATAGTGAGAAATTAACTGTTGTAAATTTATCAGTTTTTTTTTTATTCACAATAAAAAGAAGTCGGTTGGTCTTAGACATGAAGCTCCCAGGCGGAAATCAGTATCATACCAGCCCATGCAAACATTGTGCAGTGTTTGACAACCCTTGTATATTTGATTAGTATTGGACAGTCTGTGGGAGCTTGAAGGGAGAAGACAAACAACTTACAGGTGGATTCACAGCTTCAAGGGCTTCTTTATCTAAAACAAATGTTTGACTGCCATTCAGCATGGTTATGTAACTTGGCAAACCACCTCAAGGGCTTCAGTGGATATACTAACAGGACTAATATACATAATATCTGAGTTGTTCATGTGCAAGTGACAGTCCTTACTCCTTCTGAAGTTTGTCCACAATTTAGGTATATTGCACCTGAGAAAGGCCCTTCAGTTCCTGTTAGTGTAAGGCTGTAATCACATTGGGCAAGTTTGCTATGCTGTCTGTATATTGAAGATGTCACATTAAAAAATTGAAATAAAACAAAAAAATTCCAAATTACTGAAAAAAAGATTAAGATAAAACCATAAAAATAACAAATTGAATTGAGTTAAAGGGAATCCTATTTTATTAATCCCAGAGAGAGATTTTTCTAAATAGGACATTCAATAGAAGAACTTCTATGTAACACAATCCACTGTTCAGTATTGCAATCCTAGTAAGGTGGATAAGTGAATAGGAGACTTGAGATTTATTGTTGGATGTCTGCCTTGTTGGTGGTGAATAGTTTTTGTTTTGTTAGACTACTGTGGTGTTGATGTTAGAAAGACTATATGTGCAACATAATTTGTAAAATATTTTTGATAAAGAAATATATACATGATATCTCAGCTTAAGGTTAGTGCAATAGAGTTTATTTTGCCATTCGAATGAGATTTTAAAAAAATAAAAAAATCAACTTGGGTGTAATATAATCCCAATTCAGAAATATTTGTGAGGCTGTATAAAATGTGAATAAAAACACAATTCGGTGATTTATAAATCTAACAAAGAAATATTGTATTCAAATGAAAACCTCAAATGTTGAAAATGAGTTATTATCCTATTTAATAAAAAACTCATCCTGAATGTGATGGCAGTAACAAATCAGAAAAGAAAAGTTGGGAAGGGTGTAACAAAATGCTAGAAAAGTAGGTGGTACTCAAATAATCAGCTGTGGAACATTTTGCAACTAATTAGATTAAGTGTCAACAGGTCAGTAAGTGTCAATCAGTAATGATTGGGGTGTGGGTGACCTGGATTCAAACCCCCTGCATGAAAGGTACTACCTCCAGTAGGGGTACTTAGGAACTTAAGACCCACTTACCCTAAACACACACCAGTCGCTTTGGATAAAAGCGTCTGCCAAATGCATAAACATAAGCAAGATTGGGTACAGAGTCTCTGAATGGTTGTAGGATCTTCTCCAAACATGACATTCCAATGCACTTCAAAGTTCATCTTCAGAACTGAAAGGTGAAATGTCTTCAAGATCCAAGAATAACTCCAGTTACCTTTGTTCAAGCTCTTATGATTACTATTGTCATTTTTTTTTTTGATGATGAGGTGGCTCGGGCATCTGGTTAGTATGCCCCCTGGACACCTCCCTGGTGAGGTGTTCCGGGCACGTCCCACTGGGAGGAGACCCCGGGGAAGACCCAGGACACGTTGGAGAGACTATGTCTCTCGGCTGGCCTGGGAACGCCTCGAGCTGGAGGAAGTGGCCGGGGACAGGGGCGTCTGGGTTTCTCTGCTCAAGCTGCTGCCCCCACGACCCGACCCTCGGATAAGCGGCAGATGATGGATGGATGGATAAATTTTTTTTTGTCATGTTTTAGGTTTCTGTTTAGTGTCAAGTTTTGCCATGTTTTCACTTTTCCTCAGTCTTTCTCCTGGCCTGCCATCAGCAGTGCTCGATCTCCCTTCACCCTCACTTATCACCCTCCATAGTATTTAGTCTCCCAGTTTGTTCATGCACATTGTCAGATCCTCACCGTAATTCATGTTAAGCCAAGTTGCTATTGTTACCATCCTTGTTCGTGGCAGGTTTTGTTTTGTAAGTTTTTTCATAGTCATAGTTAGGTTTTTGGTATTCTGGCTCAGCCGCGCCTTTTGTTACTGTGTGAGGGGCCGAGCTAGTCAATCTTGAGGATACAGGTGGTTTAAAATGATAAGTAACTTAACACAAAAACCCAAACTGACTTAACAAAGAACCAAACTGACCTAACAAACAAGAAACAAAGGATAACTTAAATACTGGCTGATCAGACCAGTTTCAACATAAGAGGGGTAACACATATAAACAAAAAACCTAAGAAGCAGAACCTAACAGTCAGTTTAATAATTACTCAAACAAAGAATTAACAAAATGACTAAAACTCCCCCCTGAGCTGTCACCTTATCGTGGTGGGGGAGTTTGCGTGCCCCAATGAGTCTGGGAGCTATGTTGCCCGGGGCTTTAAGCCCCTGGTAGGGTCACCCAAGGCAAACAGATCCTAGATGAGGGACCAGACAAAGAACAGCTCAAAAGACCCCCCATGATGAACAAAAAATTTGGACCTCGTGATCCCTTGCCCGGATATGGGACACCGGGGCCTCCCCTCGGAGCCAGGCCCGGGGGTGGGGCCCGGCAGCGGGTGCCTGGTGGCCGGGTCTGTGCCCATGGGGCTCGGTCGGGCATAGCCCGAAATGATGACGTGGGTCCCCCTTCCGACGGGCTCACCACCCGTGGGAGGGGCCAAGGGGATCGGGTGCGATGTGAGCTGGGTAGCAGCCGAAGGCAGAGGCCTTGGCGGTCTGATCCTCGGCTACTGAAGCTAGCTCTTGGGACGTGGAATGTCACCTCTCTGTTGGGGAAGGAGCCGGAGCTGGTGCGCGAGGCTGAGCGGTTCCGGCTATATATAGTCGGACTCACCTCGACGCACGGCTTGGGCTCTGGAACCAGTCCTCTTGAGAGGGGTTGGACTCTCTTCCACTCTGGAGTTGCCCGTGGTGAGAGGCGCAGAGCAGGTGTGGGCATACTTATTGCCCCCCGGCTGTGTGCCAGTACATTGGGGTTTACCCCAGTGAACGAGAGGGTAGCCTCCCTCCGCCTTCGGGTGGGGGGACGAGTCCTGACTGTTGTTTGTGCCTATGCGCCAAACAGCAGTTCAGAGTACCCACCCTTTTTGGAGTCTCTGGGGGAGGCACTGGAGAATGCTCCTACCGGAGACTCCCTCGTTCTGCTGGGGGACTTCAATGCTCACGTGGGCAATGACAGTGAGACCTGGAGGGGTGTGATTGGGAGGAACGGCCCCCCCGATCTGAACCAGAGTGGTGTTATGTTGTTGGACTTCTGTGCTGGTCATGGACTGTCCATAACGAACACCATGTTCAGACATAAGGGTGTCCATATGTGCACTTGGCACCAGGACACCCTTGGCCGCAGTTCGATGATCGACTTTGTGGTTGTATCATCGGACTTGCGGCCGTATGTTCTGGACACTCGGGTGAAGAGAGGGGCGGAGCTGTCAACTGATCACCACCTGGTGGTGAGTTGGCTCCGCTGGTGGGGGAGGATGCCGATCAGACCTGGCAGGCCCAAACGTATTGTGAGGGTCTGCTGGGAGCGTTTGTCAGAATCCCCCGTCAGAAGGAGCTTTAACTCCCACCTCCGGCAGAGCCTCAACCATATCCCGGGGGAGGTGGGGGACATTGAGTCCGAATGGGCCATGTTCCGTGACTCCATTGCCGAGGCAGCTGATCGGAGTTGTGGCCGTAAGGTGGTCGGTGCCTGTCGTGGCGGCAACCCTCGAACCTGCTGGTGGACACCAGTGGTGAGGGAAGCCGTCAAGCTGAAGAAGGAGTCCTATCGGGCCTTTTTGGCCAGTGGGACCCTAGAAGCAGCTGATAGGTACCGACAGGCCAGACGGGCTGCGGCTTCGGCGGTTGCTGAGGCAAAAACTCGGGCCTGGGAGGAGTTCGGTGAGACCATGGAGAACGATTTCCGGACGGCCTCGAAGAGATTCTGGTCCACCATCCGGCGTCTCAGGGGGGGGAAGCGGCTCACAGTCAACACTGTTTACAGTGGGGACGGGGCTTTGCTGACCTCAACTAGGGATGTTGTGAGTCGGTGGGGGGAGTACTTCGAGGAACTCCTCAATCCTACCAACACGTGCTCGGAAGAGGCAGAGTCGGAGAACTCGGAGACGGGGCCTCCCATTTCTGGGGCTGAGGTTGCCGAGGTGGTCAAAAAGCTCCTCGGTGGCAAGGCCCCGGGGGTGGATGAGGTCCGTCCTGAGTTTGTCCTGGCTCTGGATGTTGTAGGGCTGTCTTGGCTGACACGCCTCTGCAGCATCGCGTGGACATCGGGGACAGTGCCTCTGGACTGGCAGATTGGGGTGGTGGTCCCCCTCTTTAAAAAGGGGGACCGGAGGGTGTGTTCCAACTATAGGGGTATCACACTCCTCAGCCTCCCTGGTAAGGTCTATTCGGGGGTATTGGAGAGGAGGATCCGTCGGATAATCGAGCCTCGGATTCAGGAGATGCAGTGTGGCTTTCGTCCTGGCCGTGGAACAGTGGACCAGCTCTATACCCTCGGCAGGATCCTGGAGGGTGCATGGGAGTTCGCCCAACCAGTCTACATGTGTTTTGTGGACTTGGAGAAAGCGTTCGACCGTGTCCCTCGTGGAGTCCTGTGGGGGGTGCTCCGGGAATATGGAGTGCCGGACCCCTTGATAGGGGCCGTTCGGTCTCTGTATGACCGGTGCCAGAGTTTGGTCCGCATTGCCGGCAGTAAGTCGGATACGTTTCCGGTGAGAGTTGGACTCCGTCAGGGCTGCCCTTTGTCACCGATTCTGTTCCTAACCTTTATGGACAGAATTTCTAGGCGCAGCCAGGGTGTTGAGGGTGTCCGATTTGGCGACCTCAGAATCGGGTCTCTGCTTTTTGCAGATGATGTGGTTCTGTTAGCGTCGTCAGGCCGTGACCTTCAACTCTCACTGGAGCGATTCGCAGTCGAGTATGAAGCGGCTGGGATGAGAATCAGCACCTCCCAATCCGAGACTATGGTTCTCAGCCGGAAAAGGGTGGAATGCTCTCTCCGGGTCGGGAATAAGATCCTTCCCCAAGTGGAGGAGTTCAAGTATCTCGGGGTCTTGTTCACGAGAGAGGGACGAATGGAGCGGGAGATTGACGGGCGGATCGGTGCGGCGTCTGCAGTGTTGCGGGCTCTGCACCGACCCGTCGTTGTGAAGAAGGAGCTGAGCCAGAAGGCGAAGCTCTCTATTTACTGGTCAATCTACGTTCCCATCCTCACCTATGGTCACGAGTTGTGGGTAGTGACCGAAAGAACAAGATCTCGAATACAAGCGGCCGAAATGGGTTTCCTCCGCAGGGTGTCTGGGCTCTCCTTAGAGATAGGGTGAGAAGCTCAGTCATCCGGGAGGGGCTCGGAGTAGAACCGCTGCTCCTCCGCATTGAGAGGAGTCAGATGAGGTGGCTCGGGCATCTGGTTAGGATGCCCCCTGGGCGCCTCCCTGGGGAGGTGTTCCGGGCACGTCCCACTGGGAGGAGACCCCGGGGAAGACCCAGGACACGCTGGAGAGACTATGTCTCTCGGCTGGCCTGGGAACGCCTCGGGGTCCCCCCGGAAGAGCTGGAAGAAGTGGCCGGGGACAGAGACGTCTGGGTTTCTCTGCTCAAGCTGCTGCCCCCGCGACCCGACCCCCGGATAAGCGGCAGATGATGATGATGATGATGATGATGATGATGACTAAATAAACAAACTACTCATAAATCCAAAGGAATAAATCTTAACATCTAAAGAAATTTAGGCAGAGGGCTGCCTTGGTGCAGACAAAGCCACATGCACAGGAAGTGCAATGAGCCTGCATCTCTGATGGTATGGGGTGCACATCTAGATCATTTCCAAATTGATATTATTAGGTGCATCATGGCATTCAAAATACAACAAATAAGACCCAGGACAGTAGAGCAACTAGAATCCTTTATCAGACAAGAACGGGACAGCAGTCCTCTCATAAAGGTCCAACAACTGGTCTCCTCTGTTCATAGACATTTACAGACTCTTGTTAAAGAAAAAGAGATGGGAAACATGCCCTGGTCATGTTTTTAGACATGTTGCTGCCATCAAATTCAAGATGGCCTAATATTTTTCTTGAAATAGGAAAATGGCTCATTTTCAACATTTGAGTCAGAAATTATTTTAGCTATCTATTAATTCCAAGGGGAAATTAATTTTGAATAGTGCTCCCATTGAAATATAATTTCAAGATAAACACAAGAAATTTGTGCTAAAGAAAAAATGGACTGCCTATAATAATTCCCAATAATCCCTATATAGACCAGTGAGCAGTGCTGACCAACAGGTTATTGGGATCATCAGGTGGGAACCTCCTTTCATCGGTGTTTTGTCTAGATGGGCCACTACACCTTCAGGAGGTTAGACAGTGATCACTGGCGTCCCAGAGTCACTCCGCTAGTTTGTCCAAGAAGAGCCTCAATAGATACGCACACACCATATCGGAACTGCACGGAAAGAACTGTGTGTCTGCTAGTGTAAGTTTTTTCTAAACTTCTTGCCTAATTCAATATCTGTTGTTGTTGTGAGAGTGATCAAAACCCATCCGTGGGTGAAACCTGTTGCCTAGTAGCCTCGGTTGAGCCATCGCAAAGCAATCAGAGTATTCAGGAGCTGTGAACGGGTGGTCACTCTCCTCTCTGAAAACACTTGCTGGTTAACTCTCGGTGGGCGGTCCTCTCACTAAGGTTAGAGCTTTAAAAAACTCACTACAGCACACTGAAGGTATTGGAACTGCACGGAAAGAACCGAGTGTCTGCTAGTGTAAGTTTTTTCTAAGCTTCTTGCCTAATTCAATATCTGTTGTTGTTGTGAGAGTGATCAAAACCCATCCGTGGGTGAAACCTGTTGCCTAGTAGCCTCGGTTGGGCCATCGCAAAGCAATCAGAGTATTCAGGAGCTGTGAACGGGCGGTCACTCTCCTCTCTGAAAACACTTGTTGGTTAACTCTCGGTGGGCGGTCTCAGCCTAGTGCAATTAACCAACACATGAACGGCTGTGCACAACATAAAGTAAGGGGTGGCGCCGGAAGCGTCAGCCATTCTCGTGTGAAGACATTCTTGGGTAAAGACTAGCGTGTCTACCTGCGCGTGTCCACCGAGCAAGGCCACTGAACAAGGCAAACCTGTCATACTTGCCTCATCCATGTCGCTCTGGCCTCACCACCAGCTTTAAAATGTGCCTCAAACCCATTCCCATTCCAGTTGTCTCCGGCTCGCACAGAAGGTTTCACACAACCAAACGCCACCGCAACCTTAACAAACCTTAACTAAAGGCCACTTCACTCTGTGACACACCCTTGTCTGTGGGGTTGTGGAATTGCCAATCAGTGGTAAACAAAGCAGATTTCATTATGGCTTATGCTAATCACCTGTCTCTTGACATCCTGGCTCTCACTGAAACCTGGATTAAGCCTGAAAACACAGCTACCTCGGCTGCACTTTCAACCAACCACTCATTTTCTCACACCTCTTGTACATCTGGGAGAGGTGGTGAAACGGGCATGCTCATTTCCAACAAATGGAAATACACCCAACTGCTACCTGAAGCTAAATACAATACCTTTGAATACCACGCCATCTTGGTAACTGCACCGGTCAAAACCTATATGATTGTCGTATATCGCCGACCAGGACAACTCGGTGACTTTCTAAATGAACTAGACACCTTGCTCTCTTCTATCTTGGAGCATGACTGTCCCACAATTGTCCTTGGTGACATGAACAGCCACCTTGACAGTCCTAGCTCTTCTGATTTTCTGACACTAATGCACTCGTTTGAGCTACAACTGCTCAGCAGTCCTCCGACCCATAAAAGGCAAAGTGCTCGATCTCGTTTTCTCAAGAAACTGTGCCACAGAGGCCCTATCTGTCACACCTCTGCAGTTCTCTGACCACTATTTCATTCAGTTCAGAGTGAGTCTCCCGAGAAGACCATCTGCTTCTACCCCTATGGTTTCCTTCCGCCGAAATCTCCGCAACCTGTCTCCCACCTGCTTCTCCTCCGTTGTTGCCTCCGCTCTTCCAACCTCCAGCACATTCTCCTCCCTTCAGGTTAATGATGCCACGGAGTCCCTTTGCTCTACTCTGAGCTTATCTCTGGATAGTCTGTGTCCTCTATCCACCAAACCCTCCCGATCCTCCCAGTCTCACCCCTGGCTAAATGATACTCTCCGAGCGTTGCGCACCAATCTCAGAGCTGCCGAAAGGAAATGGCAAAAGTAAAAAGATCCGGCAGATCTAGCTAAATTACAGGTGCTACTGTCATCATTCGCATCCAGTGTCACTGATGCAAAATAATCTTTCTACATCAACAAGATTCATAGTACTACTGACACCCGGAAACTTTTTTCCACCTTCAAAAATCTACTTAATCCTCCGCCTCCGCCACCTGCTACCAATCTAACATCAGACACCTTCGCCTCATTTTTTACTGACAAAGTGGCAGCTATAAGCAAACAGTTTACCAAAGCTGTTACCACAAAATCTGCATGCAGAAGTCCTACTGCATCATTTTCCTCATTTACCCCTCTGACTCAGAGCAGTGTGTCTAAACTTCTCACATGTAGCCGTCCTACTACATGCCTGCTGGACCCCGTTCCTACTAATCTTCTCCAATCCATTGCTCCTACTGTGACTGCAGCAGTCACGCATGTGATTAATGCTTCACTGACATCGGGCACATTTCCTACCACTTTCAAACAAGCTCAGGTTACACCGCTGCTCAAGAAACCTTCCCTCCCTCCAACTCATGTGGAGAATTATCGGCCGGTCTCTCTCCTCCCGTTTCTGTCTAAAATCATTGAAAGGGCGGTCTTTAAGCAGGTCAACGATTATCTCTCACATAACAACCTCCTTGACCCAAACCAATCTGGGTTTAAAAGTGGACACTCCACCGAGACGGCTCTGTTAGCTGTGACAGAAGCCTTAAAAGAAGCCAGAGCGATAGCGAAGTCCTCTGTACTTATCCTGCTCGACTTATCAGCTGCATTTGACACTGTCAACCACAGTATTCTTTTGTCCATGCTCTAAAGCATGGGCATCACAGGGAGAGCACACTCCTGGTTTGAATCGTACCTCACTGGTCGGTCCTTCAAAGTATCCTGGCTTGGTCACACTTCTGCAGCGCACCACCTTGCCACAGGGGTCCCCCAAGGCTCAGTACTGGGACCTCTTCTCTTTGCCATATACACCAACTCACTGGGACAGATCATCCGATCACATGGCTTCTCATACCAATGTTATGCTTATGATACCCAGCTCTATCTGTCATTCCCACCTGATGACCACACGGTCTCAGCACGAATCTCAGACTGTCTCCCTGACATATCAGCATGGATGAAAGCCCATCACCTCCAACTTAACCTCCCAAAAACTGAACTGCTTGTCTTTCCAGCCAAACCAACCATACAACACAGCATCTGCATCCAAACCGAATCCCTATCTCTTGCTCCATCAAAGGTTGCTAGAAACTTGGGTGTCATGATTGATGACAAGATCACGTTACCTCAGTTGCTCGTTCATGCCGCTTTGCATTACTAAACATAAGAAAGATCAGACCATACCTGACCCAACATGCCACCCAGCTCCTGGTGCAGGCCATGGTCATCTCCCGCCTTGACTACTGCAATGCACTCCTAACTGGTCTCCCAGCTTGTGCTGGGAAACCTCTGCAGATGGTCCAAAACGCAACGGTGTGTCTCGTCTTTGATCAGCCGAGAAGAGCAGATGTCACCTCTCTGTTCATTGAGCTCCACGGCTACCCTTAGCTGCCCACATCAAATTCAAGTCACTGATGTTAGCCTACAAAGTGCTTAATGGAACGGCTCCCATCTACTTGAATGCTCTCGCAAAGGCTTACGTCACAATTCGGTCACTCCGATCATCAAAGGATTGTCGTCTAGCAGTGCCTACACCACTCTCAAGACAATCCAGACTCTTTTCGTGTGTCGTTCCACAATGATGGAATGACCTACCGAGCGCTACCAGAACAGGGGTGTCCCTGTCTATCTTCAAGAAACTCTTGAAGACCCAGCTCTTCAGAGAGCATCTTCTATCCTAGCAGTTACCCTGTACTTCCCTACCCCCTCTACTACACTTTCTCTTTCTGTCCTTCCCTCCATGCCATCACTCTATTTCTACGCTGTCATCACTGCCACCTTTGACAGAGTCTGACTAGTGGTTTCATTCTATGTAGCTTATTGTTAGCTTTGATGTTAGCTGTAATGTTTTATCCGCCAACTGAACGGCAAGAGTGTGAAAAGTTTGTGGAATTCAGTGGAATTCCTGGACGGCTGGTAGTTCAGTCCTAGTAATGCATTGTGCTGATTTGACCACCCTCTGTAGACCACTGCAGTCCTGAGAAATACAGCTCCCATACCAGGCAGTCATAAAGCCAGACAGATCCGTTGTCTCGCTGCTTTCATGATCGCACCTTCTTGATGTGACCAGGTCAGATGATCACTGATGTTGACCCCCAAGAGTCTGAAGTAACTGACTCTTTCCACCTCTGTTCCCTCAATATGGATGGAGGCTCCCCTCACTGCAGTTTCCTGTAGTCCACAATGAGCTCTTTTGTCTGTCTTGGTTGTCTTATTTTTAACTTCATCATTTTGTGTGTACTTCTTCGTGGGACATTTTCACATATAATATATTCATATGGTAAATGGACTGTACTTGTATAGCGCTTTTCTAGTCTAACTGACCACTCAAAGCGCTTCAACACTACATGCCACATTCACCCATTCACACTCAGTCATACAGCACGTCTTAGTCTATAACTACGTGCTTTCTACTCATTCACACACATTCATACATCGATGGATGCATTGGTGGGCAATGTGAGGTTCAGTGTCTTGCCCAAGGACTGGCTGGGGAAGCCGTAGTCGAACCAACCTTCTGATTGGTGGGTGACTGCAATTTCTCCTGAGCTACTGCCGTGCCCCCCCCCCCCCCCCCCCCCCCACACACACACACACACTCACACACACACACACATATATATATATATGTATTCACAACATTAAATGCTTATTAAATAGAAGCATATATTCAATTCAAATTTCATTGTTACTGTACTTACTTTTAAAAGCCACTTTTTATGAGTCTGCTACTCAGTAACTGCTGTTGTTAGCTGTGTTTTATAGTTTAAGTGTGATCTGTTTTAGATAGGTGATTTAGATTTCGATAATGTGGCATAAGTCAGTCTTATTTTCATCTATATAAACTTATCCTGAATATCACTGACATTTTGGCCATATTTCAGTTATCAATCATGGATTGAGCTTTTTATTCTCTATATGGAGAAGAAAATTTGTTTAGTAGTGTGTTCATTGTGAATTAACATGGTTGGAGTTGAGAGATTTATCTTTGTTCCATTCAATGCTTGTTAGGATATTAGACTGAATGAAAACTAATCACTGACATGGTGTTGGCATTTCATCCCAGTAATTATGAAAGGCCCTGCCTGAGGAGCTTTAACTTCTCATTAGCAGCTGCAAAAGTAATGTGTTAACCTAAAAATATAGAACGAAAAAGGAAAAACAAAGAGCCACCTGCTACAAGCTTTCTTTTATGCTCTTGCAACTAACATGGACGTGAATGTAAACCCTCACAAGACGTTTGAAATCAGTTGTTTGGAGGTCAGAACCTGGTCAAGACCCTGTCAGGGTGAAGAGTGGTCCTTTGGGTTCAAGTGGATCATCAAAAGATCAAGAAACCAGGGACAATGCAGCATGGAAACACGTGCGCACACACACATATATACACAAGCACAATACTTAGCTTATAATACGGTTGCTGTTTCACCGCATGTGCACGTTAGCAACCGCACACATACTCGCCTGTGTAATACGTGAGTTACTGTAGGATTCCACAAGGGAACAAACCTGATCACTCAGATTGGAAGCTGCTTCCGAATGGAGCGAGAAGAAGCCCTCTGTAAATGACAAATATGGGGTGAATAGAAGAGGTTAGCATTTAGTTGATTATAAGATCACCATCAGAAAGCAACAACAGCTGTATTGTAGATGGTATGTGAGGCCCCTGAATAAAGCATGGCATGAGAAATTGAATGTAAAAAAACATTGAGACATTAAAGATAAGCTTATACACTCCCAACTGGTCACTGACATATTGCAGCTTGCATATAACATTAATTTCTGAGGACGTGCACAACTGATGCACTAAATGATACACCACGAAGCCATGATATTTGAGATATCAAATAAAAGAGGACTATAATTGGAGAACCGCCTACCAGATACCACTCAGCACACCCACTTCCCAGGGCCTAGTATGTGCCTTTGTGTGTGATAAGTAGTAATGTCTAACGTGTAATTAAAACTGAGGGGTGGAGGGTGGTCCCACCTTGGTGGTCTAATCCATTACACCCCCCAGAACCCTACATGTGTGAATATGTGCTCTGTACAGGAACAAGAGGGGTATGGTACGGCAGGGATATGGTACGGTACGGCAGAAGACCAGGAGGAGGAGAAGAACAGGAGGAGAAAAGCTCCCCCCAGAGAGGGCAACCAGGGACTGACCACAGTAGGCACCCCCATTGCCTAGCACCCGTCACAGGGCAGGAGGGCTTGATGTCCACCAGGCCTGGGGCCCACAGCGACACTATCTGGGGAGCTACTGCACACCCAGAAGGCACCCACCCGACCTACTCCGAAGTCCACCCTTTAAAAAAAACCCAGCAAACAATAAAAAAACACGCAGTCACAGTATTTGCAGTGGCCTGAGCCTGAGACCCATCATCACCCGGGCCCACCCAGGCTGCCACAACAGGGGAAGAGCACCACCACATCACATCTTAAAAAAAAACAAAACTTGCAGACACATCAGAGGGTCCAGAGCAACGGGCCGGACACCAGGACCCACACCAAGTATCTGGCCACTGTATCTCCCGGAAGATTAAGGTGTGTTTGAATTAAGTATTTTATTGTTAGTTCAGGATCCTCATCTCCTTGCTCCGGGATTCTAGAAAACACCAGGTTGTCCCTCAAACTGCGAACCTGCGAACTGTTTCTTTAATTATTTTGTTCTTTTTGGAAATCCGGCTCATTCTTTCGGTGAGAGATTTCATCTACTCTATGAGGGTTGGGTTCTCTGCAGCCAGTGTCTGCACCTGTTGCTGGCTTAACTCCAATGACTCCCGTAATATCTGAAACTCTCTGAAACTCTGAAACTGGATAATTTCTTTACGATTGACATCAAACTGTCCGTTGAATCTTTCCCAGCTGGAGACATTGCTCCAGGTGTCTCTTTCTTGCAACTTCTTTTGGAGCTAGAAGTTGTTTTACTAGCAGACAGGGTGTGGTTGGTTTTCCCCATGACGATCCTGTCAAAACACTCATCAATGTAATCCTTCAGGCTGTTCAGACTTTCTTTGCTGTACTCCAGAGTGTCCAAGATAAGGCACTTTTTTCCCCCAAAAAATATATTTACTTAAACTATAGTTATTGACAAAGTTATTATCTTACTGAATTGTTTGCTCAATTAGAGGTGTGCCATGTTTGATTCTGACGACAGTCTGACAGAATTTTGCAATACTGCAGCATCTCCGACTTCCTCCTGTGTGTGAGGGGATCTGTTATGATAACAGGATTTGCTACTCAGTCTTGGTGTGGTGGAGATGGAACCACTTATGCATAAACATCAGGCGATGCACGGGCATCTGCTTAGTGGACTGGGTCATCATCAGGTGACAGGACCTCAGAGAGGTTTGAGAGGCACCGGTGAGAGGAAGAGGCTCCATTTTGTGGGGTCCTCCTGACCCCAGGGGTTACCACTGTAGATCAGTGCAGCTCCTGGACAGGTGTGGAACAGCAGTGGGGCAGAGGACACCAAGCCTCTGGTGGAGCATACGATGTGTCAGAGGTCCCCTCTGTTTGGGACTTTGCACTCAGGAGAAGCAACGGGGCCCCTGGTTGAGATCATGCACAGTTAGGTAACAGACTTTTGATGGTGATGCAGCCGGAACTAACTAACTAACAAGCTAACAAGCTAACTAACTAACTAACTAACTAACTGACTGACTGACTGACTGACTGACTGACCGACCCACCCTCCCTCCCTCCCTCCCTCCCTCCCTTTTTTGGAGTCTCTTGGGGTATCTTCCAACCAGCATATAAGGTAAATAATCTGGCAATGACAAAAAGTGTGAAATTTAAACGTTGTTATGTCATTGGATTCCTGCATGTAACTATTGAATAGTCTTTGACATAGCTTTCTATTCTTCTGTTTACTTATACTTAGTTATTTTCAATTTTCATTTCATGATACAATGTTAATTCCATCATTAGTTTCTTCACTGCCATGTGCAAATATCACAGAGGAAGGCTACCTAAATTTTACTCCAGCAAGACTTGACTCTCTTGTTGTCAACACTATAGTTTCAATGCGTACAACACTTGAAAAAAAAGGAAGGTAATCGGTCAGAGGTTGGCTCCTTGGTATAATTCACAACTGCGTGCTTTAAAGCAGACTGCAAGAAAGCTGGAGAGACAGTGGCGTTCCTCTAATTTAGAAGAGTCTCAATTAGTCTGGAAAGATAGTTTAATAACGTATAAGAAAGCCCTTCGTAAAGCTAGAACTGCTTATTATTCATCATTGATAGAAGAGAATAAGAATAATCCCAGGTTTCTTTTCAGCACTGTTGCCAGGCTGACAAAGAGTCCGAGCTCTGTTGAGCCATGTATTCCTTTAACTCTCAGCAGTGATGATTTCATGAGATTTTTCATCAATAAAATTGTTTCTCTCAGAGAGAAGATTAATGGAATCCTTCCCACTATTATCACTGATGTATCATCAAGTGCAGCAGCTTTAGAAGTATGTTTCGAACCTGATTTGTATTTAGACAGCTTCTGCCCAGTTGATCTCTCTGAGCTAACAACAGCAATAGTCTCTTCTAAACCATCAACTTGTATTTTAGACCCAATCCCAACCAGACTGTTCAAGGAGGTTTTTCCCTTAATTGACACTTCTATTTTGGATGTGATCAATCTGTCTTTGTTGACAGGATATGTACCTCAGACTTTTAAGGTTGCTGTAATTAAACCTTTACTTAAAAAACCTACTCTTGATTCAGAAGTGTTGGCTAATTATCGACCTATATCCAATCTCCCTTTTTTGTCTAAAGTTCTTGAAAAAATAGTTGCAGCTCAACTTTGTGATGATTTACATAGAAATAATCTGTTTGAAGAGTTTCAGTCAAGATTCAGAGTGCATCATAGCACAGAAACAGCACTGGTGAAAGTTACCAATGATCTCCTCTTAGCCTTTGATAGCGGACTTGTTTCTGTGCTTGTCCTGTTGAATCTCAGTGCTGCCTTTGATACGATCGATCACAGCATTCTGTTACAGAGACTCAAACATGTTATTGGGAACTGTACATGTAACTGCATTAGGCTGGTTTAAGTCATATTTATCCGATAGATTCCAGTTTGTTCTCGTAAATGAAGAATCTTCCTCACACTTTGGAGTAAGTCACGGAGTTCCTCAGGGTTCTGTGCTTGGATCGATTCTTTTTACTTCATACATGCTTTCATTAGGTAACATTATCAGACAGCATTGCATAAATTTCCATTGTTATGCTGATGATACTCAGTTGTACTTATCTATGAAACCAATAGGTTGGTCAGACTACAAGCCTGTCTTAAAGACATAAAGAACTGTCTGCTTTTAAATTCAGACAAAACTGAAGTATTTCTCTTTGGACCTGAGCGCTTCAGGAAGAAATTGTCTAGTTATATAGTTACTCAAGATGGTATTTCCTTGGCTTCTAGTTCTACAGTGAGGAACCTTGGAGTTATTTTTTACCAGAATTTATCATTTGACGCACATACAAAACTGGTTTCTAGGACTGCCTTCTTTCATCTTCATAATATTGTTAAAATCAGGAACATCCTGTCTCAGGGTGATGCAGAAAAACTAGTTCATGCATTTGTTACTTCAGGATTAGACTACTGTAATTCCTTATTATTGGGCTATCCCACATATTCTCTGAAAAGCCTCCAGCTGATCCAAAATGCTGCAGCCAGAGTTCTGATGAGAACTAACAGGAGATATCATGTTTCTCCAGTTTTAGCTTCTCTTCATTGGCTCCCTGTTAAATTCAGAATAGAATTTAAGATTCTTCTCCTCATATATAAAGCTCTTAATGACCGAGCTCCATCATATCTTAAAGATCTCATTGTAAGATATTTTCTTAACAGAGCACTTCCCTCCCAAACTGCAGGTTTACTTGTTGTTCCCAGAGTTTCTAAAAGTAGAAAGTAGTCAGTTATCAAGCCCCTCTCTTGTGGAATAAGCTGCCAGTAAATGTCCGGGAAGCAGACACCCTTTCCACTTTTAAGATTAGGCTTAAAACTTTCCTTTTTGATAAAGCTTATAGTTAGGGATGGCTCAGGTAATCCTGAAACATCCCATAGTTAAGCTGGTATTGGCTTAGACTGCTGGGGGACCTCATCTGGCATCCAGTAGGTTTACATGATGAGATTAATTAGATTATAGCTATAGTTGGGTTTTGCTCCTTATCTGAGCAAAGGTAATTATCCTTTGTTACATGGCGGTGAATTAATCAAATCACATGCAAAAAAAGCATGCAATACCACAGTAGATAGGTGGTGCTGTACCCATTTCAGCTATCGCTAATAGAGCCATTTCCTGTTGACGTCTTCACCACCACCAACAAACTCAGGCATTCGAGAAAGATGGCCAACGCAGAGCAAGATGAAGCTACGTCCCTCTACATTTGTGATGAGCATGGTTATGGCACAAACGCGATGCACAACGGCGCATTCTCCATCGCGTTGTTTGGTTTTTTTCTGATGGCGGTGACAACAACAGTAATATCGTCTCCTTCGACTTCCGGTTGACGATCGCAGGAAAAAATTTCGAGCATGCGCAGAACGTTCCATCTGATCCACTGTCGTCTACATGCACATTAAGTGGGCAATCGGATCGAGTTATCTTGGGGTCTTCATTCAATCGCAAGTGACCCGATCTGATTCGATTGAGCTTGTTACATGAGCTGAATAACTCAATCTTATCGTAATTTAGCCATTAATCCGATCCGATTGCCCGCATGTAACCGCACTGACAACTTCCCTCACTTTGCTCTCTTTTTCCCCGTTTAATTTCTCAAATGATTTTATGTACACGTGACATTATTGTGGTTATTAACTTGTGTTTCCCTGTTCCAACAGGTATCCTTTCAATGGTGTTATGGTGCTTTTCCCCCCTCTTTCCTGTCTTCTCAAACCCCAGCTGGTCGAGGCGGATGGCCACCCTTCCTGGTTCTGGTTCTGCCAGAGGTTTCTTCCTCTTAAACGGGAGTCGTTCCTTTCCACAGTCGCCACAGGCACGCTCAGGATGGGAGATTGGACTGAAGACAAGTTTCGGTGCAATCTGTTGGTTTCCTTAGCTAGGATATTATTTTTTGAATTGGCTCTATATGAATGAATTGGATTATTTTGAAATTAATTAATTGATGACAATTGTTGTAATTTGGTGCTATATAAACTGAATTGAATTGAAAATTGAATTAGTGTTTGGAACTTTCAAGGGCAGTTTGAACGATAAAGTTCAGAGAGGTAGGGTGGGGAAAGACCATTGAGAGCTTTAAAGGCAAATAAGCATTGCATTATAATAATCCAGCCAAGTTGTGACAAAAGGTGTGGATTACTGTCTCCAAATGCTGCCAAGACAGAAATGGCTTTATTTTTGCAAGTTGCCTCAAGTAGAAAAAGCTTGATTTGACAACTGCTCTTATCTGACTGTCAAGCTTAACAATTGGCAACAGTTGGCGTGATGTACTGGGTCAAGCTACCCAAATCCAACAGGGGGGTCTCAGCGGTGTGGCCAAAAAACAAGCACTTCCATCTTTTTTTCATTGCTGAGGTCTATGATTACGCCGGCTGATCAGATTGCATGACGTCATTTTGGCGTCATAGAAAACAAACTAGGTCACCTGGAGCACTGTCATCAACTTTACTCAAAAGTGCAGATTTGAAACTATCTCCTAGTTTTTATTTAACTTTGATACAACATGTAAAACCGGAGATATGATAGTTTCAATTTGGTCGTAAAAAAATATTTATCCGATCGTTAAAAAAGGCCGGGATGGGAGGGGCAGGGGTTGCATTTCTTTCCATATCTTCGTCATTTTTTGTGATTTTAGAAAACGTGGTTGAATCTGTTAATACTACTCTACGTAACCAATGTACCAGAGACATCTTACATCGATCACGGGATGCGGGGAGCGCCAAAAATCGCTGAACCGGAAGCCAAACGCGGGAGTTAGCGGCGGACGTTTTTGAGGAGAAGACGAGTGCTTTGGGAAGAAGGAATAAGACAGAAGAACAAGATAAGATAAGAGTTTTTGAGAGAGAAATTAAGCGGTCATTAGATGTCAATCAGGCCCTCAGGCTCTTGTATTCCGAGGACGACAACGAAGACGATGTCATTTCCTTTTCATCGTCCGAGGAGGAGGAGAGCGGCGATGAGGATGATGAGGTGACAGACCCGTCTTTTGTCAACAGCGACATCGTCGGTGATGAGAGGTAAGTCATACTAATCATGACTATTTGAAGCTTTTGTTTTGTTTACTGCTGTATTGTAAACGTTATAAAACTGTCTGTGTGATGTATATATACAGGCCTTTATGTCATCGAGGCACTTGAGCAACACTTTTACAGAATAGCCTTTATTCTTTTTAAAAGGTACATACATCTGACTGTCATCTGCATAACAGTAGAATGAAATACCATGTTGTCTAAGAATTGAGCCAAGTGGTAGTTGATGGAGAGGGAAGAGGAGGGGACCTAAAACTGATCCCTGGGGACCCCGCATGAGGGGGGAGCGAAGAAAGATGAAAATTCCCCAAAGTTAACACAGAATGTTTGCTCGGCCAAGTAGGATCTGAACCACTCCAGTGCTGCACCCCCAATACCCACCCACTGCTCCAAAAGAGAGAGTAAAGTAATATGTTAAAGGCAGCAGTTTGATCTAAAAGCACAAGAATAGCAGTGTCAGAATCAGTAGCTAAAAACACATCATTAAAAACCCTGACAGGAACTGATTCAGTTTATTCAAGTTTTAAAGCCAGATTGGAAAACCTCAAGGATATCATGTTCTTCCATGAAAGTCATTATATGACTATAAACGATCTTCTCTAGGATCTTTGAGAGAAATGGAGATAGATCTGCTGTTAGAAAGAACTGTGGTGTCAAGAGTGTTTTTGGAGAGCCTGATGGCCTCTCAACTGGCAAGAATGAGAAAGATGAGTGACATCGTGCGGAAAATACTACGACTGTAAAAGGCTGGAAGTGGATTATGTTTGCTGATGAAATTCAAGACTGCTGCCCTAATTTTTACCTTCACTCCAAATGACACCAACCGAATCATATTCCCATTACACAAAAGAGATAAGAGTGTGTGTGTGTTCCCAAATATGGAACAACATTTGATCAATGAATGTTGTATTCTGTGGATATGATTTTTCATGAATGTCTTGTTTGGGCTCATTAGCAAAATTTCACAACATATGATCTGTGTTTTTTAAATAACAGCCTAGTGAAGTTTAAAAAGAAGAAGAAAGTTATACAGAGTGCAGTATTGCTCTTAGTAAGACAAAGTTGCAGACTCTAACAACCCAAAATTTATGTTAAACCTCCCAAAAAAGAGAATCATGTAATACTGGTTAAACATTTCAAATTTGCAGAGGATATTGACAATATATAAATACTGCCAATAAAAAGAAACAAACCATATATAGTAGAAGGAGCTGTAAACTATGATAGTATACCACTGATAAAAATTCAGGCATTGTACAGAGAGAAACAGTTGCGATTGAGATCCGGACTGTTTGCTGGTCATGTCATTGAGCTGAAGTTTGAACCCTCTTTGCTCTGTGGAGAGATGCGTCATTATCCTGAAAAATTAGCTCAGCGTCACCAAACCTCCTTTTGATGGATGGAATGAGTCCACCTGTACATGACGGTTATCTCCGCTGGTCCTTTACCTGACATCAGCCCCATATCATCAGTGATGGTGGAAATGTGCTGGTATGTTTTTGTGTTTCGTTGGACCAGCTTTAACTTCTTCTTTGGTCCGTTTTACAACCTTCCCGTTTTGTTTGTACTTTTAAATTTTAAACCCAGCTGTATGGTGGCCCTGAGGGTCAAAACACGACAACATTTCAGAAAACACGAAGACATTTAAGAAAACACAAAGACATTTAAGGAAAAAACAAAGACATTTCAGAAAACACAACATTTCAGAAAACACAAAGACATTTAAGAAAACACAACAACATTTCAGATTACTGAAAGGGTAGAGACCATGGGACAACACTTCTTGGTTGTGACTGGACGAACCCAAGTCTGGTGACATTTCCTGTTTCGGGTTTCTGTGTAATGTTATCGCAGATATGCATGTGCAGCCAGGGCGCAGAAAGTGCAACATTTGTCGTGTTTACAAGCAGAGTCAAGCAGCAAAAGAAAATGACAAGGAGTTATTATGCTGTAACTGCATGAACCCGCAAAAGGAAGGACGGAAATTGTGTAATATCCCAAGGAGATCTCATCCGTTTGCCAAAAAAGACAATGGCCCCAGGCCATTAAAAGGGTGAACCGAGGGTCCTGAAGGTGGCGAGAGTCAGTGCAGCGCCCACTTCGTGTCAGGTATGTTTGCGTTTGCCAACATGACCTGGATAATGAGTAAGTTAGGACTGCGTGTGAATTTACCACAGTTAATGAGACAATATTTGATTCAATTGGTCAGAGTCTAACTAACTGGCCAACAAATTTCTCTATCTTCTACTTAACGTTTGTAAAGTTTAACATTGGCTCTCTGTTGTAACATTAAGTTCAGCTTTTTTTGTTAAGTACTAACATTAGCTGCACGGCTGGTTTAGGTTTCTTGGTTCAGGCTGAAAATCATATGGAAAATTATCTTCAAACAGCTAATGTTACATGTAGTGTATGATTTTCTTTAACTCTGAAGGTAATGGCTGAGCTCGTAAAGTAGCAACTAGGTTAAGCAAAATGTTAAAATAAACAGTAAGTAGAGCTAATCTTCTTTCTTTCTCTTATCAGGAACACCGCCTCACACAGCAGCACCAGAGACACATCAGGAAAGATGGCAATGTCAGTGTCATGTATTTGTAATTTTCTACTTCCAGGGTAGCTTGTTAACTATCTGATCTATTTTTATGGGCTTCTTTATGATGTTACTGCATTATCTGTTAATTTGTTGATTATTTGGGGTTTTTAACTAAACTGTACTGTATTGTTTGTGCTAGATATGAAAGAAAGAGAATACGGGATGAAGATAAGGCCCCTGCTACCTGCACCACAAGCAAGCCTGAGCAGATCCTGTAGATTCTTCTGAAGGTATGCACAAGTCATACTATTTAGTGTGTGTTTGTGTTGGTTGGTGGTCGGGTGAGTAGAGTGACAGAGAAACAGACAGATAGTGTGTGTGATGTGTGCGTGTCTGTATGTTTGAAAGCTGATGTGTTGCACATGAGTTAATTTGTCTCCTTTTTGTGTTGTAGATTAATGTAAGTTTGTGTCCAGAAAAGAGAAGCATCAACTCAGCCTGCAGTACAACAGCTCCGTAATGACTATGAAGCTCTGAAAAGAGAACTGTATGCCACACAGGAAGAAAGTAAACCTCTGAAGGACCGACTTAAGCAGTCCAAGTTTGGGTTTGATTGCATAAAAGACAAAAATTCTAAAAAACACTTTTTTTTTACTGGTTTACAGTCATTCTAAATGTTTATTTTAATGATTGGTGCAGGATTATAAGGACGTTTTAATAAACATATTAAAATATAAAACTTCAAATAGTTGTTTTCCGGACATTTCTTAACATTTTAAAACAATTTTAAAACATCTTCATTAAAAATTGTCCAGAAATTGTACTGTACATTTCCACTGTCCTTCCCTTAAGCATTCAGCATTTGAATTGTTGTAAACCATTTACTGTAAACCATTAGTTGGTTTTGCAGCACAGTAATTCTTTAAACACTTGAGGATAACCCTAAAAAACGTCAAGACATTTGGTTTGGAAATGAATTCTTAATTAAAATATATCAGTATAGTCATTGAAAGCGTTCTTTTACATGTTGGCAAAGAGTGCACTGGTGGCCATTGTTACATTTTCTGTTCCACAGTCTGTGCGCCGTCTCATGGGAATAACGCCACCACGTCTAATGCACTCAATGAAGTTGTTTTTTAGAACTTCAGGGTTGTTTTTTGTGGGTCCACGTTTGAGCCAAATGATTCTGCGGGAGAACCCGTCAATGCAGCCAGATATCGCCATGCCAAACGGTTTTAATTTGCCACAAATAATTGGGAACCTACGACGTGTCCGCGACAAGGTTCCGCATGGATTAAGTTTGCGAAGCATCCGCATTACCGTCTTCCTTTTGACACAGGCCATGTTTCTGTTTTAAGGTCAGCCACATTGTTCTGCACCCAAACAGCTGTCCAGCTCTGATGCAATGACCCTCCTGACTTCAGTTGGTGATGAGCAGCCGCCCCATCTCCTCAGTCCTAAATCTTCAGAGTCACATCACATCAGTTAATGTCATGATGGGTCGAGAGCATGTCTCGAATTACATCATATGTATGTTCTTTGTTGAAATACTCTCTCATCAATTCAAATTCCTTTTCCATCCTTTCCACCTGGATTTAAAATTCCCATAAAGACGCTGCTGAGAGTAACAGGAAATGACATGTCGCCAGACTTTGGTTCATCCAATCACAAACAAGAAGTGTTGTCCCTATGGTCCCTACTCTTTCCGTAATCTGAAATGTTTTCTGAAAGGTTGTCCTGTTTTTTAAATGTCGTCGTGTTCTCTGAAATGTCTTTTTTTTTTTTTAAATGTTGTTGTGTTTTGACCCTCAGGGCCACCATACAGCTGAGTGGGAACAACCAACATCTTTTACCACACTCGGAGCTGAATTACCCGCTAAACTGATTTTAATAATCCTTTACTATTGATTCCACTGACAGCTCTTTTGTAGCGTCCATGTTTCCTATCAGTCACCCAGCTGCAACAGCTCATTAAGCTCTGTGAGAACTCTTTTACCTACAGTCACCTGTGCGAATCTGTGTTTGTTTTAGTAGATTTCGGTAGGTAATTGTCTTTGAAATGCAAATTGGTGATTACATCTTTTTTTTTTCTCTTGATAATTGATAGGTTCCATATTTTTTTACTTAACTGATCTGAAAAAAATACTTTTTCGGCATGTTCGACATGGTCTGAAATGTTCAATTAGACAATTTTCTGTTGTATCACATCTTTTTTTATTTACTACAAAAAAGGCAAAATCAACAACCTCTAAGACTGGTGATTCCACACATTTCTTTCTGTGGTTGTGGACAGTTGTATTGGGTTACATGCTGCCATTCCGACATGGGCCTCAAATCGTCGGAATGGCGACACTAAATTTTCTGTCAAACGTCCCGTCATTCCTCCACTTTTGTTGTCAGAATGGCGGTATGTTTTTTTTTTTGTCATAAACATCCTTTCCGACAATTTCTTTAATAACCTATTAAAGCCTATTTTTTTAGAGGAACTCCACAACCTCGCAAACCAACTTTAAAAATTTACTTTCAAAATCCCCTGAAATTTCAGATATCAAAATACAGATATTAATGTAAATCGGGTGAGTCTGAAACATGTTAGATTAAGCAGGAATACGGTGTCAGAGACCTGTCACAGAAGCCAGCTGGGCCGGAGCTCTCCACAGAGCCCATGCGTCTTTTGCACGCTGGCATCATATGCAACATTAATAATTGCAATTACAGACATCAATATCAATGACAGCTCACTTGTGTCGGATGTCTCGGTGCAGCAAAAAAAAAAAAAAAAAATCAGATATCAGGCTACCCAAAAGTTGTTTTTTTAATTTACTTTTTAATCAATAGGTGAGCAGTGTTTGTCTATGTTTGTCGCTCTTTTTTGTGTAATAAACTATTTGAATATAATTAATTTGCTTTTGGAGTGCGTTTTGAAAATTACCACGACTCATGACATTGTCAGGATCTGACGGTATCTGACACACATGACAGCTGTTACACCACACACCAGATTTATCGAGAAATAGTAATAACACAGCCCTTATGGATGGATCTGAGTGCCATCATCTTTTATTTTTAAAATCCGAAATAAGCCCACATTAAATGCATGAACAGAAAGAAGAGACTCTCCTGTTGAGTAAAGCACATTTTCTTATGTGGAAAGCCTTGTCGGAATGGTGGGATGTTTGCATATTGGTATAGCAGGATGTCGGAACGGAGGGATGTCGGAAAGGCGGGATGTCGAAATGGTGGGACGTTTGCGTATTGGAATGGCGGGATGTCGGAAAGGCGGGATGTCGGAATGGAGGGACGTTTGCGTATTGGAATAGCGGGATGTCGAAAAGGCGGAAAGTGCAATGGAGGGATGTCGGAAAGGCAGGATGTCGGAATGGTGGAACGTTTGCGTAATGGAATAGCGGGATGTCGAAAAGTCGGAATGGAGGGATGTCGGAAAGGTGGGATGTCGGAATGGTGGAACGTTTGCGTATTGGAATAGCGGGATGTCGGAATGGTGGGACGTTTGTGTATTGGAATAGCGGGATGTCGGAATAGAGGGATGTCGGAATGGAGGGATGTCGGAATGGAGGGATGTGGGAAAGGTGGGATGTCGGAGTGGTGGGACGTTTGTGTATTGGAATAGCGGGATGTCAGAATGGAGGGATGTCGGAATGGCGGGATGTCGGAATGGTGGGACATTTGCATATTGGAATAGCGGGATGTCGGAATGGAGGGATGTCGGAAAGGCGGGATGTCGGAATGGTGGGACGTTTGCGTGTTGGAATAGCGGGATGTCGGAAAGGCGGGATGTCGGAATGGAGGGATGTTTGCGTATTGGAATAGCGGGATGTCGAAAAGTCGGAATGGAGGGATGTCGGAATGGAGGGATGTGGGAAAGGTGGGATGTCGGAATGGTGGGACGTTTGTGTATTGGAATAGCGGGATGTCGGAATGGAGGGATGTCGGAAAGGCGGGATGTCGGAATGGTGGGATGTTTGCGTGTTGGAATAGCGGGATGTCGGAAAGGCGGGATGTCGGAATGGTGGGACGTTTGCGTGTTGGAATAGCGGGATGTCGGAAAGGCAGGATGTTGGAATGGAGGGATGTTTGCGTATTGGAATAGCGGGATGTCGAAAAGTCGGAATGGAGGGATGTCGGAAAGGTGGGATGTCGGAATGGTGGAACGTTTGCATATTGGAATAGCAGGATGTCGGAATGGTGGGACGTTTGTGTATTGGAATAGCGGGATGGAGGGATGTCGGAATGGAGGGATGTCGGAAAGGTGGGATGTCGGAATGGTGGGACGTTTGTGTATTGGAATAGCGGGATGTCAGAATGGAGGGATGTCGGAATGGCGGGACATTTGCATATTGGAATAGCGGGATGTCGGAATGGAGGGATGTCGGAATGGTGGGACATTTGCGTGTTGGAATAGCGGGATGTCGCAAAGGCGGGATGTCGGGATGGAGGGATGTTTGCGTATTGGAATAGCGGGATGTCGAAAAGGCGGGATGTCGGGATGTCGGAATGGAGGGATGTCGGAATGGTGGGACGTTTGCGTATTTGAATAGCGGGATGTCGGAATGGAGGGATGTCGGAATGGTGGGACGTTTGCGTGTTGGAATAGCGGGATGTCGGAAAGGCGGGATGTCGGAATAGTGGGACGTTTGCGTGTTGGAATAGCGGGATGTCGGAAAGGCGGGATGTCGGGATGGAGGGATGTTTGCGTATTGGAATAGCGGGATGTCGAAAAGGCGGGATGGAGGGATGTCGGAATGGAGGGATGTCGGAATGGTGGGACGTTTGCGTATTTGAATGGCAGGATGTCGGAATAGCGGGGTTGTCCTTGTATTGAGTAAACAGAATTCACTTCATGAAAAACAAACATGGGACAAAGTGCTGGCAGATGTGACTGAGAAGCTTCATATGTGGTCATTGTCAGCCCATTGCAGATTTCACCACTCCTCTGGAGGTCACACAGAACAATAAATTAATGTAACTGATCCTTGGTAGTTTGCCAAAAGCATCACGATGTACGCTACCTTTTCCAAATGTCTTTACAATAATTTTTTAAATAAGATAAATCACTATTGTAATGTTAAAAAATGTGAAAAAATTTTTCAGAAGGCTGCATGGTGGTGTGGTGGTCAGTCGCCTCACACCAGAGGGTTCTAGGTTCAACTCCCGGCTGGTCCTTTCTGTGTAGAGTGTGCATGTTCTCCCCGTGTATGCGTGGCTTCTCTCCGGATACTCCGGCTTCCTCCCACCGTCCAAAAACATGAATGTTAGGATAACTGGTGTCTCTAAAATTGTCCTTAGAGTGAGTGTGAGCGTGTGTGGTTTTTTATTTTTGTGTGGTCCTGTGATGGACTGGAGACCTGTCCAGGGTGTACTCCGCCTCTCGCCAGATGACCCCTGGGACCCTACTGACGGATTAAGCGGGTATAGAACATGGATGGAGCTTTTCAGTAGAAACAGGACTCTTAAGTGTTATGCCAAGCAACACTTAATTTCCCCTTGTTAATAAAACACCAAAGAATAACTGTATGATACAAACTTCAGCAGAATGTTTGGGTGATGGAATTAAAGCAGCGAACTGCAAATGATAGTTTTCTACACTGGAAGGTTTCTGTTCTGTTAGGTACAGAAAGCTGAGCAGGTGCAGCCTTTTAGCTCCTGGGCAATGTTTCCACACAGTATTGTGTTGGACCTTTGTGTCCAGTCTTAATGATGGGCCTCTCAGCCCCTGTGCACAGACAGATAGATCTTCAGGCTGGCCACTATATTACTTTGGCAACAATGCCAAACGTGTTCAATAATCACTGCCCAGCCCTCCTTCTCTTAGGTTCAAATAGAAACCTGCTTTTTGAGTTTGCTCAAGAGTCTCCCTCCAAAGAGTGTTAAGAGTAAACATGAACATCCTTCAAGATCTCTGTAATCCCTAATCATCCTCTGGAGGACAATATGAGCTTTAGTCATCGGTGCTAAGAAGTGGTCAGTCTCTGCAGGGCCTTAGAACAAGGCTTTGAGGCAACCAGGACCGATAACTGGATGTTATTTTCTGTTTTCAACCATAACAGTCACAATGATTAGAGCAAAAACAGGTGATGGTTCAACAATGAACTTTTTTTGTGCTATGTGCTGACTCTGAGTGTAGCCATTACATCTGAAATCTCTGACAAATATATAAAATGAGAATTCTAAACACATGCACGTGGCACCACAGACACAAGAAGAGCTTAATAAGCAATATTTATTGTAGATTTACAAAATATACTGATACTTTGCTGGTGTTTTGTAAAAAATTAAATAATTCAAATTAATTTGAAATTACAATACATGATGAAATATTTTGCTAGCAATGCAGATTCAGAGCTGTGTGACCTATTTGAAGTGAGTTGAACTTATTTTCAAAGATAAGTGTACCAAGCAGAATTTAAACTGCTTATAATGAATAACCTTACATTTCATGTTGCCTGTTGTCCTCATAAGACCTTACAGGGCATTTCTTCACTCAGGCCATAATGATCTTTAACTCTCTGTAGAGTAATGCAAACTTTAGTGGTAATGAGAGCAAATGCATGCGAATGATAAGAATTATCATCCGCAGCTGCGATGCAAAAATAATATTTTTAAGAGCCTAAGTTAAACGGACTCCAAAGCAGACTCGTAAAAAGTTGAAAGAGGTGCAACAGTGTTCATTTTTTTCACAGGTGGATATGGTCGGAGAGAAGACGAGAAGTTGTTAGTCTTTGTAGAAATAGAATACAGAATGTTTTCCTTATATGGATTTTCCTTACTTGGTTAAATGAAGGCGGAATCTTTGTGGGAGGTGCTGGCTGTGGCGAAGGAAAGCTGGAGAAGCAGGAGGGTGAGCAGGCACATTGTTGTGGGGGAAAGTAAATCAAATCCCAGTTAATTGCCAGGAAACTGACTCAAGGACGTAGAAGCAAGTTGATCCATGAAAGGCATAAAAAACTAGGAAACACTGAGGAAACAGGATTCACAGGTAAAACATCTTTTAAATAGCACTCACGAGAAATTCAGAGAGCCTTGATTACCACACGGAGGAGGAAGTCAATCCAGAGAAGGCTGGCTGCTCCTTAAGGCCTAACTCCACCCTGAGGGAAACTCTGCTGCTTGCTTAACCCTTAACCTTAATCTTTTTCTTTGCCAAAGTGTTTAAGTGTCATTGTATTATTAAATTAATGTAACTCTGTCTATCCATCCATCCATTTTCTCTACCCGCTTCATCCAACTGTTGGGTCGCGTGGGGGCTGGAGCCTATCCTAGCGGTCATCAGGCGAGAGGCGGGTACACCCTGGACAGGTCGCCAGTCCATCACAGGGCCACACAGACACAAACGAGACAAACAACCACACACACACACACACACTCACACTCACTCATGGGGACAATTTTTTAGAGTCATGTAACTCAGATGTGAAAAAAATTGTGATACGTTGGTGTTGAACACATGTCACGAACAGATGAATGATTGAAAGGACTGTGGATGACCGTGCTAAATCAACTCCTCTTGCCTCTTAACAAGACTTGTTGAGGGAAACACTTGAGCATGATGTATGCTCCAATGTGGGAAAGGGCAGTATTTTACATAATGGGTTGTATTTGAAGGTATGAACCTATCAGGTGACTTTTGGAGGACTTGTCATTGAGTATTATTTGCTCCCACTGAGTTTCATATTCTACTTCCTGAGAAGTCCAGTCCTCTCTGATTGATCAGCTTCACTGGCCTTAGTCTAACATCCACTCTGAGGCAAGCAACCATACACGCTTACACTCACACCATCATTTTCGAATAACTAATGAACTTGACTTAAATTAAAAGCTTTCACTTTAAAGCTTACCGAAAAACACTCCTCAAATCTGTTGACAAAGAGACAATAAGAATTGAAGGAGCAAAACCAGCAATATGTTCAGACTTAAATAAAACAGTAATAGTTTTGCTTAGAAACTCTGCAGGATTGTGAGAAGAGTCATTTTATTCAATCAATTTCCTACACATTAGAAATAAGTGGGCTGGTTTTAGACGTGAAACTCTGGGCTGAACTTTGATCCCACTCTAACCCTGGTTTCAGGGGAGGCTCAGTGAATGGAGGTGAGGAATTATTAGTTAGTTATCAAAATAATAACTAAAATAGTCTGATTCTCCCAGAATTACTGTACCTGATCTCTAATTACTAAAACTAATAAATATCTTAGGACTGAGCATTTATGTCCAAAGAGTTGTCTCCAGATGTCAAGCAGATTTTTGTGGTTGACTTGGCTCACTTGCTGTGTATGAATGAGTTTTTTTATTTTCAAACTCTATCTGAGGAGGGGCTTACTGTGTAAGACTTTGAAAACACCTGCACTTCTTACTGTGAAATGTATCTGTGAACAGTTGCAGAGAAAGTCCTGGCCTCATTCTCCGACATCCATGTAAGGAAACAGTGACCAATCATCTTTGGTTGTAGAATTACCAGCTAAAGCCCATTCAAAGAGATGTGTGTGTCGGTGTGTGTGCAACATATTTATGTTCTACTTTTAGAACATTTCAGCTTATATTGATATTAATTATAATTAATATTTCTTATCTCTACTTAATTTAAGAAATAGTTAAGTTTAAAATCTGTTTCAAGGTGATATCTGCCAGTTCACCTGAAATTAGACTGAATTAGTCTGAGGCAGAAAAAAAGACTACATCCAATGTAAACATGTCAATTATTCCCCTTGTGACATGAAAGCCTGCCAATCTTTTAAATATTTGATCACCAACACCTTGCAGCCCCTGATCACAGCATTAGTGCTACCAGACAAAAAGAAAACAGACAGAGACTGCACACACATACGACTCCTGCCACTATTGATTTTTGGTTAATGTACAACTGCTGGTTCAGCACAGATATAACAATGAAGTGCATTCATCAGGGTGTCCAAAGCAACATTTATAAAACACCACTAGGAATGTGATGGATGCGCAGGGCTCTCAAGGCCTCAGTACAGGATTAAAGCATTGGTAATGTCATACAGGTTTTTTACATTAAACTGAAAAACAATGTAGACACTTTCATTAAAATGGGAATGATCAAACAACACCTGGGGAATGGAAGGAGCTGGGAAGAAATTAAACCTGTCATCTAACAGCTGCAGCTATTTAATAATTTGAGGATTTGTTCCATAAGACCAGTTAAACACTGACACTGCTTCATCGTTGGAGCAGATCATGAACAATGATTAAAAGTTAGAGCTACGGCCTCAAACATCCTTCTAACTATATGCGTTCTATTATAAGTCATCCAACCACATGAACGTGTGAAACTGTTAACAGTTTGGGCTGTACATGCTTGTGGGTGAGTTGAAAACTCAACTTTTACAAGCTCTTAGCTGCTTCCATCATCTCCCTGTATAAACAGATTTTTGCAAACATGTCATTTTCGCATGAAAAGTAATATTAAAATACAGATATGCAAAGTATATATGTTTGCAATAAACTTGCAAAACTTTCAAATAAATGTGTTTCATTTTGTCATTACGGGGTATTGTGTGTGTAGAATTTTTAGGTAAAAGATTAATTTAATCTACCTCGGAAAAAGGCTGTAACATAGGACATTGTGGGAAAAATGGAGCGCTGTGAATACTTTCTGGATGCACTGTAAGCTAGTGGTCGAATGAACAAGAACGTCTGAGTGCTCAGCAGGAAACTCGTGAACTGGCCGACTGGGAGCTAAGTCTGCTTGGAGTTGGAACCAGAAATGCCCTTGCTGCAGCTCTTGGCCGGAAAGCAGTGACTTTCTAACGCTGCCATAGAATACAGACATTCTAATTGCACATGATCTTGTATACTTTACCTTCCTCTTTTTGAGGATCACTTTATTGTTAAACATTTATGACTGAATTACCCCTATACTAGAAAAGTTAAACAGAGCTGGAGTAAACAGGGAAGGCAAGAGTCAGCTGCACAGGCACAGAAGTGGGGAGGGACAATTAACATATTCATAGATCCAAGTTTGCAAGATCCAACATCCAAGATGTGCAAAATGTGAAGAATCAGCACCAAGCCACCTCTAATTTCTAATTAGAGATAGCTCTAATTTGTTGCAAAAACTTTCACATGTATAGTTTTGAAGAATACAGACAACTTTTTAAAAGGATTAATAATTGCCAGAGTGGTACTTTAAAAAGGCACAGCCAAACATGAAACAAAAATAGGAAACTTATCTTGTTGAGAAAGTTTTGTTAGTTTTTTTCTTTTAAGACGAGTTTTTAAAACTCAGTTTTACTCCCTTGCTTTTAACCCAGCATGAGACTCTGTTTCTGTTTTTGCTTTATTGTTTTAATATTGTTGTCATTTATTACTGTTTTTTATATTTAAATGTATAGTTTTATGTCTTATACTTCGTCTTGTTATTCATGTACAGCACTTTGTTTCAGCCACGGCTGTTTTTAAAAGGCTTTATAAATTAAGTTGAGATGAGAGTTGAGTTGAGTTTAAAAGAATTCTTCAGCTTTCAATTTGGGTCTTTCAGAGATCACTTAATCTTCTAGTTGCTTAACTGTTTACTGACACAGAAATGTTGATCTGCATTGTGCTTCTAAACTTTCACAGTAAAGTATTTTTTGCTCTCAAAGTGACAACTGATCAAGACATCATGACCTATGTTGCAGCTGAGAGTTAGCTGTTCAGTCTTTTGTCACTG
Source organism: Leuresthes tenuis (assembly GCF_036924035.1). Taxonomy (NCBI): domain Eukaryota; kingdom Metazoa; phylum Chordata; class Actinopteri; order Atheriniformes; family Atherinopsidae; genus Leuresthes; species Leuresthes tenuis. The sequence goes on along the minus strand of NW_027325368.1, from coordinate 27,647,258 downwards.
ACAAACACCTACACGTTTACAAAGCACAGCAGGAAGTGGATGAGCAGGAGGTCTTTCATTATTTCTATCTCCATTTCTACACATTTCTTGGTCTCTCAATGTGTGAAAGAGAAGGGAGAGCTTTACTTTGACAGGTTTCTCTCAGACAAGCTGAACACATAGATAGTAAAACGCCCCACTAACACTCCCAACCATGGCTAATGTGTCAGCTAAGGCTCCTATTATTCACTTACTGACGCAACAATACACACAAACACACTCACACATAGACACACACAAGCCAGCTTCCATTCATACACAAGCAAATGGACTCACCTTTACCCTCACATACAGTCCAACACCATGGTGTTAACCTAGAACCTTTTAAAACATACACTTTCACACAGCTGATCACCAACTCCAACGCCTTAGACCAGTTATTTACAATACAAATGCTAATTCCTCAACTGACTTTAATTCAATTTGATTTATGTATTAGTCATCTCAGGACAATTCAAATAGAGACTCCCAACAATTTCCTTGAATGAGCACTGTGACAGTGCAGGGAAAGAACCTCCAACAAAGTTTAGACTTTAGACAAAATCAAACGGCCATCTGCCTCAAGCAGTTGGTGTGTGGAGACACAGAGAGAGACAACAAACAATAAACCCTGGGCAGTTTGATCTGGCCAGTAACAGTAGATCGAAAAAATGCAGCTCTGTAGCCAGAAATGGGAGACATATGACAACAATAAGCTGTAAGCATGCATGCATTGTAAAGAATGAACTGCAATCATCAGTATTCATAGTCATCTTTTTTCCTGATTTAACTCGAAGAGCTGAAAAGTCAAAAAGGCAAACCAAACTCTCTCTTACAGAGGAAAAAAGAAAATAATCAATCACCAACAGAAAAAGCTCTGATCTAACTCAAACAGCACAAGGCCAACAAAAGACTCTATAACACAGTTCGGGATGGACAAAACTAGGACTAAGACTAGGACTAGGCAATGATGTAAGGCGGGTGTGCAGGACGAAAGGACATGACACACTGGCACAGGACAAGGGGAGACACAGACTATAAGTACACATGAGGGAAGTGGGGGAACAGGTGGACACAATCAGCGAAGACAATCAGACTGGTGACACATGAAGGAGGGCAAGGAACCTGAAATGAGAGGAGAGTTAATTTCCTAAATGAAACAGAAAGTCACAAAACAAACGTGGAGACAGGACAAAAACTCAACTTGACATACAGGTGTGCCACATTTGAATTCATATAAAGAAACCAGCTTCCAGAGATCCAGCTGGTTTTGCAGAGGGAGCAGCATAAGTGAATTCCCTTTTCCAGTTTGTGCTTCAGAGATGGTTAAAAGGAACAAGTTTTGTAAGCATAAACAATCTCCTATACAAAGCAGGCCATCCAACTGCTCCATATTACATACAGATGTGTATGTATGTATACAGAGTTTTGAGGTTTGACATTACACTCACGATGATTTAGCACTGATATAAAACTCTGTTTTGGCATTATGGAGAGACACAATATAATTTTAATGGAGAAGAAGTTTCAAGTTCAGTTTTTGCTTTTCAACCAGTTGCTGGATGTGAGACATAAAAGCAAATACGCCATTGATGTATCATCAAGTAGAGCAGCTTTAGAAGTATCTTTAGAACCTGATTTGTATTTAGACGGCTTCTGCCCAGTTGATCTCTCTGAGCTAACAACAGCAATAGTCTCTTCTAAACCATCAACTTGTATTTTAGACCCAATCCCAACCAGACTGTTCAAGGAGGTTTTCCCCTTAATTGACACTTCCATATTGGATTTGATCAATCTGTCTTTCTTGACAGGATATGTACCTCAGACTTTTAAGGTTGCTGTAATTAAACCTTTACTTAAAAAACCTACTCTTGATTCAGAAGTGTTGGCTAATTATCGACCTATATCCAATCTCCCTTTTTTGTCTAAAGTTCTTTAAAAAATAGTTGCAGCTCAACTTTGTGAGCATTTACATAGAAATAATCTGTTTGAAGAGTTTCAGTCAGGATTCAGAGTGCATCATAGCACAGAAACAGCACTGGTGAAAGTTACCAATGATCTCCTCTTAGCCTCTGATAGCGGACTTGTTTCTGTGCTTGTCCTGTTGGATCTCAGTGCTGCATTTGATACGATCGATCACAGCATTCTGTTACAGAGACTTGAACATGTTATTGGGATTAAAGGAACTGCATTAGGCTGGTTTAAATCATATTTATCTGATAGATTCCAGTTTGTTCTTGTAAATGAAGAATCTTCCTCAAACATTGGAGTAAGTCATGGAGTTCCTCAGGGTTCTGTGCTTGGACCGATTCTTTTTACTTTGTACATGCTTCCATTAGGTGACATTATCAGACAGCATGGCATAAATTTCCATTGTTATGCTGATGATACTCAGCTGTACTTATCTATGAAACCAGATGAAACTGTCAGGTTACCAGGGAATTCAGGACGCAGATGCAGGGTCATGTGGTTACAAGATGGTTTTATTTAAATAAAACACAAGACAGATCTCGGCACTGCAGGGCGATCTCCCGGCAGCGCAAATGAAACAGGCTATAAAACTCCTAAGCGCTCTCCTCCGTATCTATTGTGGAGAAGGAGCGCAGCTATGAAACTTACAAAACATAAAATCTCTCCAAACTGGGAGGAAAACAGAAATGCTATGAACGCTTAACAAAGCAAAGACACGCTCTCAAAAATGAGGCGGAATAAAACAAAAGGCGCACTCTTCACAAAACAGAGGCTCTGTGAAACTTTAGCGATAACTAAAAGCTCTCCTTTAACGGAGGCGACTAGGAAAGGTTACAACAAAAATTGCTCCTTGAAAACGGAGGAAAAACTATGAAACTTACCGTTACGATAAATAAACTAAGGCTATGGAACAAGAATAAATTACAAAACAAGACAGCACTGCAGGAGAGTTGCTCACTGCAGGTTCATGGAATCTATGGGTTCAAGGGACAAGACTGGTAATGTAGCTCAAAATGAGACAACATACTTGCACAAGGCAAGGGAAACGCAGACTATTTGAACACACGAGGGACCAAGGGGAACAGGTGGAAAGACTTTGGGAATCAGGGAAGACAATGAGACGCCTGACACGGGAGGAAGGGCAAGATGCCTGAAACGAGAGGAGAAGGTCAGTGCTTTCAAAATAAAACAGAAAATGACGAGACAAGACATGAAACAGAAAATAAACCGTGACAGAAACCAATAGGTTGGTCAGACTACAAGCCTTTCTTAAAGACATAAAGACCTGGATGACTCAGAACTGTCTGCTTTTAAATTCAGACAAAACTGAATTTGTTCTCTTTGGACCTGAGCGCTTCAGGGAGAAATTGTCTAGTTATATAGTTACTCTAGATGGTATTTCCTTGGCTTCTAGTTCTACAGTGAGGAACCTTGGAGTTATTTTTGACCAGAATTTATCATTTGACGCACATATAAAACTGGTTTCTAGGACTGCCTTCTTTCATCTTCGTAATATTGCTAAAATCAGGAACATCCTGTCTCAGGGTGATGCAGAGAAACTAGTTCATGCATTTGTTACTTCAAGATTGGACTACTGTTATTCTTTATTATTGGGCTGTCCCACATATTCTCTGAAAAGCCTCCAGCTGATCCAAAATGCTGCAGCCAGAGTTCTGATGAGAACTAACAGGAGAGATCCTGTTTCTCCAGCGTTAGCTTCTCTTCATTGGCTCCCTGTTAGATTCAGAATAGAATTTAAGATTCTTCTCCTCACATATAAAGCTCTTAATGACCGAGCTCCATCATATCTTAAAGATCTCATTGTAAGATATTTTCCTAACAGAGCACTTCGCTCCCAAACTGCAGGTTTACTTGTTGTTCCCAGAGTTTCTAAAAGTAGAATGGGAGGTAGAGCCTTCAGTTATCAGGCCCCTCTCTTGTGGAATAAGCTGCCAGTAAATGTCGGGGAAGCAGACACCCTTTCCACTTTTAAGATTAGGCTTAAAACTTTCCTTTTTTATAAAGCTTATAGTTAGGGATGGCTCAGGTGACCCTGAAACATCCCATAGTTAAGCTGCTATAGGCTTAGACTGCTGGGGGACCTCATCTGTCACACCGTTCCTCACTTTGCTCTCTTTTTCCCCCTGTTTAATTTCACAATTGATTTTATGTACATATGACATCATTGCTGTCATTAACTTGTGTTTCTCTCTCTCAGCAGGTATCTCTGGCCTGGTGTTACGGTGCTTGTTGTCCCCTCATTCCTGTCCTCTCAGCCTCCAGCTGGTTGATGCAGATGGCCGCCCTTCCTGGTTCTGGTTCTGCCAGAGGTTTCTTACTGTTAAAAAAGGGAGTTTTTTCTCTCCACAGTCACCTCGTGCACGCTCAGATTAGATTGAAGAGAAGTTTCAGTGCAATCCGAAGGGTTTCCTTAGCAAGGCTACTTAATTGGCTCGTATGTATGACATGGACTAATTTGGAATTTAATTAATTAGATTTCATTAGATTATGATCATGATAATATTACAACAAACTGGATTCTAATTGGCTTGAATTGGACTGTGCCTTTGAAGTACCTTGAGATGACATTTGTTTTAATTTGTCGCCATATAAATAATACAGATTAGAACTGAATTGAATTGAATACTAACTCAATCTCAAAGCCCTGAAAATGGCTTTAATGAACGACTCTGAAACGTATCTTTGCATTCGAGAAATTCAAATGTTTTCTAATTTCCAGTTTTTTTAATCTTTTGACTTTATCTCTCCTCAGGGTTACTGTAGGGGAGGAGGATGTGTGATTTAAGGACTGCATCATGTTAATGTACACAATATTTACTATATTATTTGTTTTTACATATTGAACTGTCAAGTTAGGCAAATCTCAGTAAGCCTGCTCACAGTATTAAAGGCTCATTCTGGTCTTCACAGAGCCTGGTTAGGTAAAGATGCACAACATTACTGTGTCATCAACATGAAATAGTAAATCTGCATGGAAGAGATTTTTAACAAGATCATGAATCTACAAATAAGCAGGATTGATCACATAACCGAGCCCTTGGGGATGACACTGAGATAGCTAGAAGTGATACAGCTTGACAATTTTCAAATCCAATATTATGTTAGATAATGCTAAACTGACAAATCTTTGCTCTGTATTGCATGGTCCACTGTGTAAAAAGCCTGGGATATGTGCATACCAAGCACTGCATTGTGTGGCTGCTTGTCTGAATATTCAACAAAAACATTTCTTATTTTTAAAGCAGCTGCAGTTCTGCTATGTCCTTTTCTAAAGCCTGATTGAAAGTCTCATAGGATGTTAATAGTAGATAGAAACGCCTTTAGTTGTTCACTTACAAAGGATTCAAGAACTTTGACAAGGGAACAAAACTCTGAGATGGGCTCATAATTGTTTAGTTCAGCAGGGTCACCTCATTTAAATAAAACAAGAACAAAAGGAGATTTCCATTTTGAAGAAATAATGTTAGTGTCCATGGAGAAGTTGTAAAGATGAGTTTAAAGTGGTGCTATAAAACAATAAGGCTCCAGATTATCTTGGCCTACCAATTTTCTAATAGGTCTAAGGTCAGCTTTGATCTGTTATGGCTTTTCTAATTGCAGCTGTTGCTGTAAAAGCAGCCAGTGTGAGCTTGGGTTGGATTTCCTGCCTATGCCTCTTGTGGAGAAAAAGAGGTAAACCATGTGTGAACCAAGTATTATTTCTCATTAACTTTATACTTTGGGAGTGATGCAAGGTTGTCAACAAATTTAGGAAAATTGTTCCAAAGGAATTTCCAGGCATATTCAAGATCAAGAATAAGATACATTTTCCTAATCTGAGTAAAACATACTAAACTTACAGTTAACTAAAAAGGAATGTAGCCCAACTGACCTGTCAGTGTTCAAAGAAGCACTGCTGCCACTGAAGCTTTGCGTCATGGCTGTGTGGCAGCATGCTGGCTGCCCTCGCAGACTGCTTCAGTCCTAATGGTCATCACAGCTCCATCTATGAGGCTGCAGGCATATTGAAGCAGAGTAAATTGGATGTTCCGGGGCTGACCTCTGCTGCCACGACCTTCACCTACCTCTCTGACCACAAGCTTTAAATCAGCTGGCACATCCCATTCACAACTCTGGCTGAAGGTTCTGCAGAAAGGCCAGCAGACCCATTCACTGAGCAGGACCACGGGCAATGAGAAAGGACAGCACTAGTCAGGTCAGCACAGGCTCTTTGTAGGAGCTGGAGCTAATGGCACAGCAAGCACTAAAAACACAAATACTGCCATTCACTATGTAAGCTTGAGAATGGCAGAAAACACATAATGGATTTAAAGGGACATAGAAAGCAACGCCTCTTTCATCAGGACGCAGCCCAAACAGGTCTTCACTCAATCACAAGCAGTTTTTTGATTTGTAGGCAAATCCACAAGGCTCATGAGTATTTCTTCAAGACCATGTTTCCACTGTTCTTTGAATTTTGGGTGACTGAGTAAAAAACTTAGGTTAAATTAGGATGAAATGGAAATGCAGCAGTGTTCACTGATTGACTGAATGTAGATAGATCTAAATGAAAAAAGTGCCCAAAATTTTCAAAGCATAGTGGCTCTACTGCATACTCTAAATTCTGGATCCCAGATGGATGAAGAAAAGTAAGTTCCCCAACATTAGCAATGGCTGGTTCATATTCAAATGTTTATCTTCTCTGTGTCAGTACATGGCAGCAGATAGCTCAACCCAATAGTAGGTTGACACACTCAGCTCATTTAGCTTTTACACGATAAGAAATTAACCCAACCTAGGTGAATTCAGCGGAATGTTTCTATTGTACATGATATGGAATAACCTCCACAACCACATGTACATGCAGGCAGAACATCCTTGTACAATGGTTGCATGTATTGTTATGGAATTCTTTGTCATCCCTTAAAGAAAATACTGTCAGCCAGTCAAAAAATTTAGACTGAGGCGAAAACAAGGAAGAAAAGTAAATTGTGACTTGCAAATTCCTGTGGTGGACTGGTGTACTCCGTCTCTCAGCCAGTGGCAGCTGGGATAAGCTGCGGCCCCCCACAACCCTGAACTGGTTTGATCAGTTATAGAAAATGGATGCATAGTAGGACATGCAAAACTGAAAACTTCGAAAAACTAAATACATCTCAAAACTACTTAGCTGAGTTGGCAACAAATTATTAACGTGATTTATGATATTCTAAAAAGAGCTTCACAGAGATGCTGCAAAGCTGAAGTGCAATTTTAGCAGCCAAGTGGGGAAAAACAGTGTACATTAGAGGCCAGTCTCACCTTTAAGACTGCAGGGTTAACAAGAAACAAGCTTTCAGAGCTTGGTTTTCCAAATACAACTTGAAGCTGATAAATTCATACTGACATAAATTTAAGTTGAAGCCTAATGTCAGCGCTATATTATTTTTATGTTTATTTACTCTCCATTAACTCTAGGTATTGTTTTCATTGAGTTTATGATGAGGAGAGAGAAAATATCCCTGTGTTTACGCTGAGAGGAAACTCCAAAAGCTCTGGAGGAAGCTGACGGTCTTGATGACGTACACAGCTAAATCAACTGCAATAATCTGCAGGCCTGATATTGACTTGGTGATAATTGGTCTGTGGGCTTAATGAGCTTAGTTTACACAACAGCCACAGATCAATCTGGCCCCTCCCCTATCCCCAGTTCAATATTAGAGGTTGAGAACACAGACTAAGCTTTCAGATGCACAGAAGCCAGCCTGCTAATCTGAGCAGATTACAAATGCCATCATAGTTAGAAATATGTCAACGAGGGGATCCTGTGTGATAATTAGTGACATAGTTTTTGAGCACAGCATTGTGAGTGAAAAGACACGAGGGCTCAGAAACTGAATTTAAAAAATCTATTGTAGCTTCCCTGTCATGGGAAAGGAAGACATCTGGTGGGACATCTCATAACTAATCAGCTTAGTTGGAAGCTAAGTGATGTCATTTTGTATAAAAAGAGCCTTGATGATGAGGCGAGTTTCACCTCTCTGTAGAATACTGTGTAGACTCACATAAAAGCGAAAAGAAATAGGTTGATGATTTTATAATCCCTGTGCATGATGTCATGAGATGATTCAGGAAATCTGGAAAATCTCTGTATGCAAGGCACAGGACTGAATAACAACACTGAATGACCACAGACTTCATGCCCTCCTGCAGCACAGCGTGAAGCACGCACACAGTTCTGAGGTTGTAATCAGTGCAAGGGCTCATGGGCTAAAGTTTATCTAATAGTTTTATTGTGCTGATGGACCCAAATTCTGTATTTGTTTTGTGACACCCCACACACATTTCATGTAATGTATTTCAGAGGGACTCATGGTTTGTATGTCAAGCACGTGTTGTTTGTTTTGTTGAAGGGATGGAAGACATGATCTGACAATCCAGTCATTCATCCATTTTCCACTCTGCTTCATCCTTTTCAGGGTCACAGTGGCTGGAGCCCATCTCAGCTGCCATTGGATGAGAGGCGGGGTACACCCTGAACAGGTCGCCAGTCCATCACAGGGCCACACAGAGACACACAACCGCACACGCTCTCACTCACTCCTAAGGACCATTTAGAGTCACCAGTTAAGCTAACATGCATGTTTTTGGACGGTGGGAGGAAGCCGGAGAACCTGGAGAGAACCCACGCAAACATGGGGAGAACATGCAGACTCCACACAGAAAGGCCCCAGCTGAGGTTTTCAGTCCAAGATACAAGTCCTTGTTTCCGCCACTAATGAGTTTTGGACGATCAAAGGTAAACACAAACTAAAGCAGTTATCATGAAAAGTTGAATGGATATGCATGCACTGACAGATTTAGCAGTTGTCCTTGGGTCCTCTTTTAATTGCCAATGGGCATCTCCAACATCCATAGATACTGGAAAGAACTGTCAGAAGCTCAGCATCCATCTATCACTGTGTCAGTCCTTATTCACTGAGCTGTGTGACTGTGTGCAGGGTCCACTCTGTGCTGAGTGCTGCAGTCAAGTAGAAGTCAAGAGGGTTGATGAGAGCATGCTAGGGGGCAATCATTCTTGAAAAAGTGATTGGATTTTAGCCTTTTATACTCTGAGAGAAGTGACCCAACAGGCTGGCTACCCACACCTTTACCATCCCCCTCCCTCCTAAAAACACCACCACCAGTTTTTGGTCGCCTCTTATTGCCCCTGGGGTAATGAGACTCAAAGGCACACACTCACCCAGTATGACCCTACCATGTGGTCTCAGGCCACCTCCGGCCAGGTCCCAGCCTTTTCCTTCCCCTCTCCCCACCCTTCTCAGCTCATGGAGCTCTGTTGACACATCAGTAATTGAGCAGGGATAGATAAGGGCCAGCGGATAAGGCCCAGGGGTCCTGACACTGCTGAAAAGCCAAGAACAAACACTGTGTGTCCCAATGCAAGGCTTATTTGGCTCTGTTGTCTCTCATTTCCCTGATTCCCCATCTTTGTGTCGTTCATTCTCTGTAGACCTGACAATGCTTAGGGCTGAGCTGTGGTCAAGATCAACACATCTTTTCTTTAGTAGTGTAACTATGAACTGAAGACATTTTACACTGCTGATTATATACAGCTTTAGATGATGATGTCACTATTTTTGTTGAGTCCCACTTTGTTCAACCCTTAGAATTTCTTTTTTGTTCATGTACAGTACATCTCTGAAAAATAATATTGCTTCTGTTTTGTGCTGAAATCACTGTTGATCCATTTGAAATGTTGATTATATCTGCCATGACATCAGCAGAAGTTTACATTGAGAAAGGTGAGCTGATGTCAACATTTTGGAAAAGACTCTTTATCTGTACTCATTCCTACTGATACATCCTCCAATTTAAAGAACTGTTTTCTTCTCACCCCATATCATTCACAGGGGAGTAGTGAGTGGGACAGTTTTAGGGACCCATCTAGCCACCCACTGCAGCTTTATTACATGTCACATGACTTTGTCCTTTATCCACCTGGTATGTGACTGATTTGTGGGACCACAAATAATTCATACACATTTTGCTAATTTTCCTTCAAAATAAAAGGTGATTAGCCACATTACTGATAGACATATGAAACACAGTATGCACATGCTGTGCAGCAAGTTAATTCTACAAGGTTTCCTTGTGATTGTTCACAAAGCAGAAACTGTCACTGTTGTCATTTTCAACATTTATCATATTCATTTGAATTTTTATCAAAAAATGTTTGTCATCATAATTTTGAACACTGAAATGAACATGTGTTGTCACAGCATTACACTTGATTCTAATTGACTTTTTGTTATCTGATCAATCGACTTAAAATGTATTTAAGTCATTATGACGTGAGGATTTAACCTAAAGCTGTGCTCCAAAACCTTTTATTTCTCGTAAAATAATAGGAATATGAGAGGTTAAAAATGAATCTTTTTTAAAGCAGTCTGATGGTGCAGCTACAGTTTTAACAAATATATGTTATCTGCTCCGAAAGAACACGATTTCCCCTCTGAGTTTTGCATTAAAAGGCAGTAAGGCCAAAGAAAATCAGGGTTTAAATAAAGAGAGGCAGAACATGTTGTTAGCAGGACGTACAAGCGTGATAAATTTCTGTTCGTCTTTTGTCAGTGAATACGTCTGGGCCCATATGCTGGACTACAAAGCTATGTGAAAGCAGCGTTTAAAAAGCCAGGCCTACCACATTAAAGCCTATAACAATCTCTGTTCATGGTAAGTTATCACTCTCAATTAATCACCTCCCACAATAGGATTTCTGATGTGTTCAAGCCGCATGAAAGCTGCAGGTCAGGCCAAGGGCAGACTGACTCTCAGCCCCCATTCTCCATCTCCTCTTGCTTCATCACATCTCTCTGTTGCTGCCAACTTTACATTTTTTTTCTTATTTCACAAGCTTTCTTAAAGAAAGACAAAGCTGAGCATAGCACCATCCAAAATAAACAGGAATTAATGTAGGCGTGGATATCTGAGTGCTTGTGTGGAGCAATGGCCTCTATAGTGTACTGACTGACTGACCAACTGACTGGCAGGCTGGCTGAGAGCCTTTCTGCCTGATTCAAACCCCTCCCTGCTCATTCCACTGGGACTGTGTTAGCCTATGAATGGTATTGTATTGTTAGTACTCTCCCCATTCCTGCACTGTTGAATGGGTTTAACCACTGGTTTAGATTCAGTTACACGGTTTTGGTTGAAAGTGTCTCCCTCCCACTGCTTTGGACTCCATGGTTTCCTCGGCTGACCTGTTTAGAAGCCTCCATGGAAATGTCATGTTGCCCCTCCCATGGGCTGGACCCAACATTTACTTTGATAGATAACAAAAGATTCACTTGAAAATGGTTTGAACCATCGGGTCTATTTTAACCATAAAGTGTCAGTTTATGGTGGAATACAAGAGTGTTGTAATGGATCACTTTGGTGTGGAGAATGTTCTGCTTCATCTCCTTAAACAGTTTCTGAAAATTCTGATATGATGGCAGATATGGGCCCAATATGTGTAACTTATTTTTAGAAAATCTTAATGTGTCATGCTCAACATTAGTCTTGAGCTCAAGACCCCATCCAGCATTTATTAGAGATCAGCCTAGAGTGTGAAAACTTAATTATCTGTATGACAAAGTAACAGGGCCTTGCCAACTGAGTGTAAATGTAGTTTAGGTAAATTCTTTTTAGAATTCCTTGTTTCCTGTTTCCTTTACACTTGCTGTTTAGTTAGGATTAGACATCATATCATGTTTGGTAATAAACTAGGTGGTTAAGATTTGGAATGAAATAGTAAGGTTTCAGGCATGTAAGACTAGTCAAGTATTGTGATTTGGTTTAGAATCCAATCCTTCATAACTTTGATATGGCGTGTTGGATACTGGCATGGAAACATAGTTTTGTGGACTTTTTAAAGCTGTTGATGTATTTTTTTCACCATTACTGTTCCATGACCTTCATTACTGTTAGTATTTTGAGATTTCTAACCCCAACAATGCACTTAAATTAATTCAAACCTCAAAATATATATGAATGTATTATATTATCTCTCATTACTGATTTCAATAGTTTATCTGTGGCATTTCTTGTTGTACTATAAGCTTAAAGGGGTCAAACAAACATCAGTGTAATTTAAGGTGGAGGACTCAGTGTGTTGGATACTTCCCACACCGTTTCTCCAACTAAAAGAGAAATTCAAGTTCACGGACCCAATATTTCTCTCAGTCCAATTCCCATTGGTCCCCTGGTGTGTTGGCACAGGACAGCCCTGTAATCAATTAGCAGTTTTCCCCTTGGGTTTCTGTCAATTAGCTTCCTCAGTGATTGGGGATATGACTATTTTATTAGAAGAGCCAGCTGCCCTCCACCCCTGCTAACTACATCACCTTCAGCTAGTAACCCAATAACAGCATGTTTATTTGACATTTATTAGACAGATGCCACCTACTCCAGCTTTGAGCCCAACATGATCCTCAGTAAAACAGCATTTATATGACTTTTCACTTGTGGATTCTGATGTAGAGAATTTCTTCTAAAGGATTTTGTTCTGCATTTTTTCAGAACTCATATCAGCAATAACAGTCACCTCAGCTTTCTTTCAGCTTATTGGAGTGATGTTTCGGCTACTTGAGATTGTAAAAAAAATGCACCCATGTTTCAAATTCCCTTGTAATTTATTTACAGAATTTCTGTGTTTGTTGTTACAGTTATGCAAAATGTTAAGTTGTCATGATAACTCTGATCACATTAATGGAACTCTTTTCATTTCACAGTCCATTTAGAAAGTAAGAAAAGATTAGTTCACAAGAAAAATGTTTCTTTTTTGATAAAAACACCAGTTTACTTAAGAATTAGTTTACTCAACAATCAGTCTTTTTTCCCACACATCTCCGATAATCAAATAAGAGTATTTCAATGTTGGTTGCAGCTTCTGAAGTCTAAATTTCGAAATGTTCATGTATTTCATCATTCGGCTAAATCAAGAAAAACGAAGAACTTGGCAAGTCTAGAACAGACATGTGGATCAGAACATAAGCACTAAAAAATAATAACATTCAGTATACATCTGAGCTTTGGAGGACTTTTGTGTTCTTCACACTGCTCTAATACAGAAGTGAGTTTCCATGGATACCGACTTTGGCTATCTTTTACAGCTTGTTGGTGACGCTCAGGAGGGTTTCCTACTTTATGTCTGTTTATCCTTTCACAGCCATTGGTCTGCAGGAACAACACGTATAGTGTAGGTGCCGAGGCTCACTGTAAAAGTAATTGGTTTAATTGGAGTTTGGATAAAAAGCGGTGGCTGGTTGTTGAGGGCTTCCTGCCGAGTGTGAGCACTTCTGGTTTAATCACAGTCATTCTGGCGCTGGAAGTGTTCCCAGTCAGCAGTGGACACTGGCCACTCACAGGCTGACTTACAGTACAACCAGTTGGGCTTCAACTGCAAAAAGTGGTAGAAGGAAACAGTCAACTTTTTGTCCATTTTGTTCCTGCTCTGCGTCCTGGTCATCTCCACTTCAACTCATCTGGATTTACGGTCTCATTCTGCACATTAACTGGGAAGTAATGCTTATTTGAAAGTCATTTTAGAAAGCTTAATCCACTGCTGATGCAAATAACTTTCCAGTTGCCATGGATACACATCATAACAGCAGAGGAGATCATGTTTCTCCAGTTTTAGCTTCTCTTCATTGGCTCCCTGTTAGATTCAGAATAGAATTTAAGATTCTTCTCCTCACATATAAAGCTCTTAATGACCGAGCTCCATCATATCTTAAAGATCTCATTGTAAGATATTTTCCTAACAGAGCACTTCGCTCCCAAACTGCAGGTTTACTTGTTGTTCCCAGAGTTTCTAAAAGTAGAATGGGAGGTAGAGCCTTCAGTTATCAGGCCCCTCTCTTGTGGAATAAGCAGCCAGTAAATGTTCGGGAAGCAGACACCCTTTATACTTTTAAGATTAGGCTTAAAACTTTCCTTTTTGATAAAGCTTATAGTTAGGGATAAAGGTAATCCTGAAACATCCCATAGTTAAGCTGCTATATGCTTAGACTGCTGGGGGAGCTCCCGTGATGCACCTCTCCTCCCACTGCTCTCTTTAATTCAATTCAATTCAATTTTATTTATATAGCGCCAGATTACAACAATTGTCATCTCAAGGCACTCAAGTAATATAGTCCAATTCAAGCCAATTGGAATTCAATTCATCGTAATCATAATCCAATTAAATCATATAGAGCCAATTCAAAATAATATCCTAGCTAAGGAAACCAACAGATTGCACCGAAACTTGTCTTCAGTCCAATCTCCCGTCCTGAGCGTGCCTGTGGCGACTGTGGAAAGGAACGACTCCATAACGCCATTCAAAGGATATCTGTTGGAACAGGGAAACACAAGTTAATAACCACAATAATGTCACATGTACATAAAATCATTTGAGAAATTAAACAGGGGGAAAAAGAGAGCAAAGTGAGGAAAGGTGTGACAGATGAGGTCTTTACTCTGCATGTACATATGACATCATTGTTGTCATTAACTTGTGTTTCTCTAACTTCTTTTTCTAAAATTTAAAAAAAACAAGCATTTTTATGTATGGATATTTTCATCAGTAACTGCACATATATTTTGATTTCGAATGTACCAGGGTATATTATATTATATTATATTATATTATATTATATAATTTTTTGTAATTAGTCTGCACTTTTTGAGAAAAAGCGTCTGAATCGCTTTTATCCAACTGAACGACAAAGCAGAAATCTGTTCATCAAGTGGGCCAGATTAGAACTTTTTTTACCCAACTATGTCCGCTACCAAAAGTTGTCCCTGCTCTCCTAGTTTGAATAGGAATATGCTTCCATTTGAACACATAAACTCCATAAACGTATCTTTTGCATGTGGGCTTTTGTTTTTGATTGATTTGACGTCCACATAATACTAACTTTCTCCATCCTATCGGCTGACTAAAATGGCCTTTTTGTGCCACTTGACTTTCTCTCTCACACACAGCCGCATTTGTCTTGCAAATCCTTCCCTGCTGCGTCGCGTTCAGGCGAGGAAAAGAGAGCAGTCGGACATCAGTGAAGTTCAAGCCAGCGAACAAGCGGAGAGGCTGTTCCATAGCAGAAGCTTTTGTCGATATCAAAACGGAGAGCTGGTGAAAAATGATGCATGCTTTTACATCTCTGAATCCTGGCAACTGACGAAAGGGGGGGGGGGGGGGGGGGGGGGGTATAAAAATCCTCCCTGGAGGCTGAAATCAGTGTTAAAGCAAACAAAAGACCCCCGGTCTCAACGGGTTGAGTGTCCGCTAGCGCGCGACGGGGATCAACAACGCAGAGTGGAGGAGATGGATGGAGACGCACACGTACAAACGGCCGTGACTTCAATTTGCATTTTAGTAATTTATCACTTTTTTGTTGAGTTATTCGGGGATTTAAAGAGTCAGAGAAAGAAAATCGATCATTTGTCAAAGTTCGGGTGGAGCTGTGAGGTACAGTTTTTCATCTGGACATTAAACCGCGCACGAGTCACCGTTCACAGTGGTCATTGGCTTACCTGCGTCCACTGGTCTTTCTCCTGCCTTGAAATGCAGTCTGAAATCTGCCCAGTCTAGTTCATTTCCATTTTCAAAAGGGCCTCTGTGTGAATAGACTGTAATATTTCATGACGGGGCACGTAAAAGCTGTGCACAATGCCTCTCATATCCACCCTGCTTTCAGTTGTGACAAAGATCATAGCAAGAGGTCTTTATGACTAATTCATTCAAAGGCGCATCTCTTATCCTCTGGCGCGGAGGTCAGCCCGTCGTGTTCAGTGCACCAGGAGGGTTTTCAGGGGCCAGAGGCGGCCAGCTGGCTTTATCTCTCTCACACACACACACACACACACACACACACACACACACACACACACACACACACACACACACACACACATTAAGTTTTCCCCAATACCACAGTGAGCAGAGAGGGAATACTCGAAAAGGCAGGCTGTAAATTCCACTGCAGGAAAACACACACACACACATGCACGCACGTATGTATGTGCGTGTGTGTGAGTAAGAGACAGAGGTGTTCCCTTAGAATACACTGGAAGTGATATCATTATTATATGTCGCATTCGTGCTGGTATTACTTCTGACGTGTTAAAGTCAGTTTAATGTGTTGAATGATGCACGAGCCTACTGAAACGTCGGCACTGATATATTAGTTCTAATTTTCTCGTTACATTTATTTTCTTAGTATTAGGGTGAGCGATAGGGTGACCAACGTCACTTAATCTTTCAGAGCTCCTTTAAGGTCAGTCATGGACAAAAAACCTGCGGTATATTAATACCACACAGCACGTATTTGCTTCCCTCGGTGACGCGCGGCCACATCGCAGCATGCAGCAGACGCCCAGTTGTGTTATAAATTCAAACTGGAAGCAAGTATTTACGCATGAACACGCAGGAACCGGGATCAAAGATATTATTAGAATAGCATTGTTATACAATGACTAGAAGTTACAGTTTCAGTTGGGCATGTTCTCGCTCCTTCGTTTCTGCTTGTTCAGTACATACATTTTAATAGGGGGGGGGGGGGGGGGTAGCTGCAGAAGTAAAATTTTCGTGTAAAAGGGCTTTTTGTTACCTTCTCATAGAGATTCACACGTGTATTCATTTTAGTGCTGAATGAGCTGAAATCTTTATCTAATCGTTTATCCTTTTTCAGGTCTATGTAGCACCACCCGCTCTCTTCTCAGTGGAAAACTCTATTCGTGCGCCCCTGTGGCCACTTGCCACTTGTGGCACAGGCGCATAAAGTTGGATTTTTCAAGAAGTTTAATTTCACAGAAAGAACATAAGTTTGAATCTCAAGTGCTTTGAGGGTACAAAAAACAGCATCTTAGCACCATATGTTTAACGACTACGGCCGTCCAGTCTTTATTAAAGGCAAAAAGTGGTCCTTTAAAAGTTGGAAAGGCTCCTTTATTTGAGTTAGATGGAGCACTTGCGCACAAAACCAGCAGCGCGCATTGCCATTGACTCGCCCTCTTTCTTTTTCTTTCAGTAGTCTGAAGCGGCCACCGTCATTGCCCGTTTCACTCCAGCATAAGCTTTTCATCTCCAGGCTTTGTTCTCTGTGAAAGTAATGCTGCGAATCAAAGACATGACAATATTTTCCATCAGCTTGGAGACCTGGGACAAGAGCCCTCGAGCTTTGGCAAAAATCAGGGCTGGTTATTCATCCTGTCACTCCGCACCTGTGGTCCCGCATTCAAAGTATACAGACCTGTCCCTATTAACATTAATTATTCACAAACAACACAAAGGCTGAAATAGAGCAGGTTGAAGTCTGTTTATGGCTCCTAAACGTTTTATTCCTCTGAAGATGTGCCCATAGCTTTTCTCTTTACCACAAACGAGTGCCCGTCTCTTTTTCAGTCTTGAGTAGCCCTACAGTTCAGATTTTACAATCGCAGCATCTGCTTAATCTACCGAATGAAAATATGACACAAAACAGAGCTAATAAAGGATTTGTTACGTCTCAATAATGACTTACCCTCACGAGAAACAAAGATGCATGATGGTGGGAGCCGTATGGTTCCGGGGGTACTCGGGAAGGTTTACGCTCTTGTGAAGAAAGCACCAGGTGATGACAAGAAAATTGCCATTCCCAGGAGGAGAACACACCAAATCCACCTCCTTTCTCTCCTTGAAAAAATAGAGGACATAAATTAAATTGGCTTATCAATGCGCAGCCAAAAGAACTCCCTGTTAATTGGCTGCGGGTGCACAAAACAAACGCAGGACACGTTTGGCCTGTCTGGCCCGAGTTGCGCTTTCAGCCTGGTGTCACGTCATTGAAAATGTGTTTTTGTTATTGCAAAACGTCATGCTTTACAGCAGCCATATTGTACTCCGGACAAAGGCTGATGGAACATTAAAGACGTGGAACACGGTGCCAAATCCATCTCGAAGACACTACAAGGGCCTCTCTTTGCTTGCTTTTAGGCAGCTGCTGTCCAGGGACTCGAGCGCAAGGAAATGAAAAGAGACAAAGTTTGAACAACCAGGTGCCTCCCTGGAGACAGATCCCATCTAGTGGGACAAGGACATAAAGATGTATTTCAGACCATTAAGGTCACGTCTGACAACAGAGGGCGTCGTGAGGGGGACGGTCCCCTCTGACTCCGCTCTCTCTTGCTTCCTTCTCGGTCATTGCCAAGCAGACATCTGTTGGATACGTAAGGCTCATCCCCAAAGCAAATATGTACGTACGTACAATGTACCGGTGGAGTGTTGAGCAGGTCAGCCTCACAAACTTCTTGCTGGATAGAGAAATGCTTCCAAGGTTTTAATAATGACTGCGGGGCAGTGCTCCCCTTGCGGGATAATCTGCAAGTCAAGCCGATTTGTCGCTCTTGTTCGGCGTCTCCCCAGCGCGCTAACATGTGGCGCAAAGCGGATTTGGGAGAATTAGAGATGGTGTAACCTCTTACTTTCTACCAAATGTGTTAATCTAAAGCTAAAGACCGACTAATGTTGCTTTAATCACAAAATAAGCCGTGACCATTATGATATGTTTATTTTCTTATTTGTTCATTTACGGTAAACCTCAGACACCAGCAGAACAGACGTTGTCAACCACCGACGCGTAAAAGGTCCAACTGCTGTTTCTCACGCCAATACGTCAATAATTCTCAAAGAAGCTTAAGAAGTTTAGAAGTTTAAACAGCACCGCGAAAAAAAGTAGAATGGCTGTAGTTCAGCCTATTGTATAGCTGTGGATGAAACATTTAAAAGTAAAGTACTTGTTACGATTTCTTCAGACAGTGACACAAGAGAGATGTGAGCGCAGCTTCATATCAGAAGTAACCTGTCACAAACTGTGAGCTAGCACGTTATTTAAGCTGCGGTTGCTTCTGTGTGCTCCTTAATAAGTATCAGAAGTCCATGAAAAGCGGGCCTACACGGTCACGGCAAGTAGTTAAAAAAACTTAACGGAATGAAGAAGCTGCGTTAACACGTGTGTGTTTGAAATGTGTTCTCACAAAGTGATGCACAATTCCGACGGCATGTCCCGAGCCTGAAACGGTTCAGGTGATGGAAATGGCTGCTTCTTCTCTGAAAAGGAGACTCTTCATAGTTTTACGTTTTAAGTCAGAACATCAAAGAATTTAGGGTTTTTTTCTGCTGACGGGGAGTCAATTTAAGACGTCAGGCTTGAGTTAGATGTTTGGTTTTGGCATTCAGAGAGCTTTCAGAGGTCAGATGTCCATCCTCCGCGGCTCCGTGCGTTGGTTCTACAGCACTACGTAGGAAGCTGCGCGCTGCGTGTCTGTGCGGTGAATCAGCGGCCTTTGAGCTCAGTGGCGAGCCTTTTCAACCAAATTACCGCTTGGCGTGGCTCATAATGTCCCCGCCTGTGGAGGACGGAAGGAAATAAAACCTGTCAAACAGTAAAATGCTCCGGCTCTTTTAAGGCTTGCCAAGCCCCTACCCAGAGTGAAGAGGTGGTCGGGAGTATTTCAGCCTGTCCCTTCCGCTTGACTGCGAGCGGACCAAAGGATGTAGAGTGGCTCTTTGCGCCCTGCGCACTAAAAAGCATCAACTGTACAAAGATGCGAGAAACTACAATGCTACCCCTGTTTATTCCCCCGACCCGCTAATACCGTGGCGCAATCAAAGTGGAACTGGCCCTCCCGTCAAACAGATGAAGTTGCACTGACTCGCTAACATTTGACTTTCTAATGGCTGTAATAGGATTACATGCTCCTGTAATGAGAAGAGGATGTGGACAATCTGCTGAGGAAAGAGAGAGAAAGAAAAAGCTCTCCGTCAAAATTTAGGATAAATAGGAATCTTTATAGGGAAAAGAAACAGCCTAGTTCCATGTTAGCCGTGAGAATCCTCCGACAGGACAAAAAAAACTGCGCTAACTCACCTGCTGCGTTGGACGGTTCTAACTCGAACTTCTGGATCTGAAGAGCGGCTGCAGCGGTTCCCCTTCAGCCGTGTGTTCGCAGCTCAGGCCCACATGGTTCATATAAGAGGCAGTGTGTTGGTGGAGTGGGGGTAGACACATGATGGAGGGATGCCGCTATCACGGGAAAATCTGTCCCGGCAGCACCTGGTAGCACAGAGCGGCATTCAGCAGCTTCCCACCACAGTCCTACACGCCCTCGTGCGCCTTAAACGCCTTCAGCTGCTGTGGGTATACAGTCTGTTCATTAGCATGTCATTTGCATATTGACATCACATAAATATGTCCTGCATTACTTTGCTTTAATAGCCAGGTTCTCAGACGTTCAGAGCTGACATGTTTTATCCACCTGCGGTCACATGTGCGCGTTTGGAGGTATTCACGGTGATGTTTTCATGTCGTAAAGTTGCTGATAAATTTTAAAAATGTCTCAGTAATATTAAGCACCAGAAGCTTTTGTGTAGTTTGACACCGTCTGGCTTCAGAGTCAAAAGTCAAAAAGCACCGAACAAGATAAACAAAGCACAAGATATGCGGCTTTCAGAGGCCGTGGGAAATTTAGTTGATGATAATTAATGTTAATAATGTTTCTAATAATACACCGTCCTGCTAACGGTGTGTTAACGAGATGATGGACGTATTTTAGTGGCTGCATGACGTCAGTCAGGTCACGTCATATCTCTACATTGTCTGTGCAGTAAAGAAGCAAAATGATTTATTTATGAAGTGCTTTTATTTGCAGAATAAATCCTTGTACACCAAAATAAAAATAGGATTTTTCTTATCGTAGTTAAATTAATAATATGTATATATATGAACTGTGAAAAAATAAATACATGATTGCCTGTTGCTTTAATTACAAAAATAAAATTATCAACATGATAAAAGTATCGGAGACAGCACAGCGCGTGTCCCCGCTCACATCACACACATTAACATAATGACTTCACATGTCCAGCCGGTGCTGCTCAGGCCACCAGGCCGAACGGAGGCTCGTTTTCGATGTCTGTGAGGCCCGCCTTGCTGTGCAGTTTTAGGGGGTCTTCGGGTGTCCAGACTTTGGTGGTACGGATTATGTTCTGCTCGCGGAGCTGCTTTTCATCGGACCAGGACAGAGAGTGACCGGCCAACGGAGGCAGACCGTAGTCCGGGTCGCTTGGCGAGGGAGACCCTGGGAGGAGAAAAGTGACACCACGAACATTACTGAGATGCTTCATCTGCAGCAGCAGCACTCAGACGGGTGGGCTTGAACGAACTTACTTGTTCCTCTGTGGCAGATAATGACCTTCTTAGGCTGCGCGTGCGTCTCGCTGTTGGGGTTTCTAATTGGCAGGTCAGACTGCACCAGCTCGGCCAGGAAG
Organism: Leuresthes tenuis; assembly: GCF_036924035.1. Classification (NCBI taxonomy): domain Eukaryota; kingdom Metazoa; phylum Chordata; class Actinopteri; order Atheriniformes; family Atherinopsidae; genus Leuresthes; species Leuresthes tenuis. The sequence continues at coordinate 27,625,957 of NW_027325368.1, read as the reverse complement.
TTAATGTAGCCGATCGCAAGCCGCAGAGTGTCCACCTTGGAGAGTCTTTTCTCGTATGGAAGAGTCGGGATGTGGGAACGCAGCCCCTCGAACGCGTCATTGATGGACTGCATCCTCCGGCGCTCCCTGACGTTCGCAGCCTGCCTCAGCTGCTGCATCTCCATCTCAGATCTCAGTCGCCTCCTCCGCTTCAGCAGCGGGCCGCCTCGGTGGCCCCTGTGCGGGGACAGGTCAGGGGTGCTGTCAGCGCAGCCATATGAGAAGGTGGAAGACGAGGAGGAGAAGGACAAGTTGCCGACGTCGTAGTCTCCATCGTGAGGCGCTGCTCTGCCACCGCAGTCTTTGCTGTAATAGTCCTGGAGATGAGTGGTGAGGAAGTCCACGTCATCATCTAAAAAGTCATCAGTGTCCAAATGCCCGTCTCTCGAGGACTGGTCGGTGAAAAATTCGTCATCGTCAAAATAAGGAGGGGAGGAGAGAGAGTCGAGTCCGGAGAGAGGGTCCAGCACAGAGTCCATGTTTGTACCTCTGGCTCCTGCTGCGGAACAATGACACTTTTCTTCTTCCAACAACTCGTTGTTCTGAGCTGGATGCTCACGGTCAAAGTTTTAGTCGAAGAAAAGGCACGCGAGGGGTCTTTATAGCGACATCCATAGTCGCGTGCCGTTTGCAATGTGGGCCAACCAATCACAGCTCGGTCCGTGAGGCGCACCTCGAGATAATCCCCAGAAAACCACACCCCCAGTCCCTGACAGTCAGGACGTCTCAACTCTGAGCTGTCAGCGGCTGTTGTCCTGCAGGAGCGTCCGCAGACATGATTTAATCTGTTTTAATTATTCTGTTTAAAGGAATAAATAAACCCGAGCCGCCCATGAGCAGGTTGTAGAGTAAGCAAACTATCACATGCAGGACATAAAGTGTGAGGAGGAACAGCGAGTCTGTCATCAGAAAGGTGAAATCTGTTTTTCTTTTCATATCTTTTCATCCTCAAATCATAAAAGAGCTGCGAGCTCAACGCTGACCTTAATGACCAGGAAATATTTTTTAAAAGCTGTGTTAACATCAGCAACAATGATAAGAATAAGCATGAGGATGATCACAGTATTAATGATAATAACGGAAGAAGCGACTCTGAGGTGTATCTGTTTGAACCATCAATGAATAAAGCTCCACAGAGCTCCAGTCTGAAGCCGCACATTTAAAGAGAGTCAGATCCCAGCTTTCCAGTTACAATAGCCAGAACAGAAAACGTGTTTCCTCACAGTCTGCGGGTCAGAGCTCTCCACTCCGTCATTTATTCTGCAGTAAGTGGCCAGCGCTGCTGCCACAAACACGTGCACCGGTGGAGTGGTCGATGCGCTACTTGTGCCAGACACTGCAGTTTTGATTGGAATAACTGGTCGGCAAATAATAGCTCAGTGGTGGGCTCCGGGGCGCGCGCCTCGTTGACACCTCACGCGACAAATTAAGGAACCCCGGTATAACGAAAAGAAGACTGCCCACTGATCTGTAAGTACACATCTATTCAGCCCATTCAGTGAAAAGAGTCACTTTGTTCTGCAGAGAAAACGACCTTCTGTAGGGGCAGGCGGCGTGCACGCGCACCGTGCATGTGTGGATATTGGTTGTGCGATAGAAAGCTGCAACCCGGACCATAGTCGTGGGAAGAAGGCCACTTGTGTCCCTTTGGCCACTCAATACAACACGCCGCGTGATAATGAGGCCTGTGTGGCTGTCTGCATGATGAAGCTGTAGCTGAGCTGCTGAGTCACACAACAAAACCATCTTTTATTAACACTTATGACACTCTGAAGTGTTCGCTGAATGAGCAGCGAGCACTCTTAGAAGCACTCTTAAAATTAGCTGAGCTCCCTGCTCAACCCAGGAAACCTGCGTGGAAGGCGCAAGCCCGAGCTGCAAGATGAAAAAGTAACGGTGAGGACAGTAACGCGCGCCTCTGCCGCTACGTTCACTGCAGCTTGCTCTCATGTTCGTTGCGTGTCTAGTTGAAACATCCCACGCATCTGTGTGTGTGTGTGTGTGGATAGATTCTATGTGAAACAGGTGCGCGCACAGCGCAGGGACGGGCCAGTGATTTCACTTCTCTTATTTTAACATTAAAACAATTTGTGCCGTTTGTGTGTGTGTGTGTGTGTGTTTGCTTTGCAGACTTTCTACAGACAACTGAGCCCCCACCCCCCCCCCCACCCCCCCACCCCCCACCACCACCACCACCCCCGCCTCTCCCTGAACCACTTGATAATTCGAACCGTGCAGGTTTTTAACGCACCGTGACTGCGCGCTCCACGCCGCTTCATTGATGAACGTGTCGTGTTTTCAACAGGCCGACCTGCGCGAGCGAACAAGTGGTTGGGTTCCCATGCAGGGCCCCGCTCTGCAGCATGCAGCTTGCTGGATGCGTTAAAAAAAACTCCAAAACCTGCTCTACCGGCCATCAGGCACGGAAGGGATTGCTGGTGAATGGACGCACTCACAATTAAAATCAAGAGCCACAGAAAGGCCAGATAATTCTGTGAGAATGTCCTTCTGATGTCAGACAGAGACGGAAGTGCTCACAGGTTGGTTGAAGCTGGTTTTCAGCAGCTCTTCTTTTTATTTTCACACTTTCAGTCCTTAAATGATGGATGGTTGTGATTTGCAGGAGCAAACAAATGTCACTCTGTGCTAAAATAACTAATTTCCGTTCCACATCATCGTTCAGGAAACTTTCAGGACTCAGAGCACTACTGTTACCATAGAGGAGGAATGTTTTCTTAAATCTAATCCTAAAATAGTGCTTAAAATATGGCTTGATATCTAGCATGAAATTCTGAATTGTGTCTTTACCTCAGTTTGCCTGCCAGACTGGAAAAGGAAATCCAGAAAGTGAACTATGGCAGACAGATGTGTGGAATTAGAGCTAACGCTAATCCTCCCACACAGTGATAATCCTGTAATCTCTGGCTACAAGGGATTATCCATCTGGATGACTATAACAAATTAATGGGATTTACTGCCGAGTAATTTGATGAGTTGAATAGATGCATCTTCAGCTGTAACAACAGCCACTTAAAGGCAGAGCATTCAGCTGCTTTTCCTAACATGGACATTTTAGAAAGTTTCATCACGTTTCAGCTGTGGGGCCAAAGAGTTTTGCTTTCAGTTAGCTGTCGTATCGCTCTGTATGACAGTCAACATTGAGTGGTACTGCATTTCACATGTGAGAACTTGACATATACCTTATGTTTGACCTGATGTCAGCAGCTGGACAGGTTGAACATTGTGTTCTCTGGATGCTCAAGCATGCGTTTTTCACGGCATACAGTTAAGAGTACTGGCTGAAAACAGGGGAGTGGAGTGGGGCTGCAGACATGTCCTAAGAGTTTGAAGAACCGTCTCATACAGACTGAACAGGTAGGTGTCTTCAAACCTTTGACTGGGACTGTACATCTAGCGATCTGTCTTTTCTCAAGCCCAGATTTTTTTTTCTTTTGTAACTGAGTATGAGACACTATTCCAACATGAACACAGTCCAATGCTTGTCACACCTGATTGCAATACTTAGCTACAACAAAGTAATTACTGATAAGACTTATTGTGAGGTTTTTTAATTGAATAACAGCTCAGCTTTGTTGCTCGCGCTCGTCCTGGCGGTCTGTGGATTTCAAACACTTACTCAGTGCAGTTATTCCACACTCTGACTCCCTGAGCTGTGTTTGTTGCACTGGAGGTTCATGATGTTTGGGTCTTATTTGGAACATATTCTTAATATTGGGGGCCAATGATTGGTTTCCTGCTCTACATAATTTGGGCTGTTCAACCAAATTTGAATTAAAAATTAATTTATTGATTTAACCTTATTGCAACAGACTTTAATGTAATCACTCCAAGGAATTTAAATTCAGATACTTTTTATAATTCTATATTATTTATCATACATTTCTTATTGGTGGAAGTTGAGCGATGTCCAAATATAAATTTAGTTTTACTTGTCAATTTCTTGTAATCAAACCAAATCTTTAGTTTATTTAATCCATTTTCATTCAGAAGTTCGTCCAAATCATTATCACAGCACAGTAATGACACATAATGTACAGGAAGAACAGCAGAAGACAGATAAAAGTCATAACTTTTCCCAGTCATGGGAGAAAATCCTAATTTCTTCACTCCTCTGTCCTCCTGCTTGTGATCTGGAAATTATTCACAGATTAAATAATTATAAATAAATAAAAATAATTTGAAGGAAAAGGCACCAGGAGCCAAAAGGTGGAGGAGAAAGTGTCACGTCTGTTAGTTTTGTTATGTTAAGTTTCTAGTTAGTTTTTAGTTTTTGCCGTGTTTTCCTTAGTTTTTCCTGCCCTGCCATCAGCTTCACTCATGTCACCAATTACCCTCCTCAGTATTTAGCTTCCAGGTTCTCTCATGCTCATTGCCAGAGCCTCACCTTCACTGTTGCCATGTCCCAGCACGCCTTGCCATGTCAGGTATCCTCATGGTTTCACAGTCATAGGCAGGTTTTGTTTTTCCATAGTTTAGGTTTTTGTTTACTGGCTCAGCCATGTTTTTTTTTTTCATTTCGTCTACAATGAATCAAGAGTTTTTCTTTGAAATACCTGCATCCAGGTCCTACCTTCACCACCACGACACGCTTCAACCCTTCGTTATGACAGAGAGCAGGCTGCAGGAGGAGCTATAAGCAAAGAAACACCAGTGGATCCTCTGTGCAAGCCTTTTGGTAACCAACAACATCCTGAAGAAGGATGTTAATCATAAAAAAATCAATCCAAAGTAAATTTGTCAGCAAGAATTGCTCCTCAGACAGAAATGATGAAATTAAATTACATCATGCTCTGATTCCATATCTATGTCACTTAAATTAGTGATTCCCAATCCTGGTCCTCGAGGCCCCCCGCCCTGCATGTTTTCTATGTTTCCCTGCTCCAGCACACCTGATTCAACTGAATGGGTCAGGTCTTTATGCTCTGCAGAAGGCTGAGGATGACTCACGATTGATTTAAATCATGATCAGCAGTGCCAAATGCTTTTTTAAATCCACAAATATCCCTGTAGCATCTTTCTTATTTTCAACTGCAGTTGTTACAATATCAACAAATTCCATTAGTATGTGTTTTTGGTCTAAACACATTTTTTGTGATGAATTTATATAAACCTCAAACCGTGAGTGTAATTAAATAGGCCTGTAGTTAGAGAGTAAATCTTACTCATGGGTACAACCTTTGCTACTTAAATTTGGTCAGGGAATATGCCAGTTGGTAAGGATAGGTTACAGATGTAGGTCACAACACATTCTATGATGCTTTTTACCATATCAATGCCATCACAGTCTTTTGCTTTCTAACCTTTAAATGATTGCCAAACAAGGACCAACACTAACAGAGAACTCATCAAAATAATTTCTGAAATGATCATTTTCATTGGTGGTTTTGATATGGGGCTGCATGGTGGTGTGGTGGTTAGCACCATCACCTCACAGCAGAGGGCTCCAGGTTCAACTCCCGGCTGGTTCCTTCTGTGTGGAGTCTGCATGTTCTCCCTGTGTATGCGTGGGTTCCTTCTGGGTTCCACTCCAGCTTCCTCTCACCGTCCAAAAACATGCTGTTTGGTTAACTGGTGACTCTAAAATTGTAGTTCGGAGTGAGTGTGAGCGTGCGTGGTTGTTTGAATTGTGTGGCCCTGTGATGGACTGGCAACCTGTCCAGGGTGGATGGATAGTTAAAAAATACTAGACTCTGACAAACAGAACTATGGTTTATTCCTTATTTCAAAGCCAATGTTTCTTTAAACATGAATGTTGTAATTTTACAGTCATGGCAACTTTAAACTGTAAAATGTAGAATATCTTCAGAAAGAAAATGATTTTGTACAGAGAGTAGTTTGATAAAATATATTAAGATATTGAACAATAGCAAGGCTTTCATATTGTGTGCAACCCCAAAATAATTATTTTATTAATTATGCCAAAAAGAATAAAATAAATATATTTCAGCTGGCTTTATTTCCAATCGTCACATGAATTGAATTAGCCAATCAATGGGCTTTTTACTGAAAAAAAAAAGGGCAGATTGTTTTCCGTGTTTCTTTTTTTAAATTTACAACAGCAGAGAGGAGAGAGCTGTATAAAGGGGGTCTGAAATGTGTTTCCATTGTGTTTCTATAGATCTGTGGTTCCCAAACTTTTCTCAAGGGTGTCATGATCCTTCTTGGCTGTGGTGTTTGTTTGGTTTCTGGGTCTTAGGCTGGTTGAGCAGGTTATTCAGGAAGCCCGGGGTGAATGCAGGACTAGCACCTGCTTTCCATCTGCGCTCATTAAGATGCATTCATAAGGATTTGCAGGAGCAACCAGTCTTCACTTGACTGTTCTCACTGATACAGTGGTAATTTGGCTGACTTCTGCACTCATTTTGTGGTGGAACCCTCTGTGTATTTATCTTGTTCTCTTATGCTCCCAGTGTCTGTTGCTCTCTGGATTTCCAAGCTAAATGATTCAGCTCTCTACTGTGGATTCTGAGACACCTGCCTGCCACCATTGACTCAGTACCTTCTTCGCCACAGCCAGCACCCTCCACTCTTGAAACCTTATTGGACTCGGTAAGGCAAAACACTCATCTTCTCTTGGACAAATGACCTCTCTGATTCATGCTATTCATCTCCCTCTCCTCCCATAGTTACCTGGACCATCTCATCTCTGCACCGATCTTTGATAAACCTGGTATTTACTCAAATCTCCCTGAGTAACATCTGACCTTGAGTCCGGTTTGTGAGTTAGCCCAGCTTTTGCCGTGAAAACATTTCAAGCCCCCGTCCCAAATCAAATTCTGGCTATTTCTTGTATTCTTGTCTTCTGCAGTGTTTTTTCAAAAGTAGTCTGTGATAAACTTTAATATGACTGCAACTTCACATGTGAACTCAAGAAATGACTCTGTGGAGGGGTCTGGGTGATGGACAGTCATCTCTCTGTTTCACATGTCCAGTTTGGTGCTCAAAGCATCCAGATGAAACCACAAACCACTGTCAGTTTATAGCTGCTATTTCTGTGTATCCAACTACCAGACTAATTACTGCAGAACAATCACTGGTTTTATTTCACTGCAAAGTAACATGACCAGTGCAGTGTTCTACACATTCAGCTGGCTGCTGGTGAACAACAGTCAAAACTAATGGTTACTTTAAAGTACTGGCCCAGTGTGTTACAGAAACCCAACACCTGCTGTTAATTTCCTTCACTAAATGTGGACATCTTGACTGACTCTTTGTCAGTAGGTTATTTTCTTTTCACTGACTATAAAAATAAGAACAAAGAGAAGCATGCCGTTCCATTGGTAAACCTTAGATTTTTCTTTACCCCCCACCCCACCCCCCGTAGGTGCAACCGTCACAGGAGGAACATGTTAATGTTATATCCCATGTTATCCGGATGAGAGAGAAACTGCAAAAGATGAGTGAGTTGGCCCAGGCATGCCTGGCAGATGCACAGGAGTCACAAAAAGCATGGTATGATTGTACAGCTAGAGAGAAGCTTTAATTCAGGACAAAAGGTGTTGGTAATGTTACCTACAAATGACGGCAAGCTGCTGGCAAAATGGCAGGGTCCCTTTGAAGTGCAGAGGAAGTTGGGCCCTACAATTTACCAGGTTGCAACTCCGGGGCTTCAGCGATCAAGTAAAGTGCTTCATGTCAACCTGCTTAAAGAGTGGATCCAGTGCAGTGAGAAGGGGGCAGAGGTGCTACTCGGAGGAAGAAGAGGTAGATCAATATTTACCATCACCTTCAGATGCTGACCTGGGTTTGAGTCATCTCACCAAAAAACAACAGTCTGAGGTAAAATCTTTAATTAATTCAGACATATGTCAAGAATATCTAGGTCGCCCAAATTTGGTGGAACATGATATTGTGCTGAAAGCTGAGGCATCAGTGAGACGTATGAGTTATAGGATACCAGAGCGCCTCCTGGGGGCTTTAAAGAAAGAAGTGGCTCTTACGCTGTCCCTGGGAATCATTCGGCCTTCAAAAAGTGAGTGGTGTAACCCAGTTGTCTTGGTTCCCAAGAAAGATGGAACCATAAGATTCTGCATCTACTTTAGGTACCTTAACTCTGTTTCAGAGTTTGCTTGATACCCAACACCACGAATGGATAAACTTACTGAGCGCTTGGGAAAAGCTAAATATCTCACCACCATTGACTTTTCTAAGGGCTATTGGCAGGTGCCTCTTTGTGAACGATCTCGTGAGCTGACAGCTTTCCGCACATCTTGGGGCTGTTTGAGTTTACAGTTTTGCCATTTGGTTTGCATGGGGCCCCTGCCACCTTCCAAAGACTGATGGACCAGGTACTGGATGGACTTGCTGATTATGCATGTGCATATCTTGATGACATTGTCATTTACACTGACTCCTGGGAGACACATATGGAACATCTGATGGAGGTCCAGGGCCATTTGGAGTCTGCTGGCCTCACAATCAATCCTGCAAAGTGTGCCCTGGCCAGAGTAGAAACGCAGTACCTCGGTTTCACCGTTGGAGGTGGGGTTAGTTTGGTTCTTTGTTAAGTTAGTATGGTTTCTGTGTTAAGTTACTTATCATTTGAACAGTTGGTTTGAAGTTATTATGACTTTAATTTGTTTTGTTCATTTGACCTCTTTTAAAATCAAATAGTCCGAAAATGTCTGGGTTGATGTAGGTGTTGCTGTATGGATTATTGATTAAAAGAAGAAAAATGTGTCTGGATCCTCAGTCTTGGAATTCTCCTTATTGCCTCCATGGCCGCTCAGGCATTCTAACATGGAGATGAATACATGGATGAGTTTCCCCTGGTCTTTTTGGGAGAGAAAACCTTTAATTCTGTTTGTTTCTGAGTTGGTAAAAAGTTGCCTTGGTGACAGCTTTTGATGTGGCTGCTTAAAGTCAGATCTGAGTCTATCAACACTCCAAGGTTACGAACTTGGTCAGTGATTGTAAGGGCCCGAGTCTCAAGATATTTACCAATGCTGACCCTCTTCTCTTTGCTACCAAACGGAACGATCTCAGTTTTGTCTTCATTTAATTGTAGAAAATTCTCTCTCATCCAGGTGTTTATTTCCTTCAGACACTGACACCGTACATCTGCTGGGCTGCAGTCGTCTGGTGACAGAGACACATAAAGTTGTGTATTGTCTGCATAACTGGGATAATTGATGTTAAAGTTCTGTAATATCTGACCCAAAGGGAGCATATACGAGTTGACTCCACATGTCACAGCCAGTCACTCAGATCCATAGTGGCCAATTGTAACAAAATAACTCCGGCCTTCTAAATGGGACCTGAACCAGTTAAGGACCGCTCCAGAAAGTCCAACCCAGTTTTCCAGCCTGTGCAACGGGATTCTGTGATCTACAGTATCAAACGCAGCGCTGAGATCCAACAGAATCAGGATTGAAACATAACCAGAATCCGTATTCAACCTAATGTCGTTTAACACTTTGACCAGAGCTGTTTCAGTGCTGTGATGATGTCGGAAGCCTGATTGAAAGTTTTCGAGACTTCCACTTTCATTCAGAAAGTCATTGAGCTGGTTACATACAACTTTCTCAATAATCCTGCATATAAAAGAGAGATTAGAGACAGGTCTGTAGTTGTTCATCACAGAGGCGTCTAGAGTTCTCTTCTGTAGGAGTGGCTTAATGGCAGCTGTCTTTAGTGACTTGGGAAAAATACCTGATGCCAGTGAGCTGTTAACTATTTGTAGGAGATCATTTTCTACTGAGGTAAAAACACTTTTTAAAAAGTCAGATGGTATTATGTCCAGAGTGCAAGTTGTTGATTTCAGATGCCGAACTGTTTCCTCTAGGATTTTTAAATCAACAATATTAAATTGTGACATAACGTCTGAGTTATTTCTAGGTTTTAGACACAGATTAATTTTCTTGTTTGTCTGTGTGGTGTGAATGTTTTGTCTAATTGTTTTGATTTTTTTTTTTGGCTAAAAAAGTTGGCAAATTCGTTGCATTTCTCAGTGGAGAGGAGGTCTGGGTTTTGGAGGAGTTTTTCAACCATAGCAAACAGAATTGGAGAATTGTTGGCGTTCTTATTAATCAGTTCAGATAAATGCAGCTCTCTGGCCCTGCACAGCTCATTGTTAGAACTACACAGGCTTTGTTTGTACAGCTCATCGTGAATCTGAAGCTTTGTTTTCCTCCACTTACATTCAGCTTCAGAAAATTCATCTTGCACAGTATCCTGGAGATCTGTAAAAGATTAAGAACAGAATTTTAGGAACACCCTTTAAAATAAAACTAAGATATTCAAAAGCAGTGAAATCACCAAATGACATCTCTTTACACTGGAATATATCCTTGAATAAGGCAGCCTCTCCCCCACCTTTCCTCCCATTTTGGCATTCATCCATAAAACTAAAATTTGGGGGTGCTGTTTCATTGAGAACAGTAAAAAGAAAATCAAAATTTTGTGAAATTATGAAGTCATTCACTAACAGTGACTTATTGGACAGAGATCTAATATTAAGTAGTAGCTTTGTGGAGTTTACACTGGTCTCTGTTGTATTCTGAGTTGTACGTGGTACCGTTAACAGATTACCGTATTTTCCACACTATAAGGCTCACCTGATTATAAAGTGCACCCTCAATTATGGGGTCCATTTCTGTACTTAACCCATACATAAGACGCACCTGATTATAAGGCATACGTATTATGTAATGTTCTCTCCCTGTGTCAGCGGGAAATGGTCCGACGGTCCAACATTGGTCGTTTCATCCCCCATCACCCATCTCAGACTGAAGAACAGGCACTCACTGGGACATGGGCAAAAGCATTAATGATGACACGATTCAATCGCTACGTACGAGCTCCATACAATCTTCACCCCATTCAGAGTGAATGGCTGGGATTGTCACAGTTTAGTCATCCACCCATCAGTAATTTCCCATTGATCCTGCCTCTGCCCCACTCAGCCTGTCAGCCACACACACCTCACCAGTTCACTCCACTCACCTGTGCACACAGCTGCCTCTCATCACATGCAATCAGCCCAGCATATAGTCACCAGCTCCACACTCTATCCTTTGCCAGATTGTTCTTTGCCATGCATGTCTTTCCAGCGTTCTCCTGCCAGCTTTGCCGGTACCGACCTCGCCTGTCCCTGATTCCGTGCTTCGTCTGCCTCCTGGTAATTCGACCCAGCCTTCTTTCCCTGACCAAGAACTTTACCTCTCCTCTCCTGATTCCTGTTTGCCGGTTTCTAAACCGTTTGTCTGCCAGAGTCTCAGTAAAGCCTTGAACTTTTTACCACTGTCTTCTGACTCCTTTGTACTGCAATTGGGTCCATACACCACCCGTTACAGGGATTTGCCTAACCCTGGATTCACACCGAACGCAAAGCAAAAGTGAATGTGGCGGTGAGCAGCGCGAAGGGAGAGCGGTGAGTGATGCGGAGGGGGCTTAATGCCTGGGGGTTGTTTTCCTCGCTGCTGTGTCCTTCACCCTTATCTGTACAGTCATGTTTGGGTTTGCCGTCCCAACAGCATGATGTAAGTGTGCACCAAGTAATCTGCATCCAGTTCGATTTGGATGCATGCCATCAGGTCTGAAACGCTCCTTACAGTTCCAAAAATATTGAAGTTATCAATGAACTAAATCCCATGGGTGATGCGTGAATTTCTGAACCATGTGTTCAGACCAAGAAGTCTGCTGAAAAGTTCAATTCCTTTAGCCACAGTAGGAATGGGGCCTGAAATGGAGACACCGTTTGAGAGACTGTGTCACTATGGAGCACACTCCGTGAATCCACTGATGAGTGAGGAGGGAGACCTTGTACCCAATTCTGAGTGGGATGGGGAGCCGGTGTAATGATTTCAAAACGGGGGTGATGTCTCCAAATGTCTTGCAAGCCTGTCATCTTTATCAGCAAAAGCATACAGGAGTTCAACATAGTTGCCACGATTAGCAGAGCCTGTGCTTTCATCATTTCCACGAAATGTCAGCTGCTGTTTGACAAGGAAGCAGGTGGCATTGATGAGATCCTTCAAAATATCTCTGTTCTCTTTTACCTTAGCATTATGAATGCTGATGTTCAGTCTCCGCTGTTCATCTAAAGCCAAGTCAATCCTGGAGATCCCAAACGTTTTTAGTGTGATCTGGCTTTGAATGTGAGCGGGAGACCACTCATGTTTGCTGAGGCTTCCCTACAAATTCTTCATGTCACAATATCCCATCTGAGTCCAGACATTATCACAGGTGGAGAAAAGAAGGCAGGGAAAGCAGAAAAGGCGGTTCGTTGCTGGACATCCATACAGCCAGTCTTTTCATGTGTACCGCTTTGTTTGAAAAGAGTAGGGTAATCTTCTGTCTCGTATTTTGAAGCAAACCTTTCAGCACCGGTGTTGGTCTTCCTTTATATATCATCTCTGGTTTTGAATGAAAGTCCAATTTAGCAAATTGTTTAAGCTTGGATATTAAATCCTCCATTCTGGAATCTGGCGGGGCCAGAGGGGAATTTGTAGCTACTTCGCTGTCATCGTTCACATAGCATAAGAATTTCTGGGCTCACGAGTGCCCCCTACCTTGAGGCAAGAGAACTGCCTGCCTCATGCAGTGCCTCTTCACTGCTGTTGTAAGATTGCTGAGCACATGAAACAGGTTACACACATATATCGTATACATCAGCTAAAGTATGGATAGTCAGGGGATCATATAGTAAAAGTGTTTCAAAGATTTTTATTGGCGACATACAGAGAGACAGTAACACGCTCTCATTGTATGGCAGAGCACAGTTTGTGAGGGATTGTTAATTTCATGGTGAGGCTCAGCTTGCTGCTGCCTCACTGTGCGTGTTTTCCCTGTATTCGAACAGAAATGTGAAAATTCAACGATTTTTTTTTTTTTAAATAAAAACAATCAAAATTTTTAAGTTCAATGGACAATCAGTTTATAGTTCAAACCATTTGATAAATATAACCATTTAATTTATTAATTATTAAACCATTAAATATTATATATATTTTTTTATATGCTGGGATGAAATGTTAGCCTTACAGTCACTAATAATTAAAAAAAAAAGGGCTGTAACTGACCTGCAAACTGAAGCACCACTGCCTGCTGCACTTACCATCCATTATCAGGCTTCTTGGTGTTAGCTATGCTCAAGAGGTATCCTCAGGGTTGAAATCAATTATCTAGATAGTTGGGACGATGCTAATTGCATCCTTGTCTGGGGCCCTGAGTCCAACAAACAAAGGCATACCTGTACTTGAACATTTTATAAAACGTCTTATCTGGTAGCTAGCTGCTGCTAAAATTTTGTTGTGGGCTCTTTTTGTCCTATTTTTCTGTCTGGGTTGCAAACTTTGTCCCATCCTACTGTGGCATGATTTGTTGTGATTGCAATTAAATGATTGGCTAACAGTTGCTGTTTGTCAAAAGTTTGGTTTTAAGGACCAATCGCATCCTAATAAAAGGGAGTTGAGTTGTTGTACTCGCAACCACACCTGTTGTTCCTGAGAAGAAAATGGGTCAATTGAATAGAAAATACCTTTTCTCTGGCTGAAATTCCAGCAAGATGCTGTACACCAGCCTCTATGCATACATATCCCCAAGATCTAGTGTAGAAGACTGAAAGTTCTCGAGCACAGTATGCATTAAATGGCAAGAAATATTGTGCGCATGCTTCCAAGCGAATGACAGCTGTGACCTTAAACACCACCGAGTTAAAAAAGTTGTATTATCTCCAAAATGTAAAAAACAAGCTACCATTAAAGTTTCTGTGAAAACATGGAGTCAGTTTTTGGGCTCATAAAGTTGTTTAACCTAAATCTGATGAACTGAACAACACCCAGATCAGTTTCTTCAATTCCATTGATGACTGAATTATTACAAGGATTTCTGTTAAAAAGAAAAAAAAAGGAGGCGTTATTGGGCTAGCTGCCTTGAGATAGAAATGAAAGGGGCCAACATTCTTTAAAGTATTTGCCCTTGTTAACATGTATATGTTTGTTATATGGAATGTAGGTAAGTTACATCATGTAACTGTGAAAAAAGTGAGATGACTGTATATTTGATCAATTCATTTTTTAAACCAGTTGACTTAAGAAAGAAACTTTCAATACACTTAACACTTAAAACTCTGGAGCAATTTTTATCATTGATGTAATATGTTTTCATATGTATATCAATATATTGCCATACATGGTCCATGCATAGGCTATATTGTAATATATTCAAAAATGTATGCCCTCATTTCTCATATATGATTTAATATTTGCAGTATATTTTTCATTAGTCTCTGTGGTCAGATCCCATCTCCTCACAGGACAGAAAGTGTGCAAGCTTTAATGTAGTTTAACTGTCCAGATTGTGCCTGCCATAACAGCTGGCCATAGACGGGACATGTGGGGAGCCCCTGCCTCTACCTGTCTTTGCTTTGCGGTAAGACGAATCGCATCACTTCCTGTTGCTTTGTGTGTGCTCTGTGATATTTCTTGCTCCTCTTGAACTACTAATAATCACTTTATTTCTCCCTATATTTTACACATCTTGCATAGTTAACTCTATCACATACTTGTTATATTCTAACGCTCACTCTTACAGATCTTTAGTCTTTATTTTTCACTTTTTAGCGGTGTGTCTGGTTCTCTAGCTTAGCATGGCTACCAGTTCTCTTCCTCCATCTTCTGCTTTCACCTGCTCCGTGTGTCAGATGTTTAGTTACTCCTCTGCCTCCTTTACTGGTAATGGTACATGTAACAAATGTAGTCTTTTTGTGGTTTTGGAGGTGAGGTTATCTGAATTGGAAGCTTGGCTCTGCACTGTTGAAAACCACCCGATAGCGAGCCAGGCCCCTTTCGCCAGTGCGGAGCCAACTAGCGTAGCTAGCTCTGTTAGTCGTCCCCTAGCAGATCCCGAGCAGCCGGGACTTAAGAGTGGCTGGGTGACTGTCAGGAAGAGGAGTCATAGTCCTAAAGTCAAGCCCGTGGTTCACCATCAACCTGTCCACGTTTCAAATAGAATTTCCCCACTCAGCGACACACCCGCTGAGGACAAAACCCTGCTAATTGGCAGCTCTATAGTCAGAAACGTGGCATTAGCGACACCAGCGACCATAGTCAAATGTATTCCAGGGGCCAGAGCGGGCGACATAGAATCCTATTTAAAACTGCTGGCTAAGGATAAACGTAAATACGGTAAAATAGTTATTCACGTCGGCGGTAATGACACCCGGTTACGCTAATCGGAGGTCACTAAAATTAATGTTGCATCGGTGTGTAATTTTGCCAAAACAATGTGGGACACCGTAGTTTTCTCTGGACTCCTGCCAAATCTGACCAGTGATGACATGTTTAGCCGCATGTCCTCATTCAATCGCTGGTTGTCTAGATGGTGTCCAGCAAACAACGTGGGCTACATAGATAATTGGCAGTCTTTCTGGAGAAAACCTGGTCTGATGAGGAGAGACGGCATCCATCCCACTTTGGAAGGAGTGGCTCTCATTTCTAGAAATATGGACGAATTTATTAGTCATCCAAAAACATGACAACCCAGGGTTGAGACCAGGATGCAGAGTTGTAGTCTTACTCACTTCTCTGCGGCTTCCCACCTGATGCTGCCCCCTCAATCAAAAAACACAAAAGGAGCAAATCCTCTTGTGCAAAAAAAAGTTTAAAACAAAAACTTTAACTGAACAAAAACATCAAACTATTAAATGTGGTTTGCTGATTATTAGATCTCTCCTTTCATTTACATTGAAACAATCTATTTGAAGAGTTTCAGTCAGGATTCAGAGTGCATCATAGCACAGAAACAGCACTGGTGAAAGTTGCCAATGATCTCCTCTTAGCCTCTGATAGCGGACTTGTTTCTGTGCTTGTCCTGTTGGATCTCAGTGCTGCATTTGATACGATCAATCACAACATTCTGTTACAGAGACTTGAACATGTTATTGGGATTAAAGGAACTGGATTAGGCTGGTTTAAGTCATATTTATCTGATAGATTCCAGTTTGTTCTTGTAAATGAAGAATCTTCCTCACACATTGGAGTAAGTCATGGAGTTCCTCAGGGTTCTGTGCTTGGACCAATTCTTTTTACTTCATACATGCTTCCATTAGGTAACATTATTAGACAGCATGGCATAAATTTCCATTGTTATGCTGATGATACTCAGCTGTACTTATCTATGAAACCAATTAAACCATCATTTGATGCACATATCAAACAGGTTTCTGCCTTCTTTCACCTTCGTAATATTGCTAAAATCAGGAACATCCTGTCTCAGGGTGATGCAGAGAAATTAGTTCATGCATTTGTTACTACAAGATTGAACTACTGTAATTCTTTATTATTGGGCTGTCCCACATATTCTCTGAAAAGCCTCCAGCTGATCCAAAATGCTGCAGCCAGAGTTCTGATGAGAACTAACAGCAGAGATCATGTTTCTCCAGTTTTAGCTTCTCTTCATTGGCTCCCTGTTAAATTCAGAACAGAATTTAAGATTCTTCTCCTCACATATAAAGCTCTTAATGACCGAGCTCCATCATATCTTAAAGATCTCATTGTAAGATATTTTCCTAACAGAGCACTTCGCTCCCAAACGGCACGTTTACTTGTAAATGGTAAATGGACTTGTACTTGTATAGCGCTTTTAAAAAAAATAAATAAATAAATAGACATTTGAGATTAACTTTTCAAAATATGCCCCAGCAAATAGATACCAAAATTCAATTTGAAATGTCAAATTTTAAAATTAAAATGCATTTGCAGAAATACTTTTTCATTTTAAGAATGTGGCTGCATTATTGCACTAAATAAAATTAGTAATCAATCCTTCCATTTGCATTTTCTTCTTCTTGTACATTATTGCTTTTTCGTTTTCGATTCATGGGCAGTACATTGCGGGCAGAAAAAAAGAAAGCATTCTGAGCGGCGCAGCAGAGTGACGTCAGTTCTTCTTTAGCTCCCTGCTGACTGAGCTACCCATCTTGTTCAGTAGGGGCGGTGTGCACATCTGCATTACATTACATTGCAATATATCTGGGTCTGATGCCCGTGGACGAGTAGAACAAGTCAGAGAGCTTGGCTGCATGCTCTGCCGTCAGAGATTTAGACATTAATGAGGTTGCCATAGAAAACCTCTGTTCAGTCCTTTGAGAAATCAACACAGAATAAACGTTTCATTTTCAATCGAAGACGTCGCTGACATTTCAATCGCAACATGAATGTTGACTCAACCGGTGGAAATTGATTGACGACCGGTACTGACAGAGTTAACCAAATGTGGAAGGGAGGAACAGGAAGTCCAGAACTTAGAGCAGACAAATGGGGTGGAGTTAATAAAAGGGGCTGGAAGGCTCATTTGGGCCTTTCTTCCTGCACTGACACACCTGGGAGCAGCTGAGCTGAGGACTTTGTTTGAAGCTGAGTTGGTAGGCTCTACTTTTTAGATGTTTGAAAGCATGATTTTAATATTACTTGATCACTAGAGAATAACCATTTGGCTGTTTATTTGTGGTATGAATTGTTTGTAGGCATTCTGTGTTGGGAGGGGACTGATCTATTGAATGGTTGTTTAAAGACATCAGCCAAGAAGGAGGTAGGCTTAAGCAGTGCTGAGATATTTTAAAATGGATTTTATTCTTTCTACAACAAAACTAACGTGATTATCTCTGAATGTTACCCCCAGTCACCTGCATGCCCAACTGGAACGAAGGCTTATGTTCCAGTGTGAAAGGTTTTCAATGGAGATGTGTCTAAAAAAGCCAACCACTGTTTTTACCAGGTTTATTTGAGTTTGTTTTTAATTTATCATTTGGGCAGGTTATTTTTTTGCGGAGTTTTCTGCCATCTTTAAGGGGGGGGACTGCGTAGCAGTGCGGCCATTTGCATGTGTGCTTTATTGTGTGGTTTGTCACTTTAAGATTGCAGTGAATAGGTAAGTTGAGTGTGTAGTGGTATTTCAGTCATAAATTGTCATGTTTGTGATGATTTATCTTGCTGTGCATAACTTCAGAAGCCTCCCCCGATCGTGCAGTCTAGTCCCAGGGTTGTTTTCTTTTTAACCATCTCATGTTTGGTTTGATTGTATTTTTTTGTCTTTTATAATTTACTCACTCTAGAGGTTAGTATTTTATCAAAAGATATATTGTTAACAAAATTTATATTTTTTGTATAGCAGTCTCTGGTTCCAGTTTATTCTGGGTCTGTGCAGTTAATATCACTTGGTCACACAAAATTAAACTTTGATTCATGTTTCCTTGCTATCTAAGCAGTACGCTGGGCTGCAATAAAAATATCTCCACATCAAAATGCATTTTTTTCTCACAGTCATCTACCACTTAAACTGCTCTCCACCTACATTTCTAGCTTGATGTGCTCCTCTTCCAGTGACTGGTGAGACTGACTGACTCACTAAGGGCAGCGGTAACAACATCAACATGAGACTTGTGTGGTAGTTACCACAGCGACAGTGCATGTTGACGTGCAGCACATATGCCCAAACCCTCGAGCTACTGTTTTATTAAACAGTTGCGCTACTCTTGGCTCTTCAAGTATAAAATCACCTTACGGTTTTGTGGGAGACCAAAATCATCATCCTGCAGTCAGTTTCATATGTTCGAGGTAAACATAAGAAACTTGTGCTGAAAAAAAAAAATAAATGAAAGTAAAGAGGATGCCAGAGGTGGAGGGAGGACAAGACACACTAGCAGATTTAGCAGACAAATTCAACTAAACAGTCTTACAGTCACTAAATATGCCAGCAAAAACAAGGCCATACAGGCCAACTCACCTAAAATGGCCACCTGGTTTAAAAAGGCTCACATGGGCCACACCCTCTACTGAAATACATCCTGGATTTCTTCCTTGCTTCTTCCAAGAGTCTGTTTACTCTAAGTGCTCCCCCTGTTGGGCCCCAAGCTACTATTGCTTCTTCTAATCCAAATCCACTGACTGGACTTTACTGCCTCATCTGACACTTCCTTCACTATTTTCCTCACACTGTCCTCTTACACCCAACTCCCTCAACAATGAGACAACAGACTTTGCAACTAATCCTCTACATCCTACTTCCACTGGACAGATCCTAACTTTCCATCCTCGTTGCTCTGCTCCTGCCCCCGACTCCACATACCTAAGCTTTTCCTTTCATATGCTTCTGCCACTACTTCCTCCTAAGGAACAGTCAGCTCTATGAAATAGACTCTCATTCTACTCTTAGACCACAAGACTATATCAGGTCTTAGATTTGTAGAGGTTATCTCCTGGGGAACAACAAAATCTACCTGCATCTCCCAATCACAAGCATCCTCTAAGCTGCCTTGCCTCCTTATTGTCTTATTAACTTTCTCCCCCTCTTGAACAAACTGAATTAACACTCTCTTCACCCTAGACCCTCCTAAATTTACCTGCCTTTGTTTATCTTCAGTACGTGCAGCTAAGCTTCTTAATACTTGGTTATGTCGTCATGTATACCGGCCTTGTGACAGACTAACCTTACAGCCTGACAAAATATGCCTTAGAGCTGCAGTACCTGAACATAACAAACATAACAGGTCTCCATTTACCCCGAGTTTTAGGTTCTGGGAAAGGGATGGTTTTAAGTACCTTGGGTTTTTTTGGGTCATGACACTTTTCTTAAGAAGAACTGGGAGGGCACTGTGGATCGGGTCAAGGGTCGTCTGGAAAGGTGGAAATGGATTCTGCCCCTTTTTTCCTATACGGGGCGAACCTTAGTCATTAACAACTTGGTTGCTTCTTTGCTGTGGCACAGGTTAGCCTGTGAAGAACCGTCTGCTGGACTCTTGGCCCAAATCCAAAGACTCATGGTTGACTTTTTCTGGGACAAGCTCCATTGGGTCCCTCAGAGTGTGCTCCTCCTGCCCAAGGATGAGGGCTGGCAGGACCTCCTCAACTTGATAAGCAGAAAGGCCACCTTCTGCCAACAGTTCATCCAGAAACTTTTGCTGGGGCCAGAAGGTATGGTTTGGTTTGGTTTATAGCCTGTCGCTGGCTATGCTGCGGGAGGTGGACGGGCTTAGAATGGACTGTGCCTTGTTCCTAGTGGATCATAAGAGACTTGCTTTAAGTGGACTGTCACCCTTCTATCAAAGTTGCTTCAAGGTCTGGGGCCTCATCAAGCACCATTGGCTGAATCCAGTGGTTTCTCTCCATTGGTTGCTTGAAGAACCGGTCATCTTGGGGGCTCGTTATGATTTGTGTGGGGATGACACCCCAGGACTTATGACTGTATTGTGTAAAATGTAACTGCTTTCAATTGCTTTGTCTTTGAAAAATCTGGGAACGGTTTACAGGATGCAGAGGCTTTTGCCTCTTCTTTGGGATTGAGGTCTGTGAGGTATGCTCATAGGCTTTCAGAAAAAATGGCTGCACTTTTGAATGGTGGGGAGAGGGCCCCCTTAGAGGGGTACTGTTCAGGTAACCTTCAGCCAAATGGTGAAGATCCTTTTCCTGACATTGTTTTTAGTTCTGGTTTCTGTGAGTCCAGCTACGCTAGTCCACTGCTGGACCTAGGGTTCCATGGCAACCTGCATTCAGCTGATGGGAAAGTAATGTATAAAGTGATGGTAAAGATTCTGAATGAGAAACAACTAAAAGATAAATCCGATACAGTGTGGAGAGAGAAGTTGCAGATTGATGAAAAGATTAAGCCAGTTTGGAGGGTTATAGACAAACCATTGACGAAAAGGACAGGACACCTTCAATGGAGGATTTTGCATGGGGCCATAGCTGTTAATGCACTTACTGCTGTGATGAATCCGGGAGCAAGTGATAAATGTCCATTTTGTGACGAGAGGGAAACAGTGTTTCATTGTTTTATGGGGTGTGACAGGCTTCTTCCTATGTTTATTCTTTTTAATGGGTTACTTAGCCCTTTGGGGGTGCGGTCTTTGCTGATCTTTGGTGAGAATGCAATTTGTTCAGTGTTTGGGAATTCTTTTTTTATTTTAATTTCTTTGTTTGTTTCTTTGGGGTTTTGTTTTCTTTGATTTTGATTTGTGTCTGTCCCTCTATCTATCCATCCATCCATCCATCAGTCTTTCTCTCTCTCTGTCTGTCTAAAACAGAAAACTTCACAGAGCTTCTCAATCCCCCAATGATGCTTTTTTCACATCACCATCATCACTTTTCATCATATCCTCTAGTACCTATTGGTGTATAAGTAACTGCACCTCAGTTACCCACCCAGACAGTCTAAGGTCTAACTATGTTGCCTATTCAGTCTCAAAAGAACCCCCACCCCATCCTCCCTCGCCCGTTCCTTTCCCCAACAAGATGACCATCATAATCACTGTGGAAGTCTATATTTTAATCATCAAAAGTCCTTGAGGGTGCTAGCTGGAGGCAAATGGATGGGGGGAATCTGACTCATCAGTTGCTGGCTGTAATTGATTTCGGGATTAATCTGGTGGCTCCAGTCTAAGAGCTAGCTAGCTAATATCTGAGGACGCAAAAGAGATCCCTCCTCTACCCAGGGGCTGTTGATGGCTTCTGGGATAATTGAACAAGGTTTATGACATCTGAGCGTCGTGAAGGAACAATTCAGCTGAGCTGTTTGTCTGTCAAAGCAGGAAGATGGATATATCAAGATACATAGATCCAGTTACAATAAAGACAACCTTTCTCAGTCGAACCTCTGTCAACCTGCTGGGCTCTAGTGCAGAGGACAGTCATCGCTATAGTATATATATTTGTGATAACAGGACACTTTTTGTCTGTACATTAGCCACTAAATCATACTAAAGGGTTGTCATTTCACCTTACACTTATGTATTTAAAGACCCCTCCACAAAGCATCTTTTTTGGCAGCACACAAAATGAAACATTTCTTTGAAACCTTAAACATGTTGAAATTCCATTTTCATGAAGACCTCATGGCATCCACCAGTGAAAAATGAGTTTAGAAAGATCTCTCTATAATAACCATATTATCAGCTCACAATTGAGCGAGTGGGTTTTTGGCAGAACCACAGATTCTTTCCAGTCCAGACTGTCAGCTAACCAAATTTCAATCAAAACTCAGTATTGAAATTCCACTTGAAGTTTTCAAGGATTTTAACATGTTTTTAAGAATTGTTTTGTGCATCTTACATATCATACAGAATCAGCGCCTCCAAATCCGAGACTATGGTTCTCAGCCGGAAGAGGGTGGAATGCTCTCTCTGGGTCGGGAATGAGATCCTTCCCCAAGTGGAGGAGTTCAAGTATCTCGGGGTCTTGTTCATAAGTGAGGGACGAATGGAGCGTGAGATTGACGGACGGATCGGTGCAGCGTCTGCTGTGTTGCTCTGCACCGACCCGTCGTTGTGAAGAAGGAGCTGAGCCAGAAGGCAAAGCTCTATTTACTGGTCAATCTACGTTCCCATCCTCACCTATGGTCACGAGCTGTGGGTAGTGACCGAAAGAACAAGATCGCGGATACAAGCGGCCGAAATGGGTTTCCTCCGCAGGGTGTCTGGGCTCTCCCTTAGAGATAGGGTCAGAAGCTCAATCATCCGGGAGGGGCTCGGAGTAGAACCCCTGCTCCTCCGCATTGAGAGGAGTCAGATGAGGTGGCATCTGGTTAGGATGCCCCCTGGACGCCTCCCTGGGGAGGTGTTCCGGGCACGTCCCACTGGGAGGAGACCCCGGGGAAGACCCAGGACACGTTGGAGAGACTATGTCTCTCGGCTGGCCTGGGAACGCCTCGGGGTCCCCCCGGAAGAGCTGGAGGAAGTGGCCGGGGACAGGGACGTCTGAGTTTCTCTGTTAAAGCTGCTGCCCCCGCGACCCGACCCCCGGATAAGCGGTAGATGACCTGCTCACCTCTCTGGTGGGAGATGAGGATCTATGAGACATAGAGAGGAGTTGAGTGTGTACAAACACGCAGAACTCAATGTCAGATCTTTAAGTAACAAATCATTCTTAATTAATAGTTTTATTTAATTTTCTATGCATTTAGCAGACACTTTTATCCCAAGCAGTGTTTCTCAATTCCAGTCCTCATGACCCACTGCCCTGCACGTTTTCGATGTTTCCCTCCTCTACCACACCTGATTCAAATGAATGGCTCCTTGTCAGGTGTGGTGAAGGAGGGAAACATCGAAAACGTGCAGGGCAGTGGGTCATGAGGACCGGAATTGAGAAACACTGATCCAAAGCAACTTAAAGATAGACAGAGAGGGTAAGGGGATCTTGCCTAAGGACCTGGAAACAGTACCTTTCATGCAGGGGATTTGAATCCACACGAAAGGTGGCAATCATACCATTACACTATCCAGTTGTGTCTAGTTCCTCTCACAATCTTGTTTTTATGTTTTTAACTGAAACATGGCTCGACAAAAACACAGCTGATGCTGTCCTGATTGAGTCCAGTCCACCTCACTTCAATTTTGTGTCTCAAACACAACAAAACCAGAGAGGTGGGGGTGTTTGTGCCATGTTCAGGGACAATATACCACAAATACTCACAAATTGCCATTTGGGTTTTTTTCATCATTTGAGTATGTGTCATTCAAAATGGAGATAAAACAATCTTCCATACTTCATATCACCATTTACAAACCACCACAGAATGATTATATTGATGACTTTACTGTGTAATGACTTGCGGGGAACTTCACAGACAAGACGTTGTCGAACTGCTCTTTTATTTTACTGAACTCAATCCAGTTTACAACACAGTCCTGTTGGACCAGAACACACATGCGATCATCAGCACTGCTTCTCAACCAAACTCAGAAGAGCTCCCAAACCTGCACACAGACTGGCCCACGCCCACTCTGTCCCACCAACCACCAGCCCACACCTGAGTGACATGACCTGTGGTCTAGTGATTGACAGGAAGAGGCGGAAACAGCCAACTGTGTGCTCTTAACTTTATTCTGGGTCGTTACAACTGAATTACTTTCAATCGTGAGCACTGCTTTTGACCGTTTAGTCATAACAGGGGACTTGAATGTGCATTTGGATGTAGCCCAAGATGAGCATGCTAAAGAACTTATTGTAAATGACCTTTGATGTGATTGTTTCTAAGCACATAGTGTTTTCATTAAGTTTATCAATATTCTTTGAAGCCAGGTTATTATTTGATTATTTACATTAGAAATGGAAACTTTTATTTTGAAAGCACCCGGTCGAAGGTGAGTCTGCACGTGAAAGTGTGCAGAGAAGTACATTCACGGAGTGAGAAGAAAACGCTATTATTAATAAGCTCCTGGATGATATGGCACAAGGTTTATGATTGTTTAAGTTAATACAAGTGTAGCCAGGTGGGAAATAAAGTGGTGGGAAATAAAGATAAATTTAAAAAAAAAAACAACACGAGAGGAAAAAATGAAATAAGGAGTGTTTAACATCATCACTAGAGTGTAGAAGGTAGGTAGAAAAGTAAATTACGGAGAGTAGAGTTGGGGATATCGGCCGACGGCCTGTACAGGCCCGGTAGCGATATCCTAGCACTACTTTTTGTAAGCGGGTGTAAAATGGAGGGGGATAGAGAGAGTAGTAACAATACGGAGATGAGTGAAGAGGAGTTTGAGATTGATAAAGAGGGTGGTGAGTGGGAGCAAGTAGGGAGAGGAGGAAGGGGGAAAGGGGAATGTGGGATTAAGAGAAAGAAAGAAGATAAAGATAGCGTAGAAGACACGGAGAGTGAGGGACAGGAAGATGAGGAAAGGAATCGGAAGAAGGGAAACTTTAATGTTGTAGTGAGATTTGAAGGTGAAGGGGGAGTTAAAAAAATGGATTAAAAATTACAAAAATAATCAGAACACAAGTAGGAGAAGTCAAATACGCTGAAGTGTTAGGAGATGGAAACTTGCTAATCGGGTGTAACACAGATACACAAGTGGAAAAAACTCGGAAAATGGTGAGTGTAGGAAAAGTGAAAGTTACAAAAACGGTGAGAGTTGGAGAGCAGAGAAGTTTTGGATGTAAGGGAGTGATAACAGGGGTTCCCCTTGGAATCAGTATGAAAGTCGTAATAGAAAACCTGAGAGTAAGAAATACAACAGTTAAAGATGGTAAAAGAATGACAAGAGGGCCTGAGAAAAAAAGAATCAGAAACAGTGGTTATAGAATTCGATGCAAAAACGATCCCAAAAGAAATTTATTTTGGATTTGTAAAATATAGTGTTAGAGAATTTGTCCCAAAACCAATGAGGTGCTTTAACTGTCAAGAGCACGGACATATTGCTAGCAGGTGCACAGGGAAAAGAAGGTGTGCAAGGTGTGGAGGGGATCATGAATATGGGAAATGTGGGACAGGTGTGAAACCAAAATGCTGTAGTTGTGGAGGAGAACATAGTGTAGCGTATTGGGGATGTGAGGCTATGAAGAAAGAGATAACAGCAGATTAAAGTGAATGAGAAAATATCATATGCTGAAGCTGCCAGGAGAGCAGGAAAGGAGAATGATAAACAGAAGCATAGAGAGAAACAAGTGGTGACGGATATTGGGCAAGAAATCGAAAAGAAAATGGTGGAGGAGAAAAAAAGATTGGTCACATTTGTAGCAGTAATAAATGCGACTGCAGATGTTAAATCTAAAACAGAAAGAATACAAATCATAGTCAAAGCAGCAGTACATCATCTGGGTATGAGAGGGATACGATGGGAAGAAGTGAGAGACGAGTTAAGTGTTCAGGCCAGTCAAGATTCATCATGTATTGGATAGTATTAATAATAATGATAATCCTTCAATGGAATGCAAGAAGTCTAATTGCTAATGGTCAGGAATTTAAACAATTCATATATAGTCAGCAGGAAAAACATATTGTGCATACAGGAATCATGGTTAAAACCAAATTTAGATTTTATTATCATAGGATACGTGGCAGTCAGAAGGGACAGGGAAGAAGGGCTAGGAGGTGGGTGTGTCACGTTTGTTAAAGAGCGCATTCCTTACAGGGTTATAGATATTGGAGTTGAGATGGAGACTATTATAATAGAAATATGGATAGGGAAGAGAAAGTTGGCAATAATAAACTTTTATAACCCATGCAGGAAGTTGGATATAAAGAAACTGGAAGAAATGGAGGGCAAGACCAATGGAAATACAGTGTGGTGTGGAGATTTTAATGCTCATAATACATTGTGGGGGAGTGAGAAAAATGACAGTAATGGCAAAATAGTAGAAGAAATGTTAGATGGACAGAATCTGGTTTGTGTGAATGATGGAAGAGGGACAAGGATAGATGTAAATACTGGGAAGGAGTCGGCTATAGACCTGACAATAGTGACGTATGTATTAGCACCACTGTGTGACTGGAATGTGTATCAAAAAGGGACCATAGGAAGTGATCACTACCCTATATATAATAAAATAAATATAGCGACAGTGCAGGACACGGAGAGAGTAGGGGGAAGATGGATCTTAGAAAAAGCAAATTGGATAGAGTTTACAAAGGAAAGTGAAAAAAATCTGACTCGGGTTAGTGAAATTGTGGAGGTCGAAATGATGGACAGGGACATAAAGCAGGGGATCATATCAGCAGCAAACAGATATATACCTAAAAGTTCAGGGAGAAAGAAAAACAAGTTAGTACCATGGTGGGATGAAAAATTTAGACAAGGAATAAAGAGTAGAAATAAAGCATTTAAGTTAGTTAAAAGGTACCATAACTTTCAACATTTGATTCAGTATAAGCAAGCGCAAGCAATGGTAAGGAAAACAATAAGACAAGCAAAGAGGTCGTATTGGAGGAAATTTTGTGGATCGATTGGGAGCAAAACTAAGATAGGAGAAGTATGGGGAATGTTGAGGAAAATGGGTGGGGATAGGAAGGATTGGATTTATCCAGTCCTGAGTTCTGGAGAGGAAGTGGCTATAACTAATAAAGAAAAGGCGGAATTAATGGTTAAAACTTTTGTTGCGGTGCACAGTTCAAATAATTTAACTGAAGAGGGAAGAAATGGAAGGAAGAAAAAGAGAGACGAAAACAGGGAGGTGTTAAAAAGAAAGGAAAGTAGAGAAAACGAATTAGATGTACCATTCACAATTAGAGAAATGAAACGAGCAATAGAGAATACAAGAAGGAGTGCGCCAGGCAAAGATGGGATATGTTACATTATGATCAAACATTTAAGTGAGGGGGGATTAACAAAGATATTAACATTATTCAATAAAGTCTGGAAAGAGGGGAAAGTACCACGAAGTTGGAAGGAGGCAATAATAGTGCCAATTAGGAAGCTGGGGAAAGATCATAGTAAGACAATAAATTACAGGCCCATAGCACTAACATCGCATATAAGTAAGATAATGGAAAGAATGATAAATGAAAGAATGATGTATTATATAGAAATAAGGGGATTGGTAACTAGACATCAGAGTGGGTTTAGAAGAGGTCGGAGCACTATTGATCCAGTACTATGCATTGAAGACGATATAAGAAAAGCACAAGTAAATAAAGAAACAGTGGCAGCAGTGTTTTTTGATGTGGAAAAGGCACATGACATGTTGTGGAGAGAGGGATTGCTAATTAAAATGCATCGAATAGGAATTGAGGGAAACATGTTTAACTGGACTATGATTTTTTTAAGTGAAAGAGTTATACAAGTTAAAATAGGGTCGGAGGTGTCAGAGAGCTCTATGGTAGAGAATGGTACACTGCAGGGGAGTGTGATAAGTCCAACGTTATTTACAATAATGATAAATGATATATTCGACAGTATACCAGCAGGAATGGGACGATCTTTGTTTGCAGATGATGGGGCATTATGGAAGAGGGGAGGCAACATAGATCACATAGTTAAGAAACTACAGGAAGGGATAGATCAAGTGGAGAAATGGGGAGAAGAGTGAGGTTTTAAATTTTCAGTGGAGAAAAGTAAAGTAATGTTCTTCAAAAAAAAGAAAATTAGTGAAAATAAAAAGGTAAACTTGTACAGAAAGAACTTAGAGAGAGTAAACAGCTTTCGATTCTTAGGAATGATAATGGATTCTAGATTAACATGGAGGGAGCATGTGAAGGGAATTGTAGAGAGAAGTAAGAGAGTATTGAATATTATGAGGTGTTTGGCTGGGTTAAAGTGGGGTGCTGATTTTACAGCATTAAAATATATATACATAGCATTAATATGGTCTAGAATAGATTACGGCAGTGTGGGATATGGATCAGCAGCAAAAACAGTACTCTAGCAATTAGACATAATCCAAGCCAGAGCATTAAGAACTTGTCTAGGAGCAATAAAAACAGCACCAATATGTTCACTACAGGTTGAAGCAGGAGAAATGCCACTATGGCTCAGAAGAAAACAGCTAATAGCCAACTACTGGGTAAATTTAAAAGGACACAAAGAAGAACATCCAACAAAGAGAGTTCTGGAGATATGCTGGGAAAAGGGGAAGGAAGAAAAAACGAGTTTTTGGTGGGTCAGTGAGGGTTTAGCAGAACAACTAAAAATACAACGTATGGAATTCAGCCCAACAGTTCTGTGGACAGTAATACCAAAATGGATGTTACAAGAAACAAATGTAAACTTAAACATGTGGAACATCAAGGAAAGAAATAAAACAGCAGATCTAGTGCAGGAATTTTATAATTATGTGGAGGAAAAATATGGAGAATATGTGTATATATATATACAGATGGGTCCAAAGAACAGGCAACAGGAGTAACAGCAGCAGCAATGGTGATTCCCATTTATAATAGAACAATATCAAGAAGAACATCAGATAATTTAAGTATATATGCAGTGGAATTATGTGCAATATTGATAGCAATAGAATGGATGGAGGGGGTGAGGGATAGGAGAATAGTTATATGTAGCGATTCATTTTCATCACTCTTAAGTATTAAAAACGGAACAGCAAAAACACATCAGGAAATTTTATATGAAATACAGTTAAAAACATCCAGGTTAATGCAACAGGGGAGGGAAATAGTGTTCATGTGGGTACCAGCTCATGTAGGAATAAAAGGAAATGAAAACGCAGACAAAGCTGCTAAGGATGTAGTAAAGAAAGAGGTGGTGGAAATGAAAGTAAAATTATCAAAAACAAAGGGAAAAGTTTAGTATGGAAAGAAATAAACAATCAGTGTAATCAATATTGGAAGAATCAGGAAAAAGGAAGACATTTATATAAATTACAAAGTGTAGCAGGAGAGGGAGGGTGTTATAGACAGAACAGAAGAGAACAAGTCATTATTAGCAGAATAAGAATAGGACATTGTAAACTGAATAATACACTTAAGATAATGGAGAAACATCCAACTGGGCAGTGTAGCTGTGGGGAGAGGGAGACAGTGGAACATGTGTTGATAGCATGTCCCAGATATGGAAGGGGGAGGGAAATAATGAAGATAGGGCTGCAGAGGGCAGGAATAACAAAATATAATTTGAAAAACATAGTAGAATCTGCTAAGTCTAAAGATGGGATGAGAATAACAATAAGATTCTTGGTAAATACTGGAATAATTAAAAGAATATAGAAAAGAAGAAATAGGAAAAAAATGTTGTCCAGTAGTTGGCGGCATATGCAACACCAAGGATGCCAGCTGCCATTAA
This sequence comes from Leuresthes tenuis, assembly GCF_036924035.1. NCBI lineage: Eukaryota > Metazoa > Chordata > Actinopteri > Atheriniformes > Atherinopsidae > Leuresthes > Leuresthes tenuis. The sequence continues at coordinate 27,596,454 of NW_027325368.1, read as the reverse complement.
AAATCAAAGAAGAAGAAGAAGAACCGGATGTGAGACGCCATATTGATTAGAACAACACGGACATGTGGGTTTGGTTCTGCATGGAGTGAGCTGTTGTTTAAGGTAAAATAGGTTTCTAAGTACAACAAGTGGCATGAAATAATAGCTGTTGGCCAGTTAGAAATAACTCATGGCCACGTTTTTGTAAAGTATTTTGTACTGATGTCTCTGTATTTCGTTGATGCATAGCGGATTCACCGGTCTGTTTCCCGTAATGGCGGGGAGCCTCGTCTCTGCAGTGTCTGGTGTTGCGGACAGACAACCATGTCAGTACATTCACATATGCAATCATTGTTTAATATCTGAAAATGTAAGATGTTTGACTGGGAATTTGTGTGCTGTTCGTGTTACAGAGATCAGCCATTATAGTTATTTTTGCACTCTTTTTATATTTTGTTTGTACTTGTATACTGACTTCTGTTTACAGAACTTGTGAACAATCACCAGTTAAGTGTTGATGAAACCTTTGCTTTGCCAAAGAGCAAGTATATAGAGGAGAGTCCTCTGAAAGTAATTTATTTTGTTTTGTTTTCTGTGCTAAGGATTATACCAGATATTATTGAAAACAACTGTGAGTTGTATTTTATTCATGTAAAGTGACCAATTTTTCTGCTCAGAATAAAGACCCCAAAATAAGATTTCTGTGTCCTGAGCCCATGTAGCCAGGCTACACAAGGTTTAATAACGAGTTGGAATTGTTGTGCTTTTTGTGTGATTTTTTTAGGATATTTTTTGCTGAGACGTGTTTTGCTAGCGTTAATGTTAATCGGCGTTAGCCGAGCTCCTGGTCGTTTCATAGTTAATTTACAAGTGTGTTCATTAATATAAAAACAATGTACTTGTGTTGTTTTTCATGGTATGTGTGTTGGAGCTGCTTGTTTGATATGGAAATGACATGTTGAAAATCAGAATGTAAGTTGGAAACAATGGCATAAAATGTTTTGTGTTCTCTTTTCTAGCTCAGGGACAGAGTTTATGGAAATGATTAGGTTTGAGAACACCTCGTGTTCTAATGTTGATGATCTGTTGAATTCTTACTCATCAAGTCTCTTAAATGCTTTGGATACCATTGCTCCTGTCAAGGTTAGAATGGTTAAAAAAGTGGACAAAGGGCGCCATGGAGAAAAGAAGAGTCGGTCAGGGCACAGAAAAGGGAGTCCCGGAGAGCCAAATCGAAATGGCGCAAGTCAAACCTCCAGATTCATTATGAGGTTTACAAAGAAAAGCTATGTGTGTTCAACCAGACTTTGCGTAGAACGAGGGAGAGTTGTTTTTCTGAAATCATCAAAAACTCCAGTAATAACTCTCGTGTCCTGTTTGCTACAGTAAACAGATTAACAAACCCTCCAGTTTCACTGCCTTTAGAACTCATTTCTACATCTAAGTGTAATGAGTTTGCAATATTCTTTAATGACAAAGTTCAAGGCATTAAAAATGCAATAATTTCCACAACACAAACAAGTACTCTGCAGCCAGCTAGACACCGAGAGCTGACACATTTCTCACCTGTTACTGACAAAACAGTCAAAGAGATCATCTGCAGTATGAGTTCATTGACATGCTGCCTTGATGAGTTGCTCACTAGATTTCTAAAGTCTGTGCTGAGCAGTTTGTTAACATCTCTTTTCAGACTGGAACATTTCCAAAAGCCTTAAAACTGCTGTCATTAAGCCTCTTCTAAAGAAGAGCAGTCTTGATGCCACAGTACTGAACAACTACCGGCCCATATCAAACCTGCCATTCTTAGGGAAAGTCCTAGAAAAAGTTGTATACCAACAGCTTTCTGACTTTCTCCTGTCTAACAATGCTTTTGATACTTTCCAATCAGGCTTTAGGCCCCACCACAGCACTGAGACACCTCTGATCAAGGTGACAAACGATATCCGCCTGAACACGGACGCAGGCAAAGTCTCAATCTTAGTTCTGCTGGACTTAAGTGCTGCCTTTGACACAGTTGACCATGTAATTTTTTTACAGAGGTAAGAAGACTGGGTCGGAATCTCTGGTAGTGCTTTAAACTGGTTCAAGTCCTATCTCGAGGACACAAAGTATTTTGTTGAAATTGGTAACTGTGTCTCAGATCAAATAGCTTTCACCTGTGGGGTACCCCAGGGATCCATCTTGGGACCCCTATTGTTCAATCCGTACATGCTTCTATTAGGCTAGCTAATACGCAGCTATAATGTGTCCTACCATAACTATGCAGATGACACTCAGATCTACGTGTCACTGATGACAGGGGAACACGGGCCTGTATATACATTGTGTCACTGCATCAAACAGATCAGTGTGTGGATCCAAAACGATTTTCTCCAGCTAAACTCAGACAAAACTGAAATCATTGTCTGTGGCCCACAGAAACAAAGAGAAAGTGTTATCAGTCACCTTGAGACTCTCTCTAAAACCTAATAATCAAGTTAGAAATCTCGGGTTAATATTGGACCTGAACTTTAACAGCCACATTAATCAATATCATCATCAGCTTTTTACCATCTAAAAAACATTGTCACAATCAAAGGAGTAGTGTCTAAACCAGACTTAGAAAGACTAATCCATGCGGTTGTCTCCTGCAGGTTAAACTAGAGCCTGCTCACTGGGCTCTAAATGGGCTGTAAGACAGCTGCAGTACATCCAGAACGCTGCTGCTCGAGTCCTAACTAGAACCAGGAAATACGACGATATTAGTCTAGTGCTCAGGTCTCTGCACTGGCTTCCTGTCGCTCAGAGAATACACTTTAAAACATCTCTGTCTAGCACCAAAGTACATCTCTGACATGTTAGAGCCATATGAACCAACTGGGACTCTGACAACCTCAGGGAGGGGTCTTCTGCTGGTGCCCAGAGTAAGGACTAAACAAGGTGAGGCTGCGTTTCAGCTTTATGCTCCTAAAATCTGGAACAGTCTTTCAGAAGATGTGAGACAGACCTCACATCTGACAATGTTTAAATCCAGGCTGAAAACAGTTCTATTTAGCTGTGAATATGACAACTGAAAGTATTTTATCTGCACTCTTTGCTTAATTAATTAATGGTTATTTTTCATGTTTTAAGGAATGATTTTATTTGCCATTTTACGTAGCTGTAAAGCACTTTGAATTGCCTTGTGTACGAATTGTGCTTTACAAATAAACTTACCTTGCATATTTTACAAAATGGGAGGTGTCTCGGGGCTGCACGTTGGTGTGGTGCTTAACTCTGTCTCCTAACAGCAAGACGCTTCCTGGTTTGAATCCCAGCTGGGGCCTTTATGTGTGGAATTTGCATGATCTCCCGTGTATGTGTGGGTTCTCTCCAGGTACTCAAGCTTCCTCCCACTGTCCAGCAGTTGATTGGTGACTCTAAATTGACCCTAGGAAGGAGTGTGAGCGTGCATATTTGTTTGTCTCTATCCGGTCCTGTGATGGTCCTCTTGCCTTATTTGCCTTGGTGACCCTGAGTTGGATTAACATTACTTTTGAATTTACATTACGTGACTACACGGTTTCTGAGAAGAATTTTACATATAGAAGGAGTCTGTCAGTGAATGCTGTAACCAGATTAAAAGAGTTGATTTCATCATCCTTTTCTTCACTGCCATGTGCAGATATGACAGAGGATGGCTACCTAAACTTTACTCCCGTAGAACTTGACTCTCTTGTTGACAGCACTATAGCTTCAATGCGTACAACACTGGACAATGCTGCCCCTCTGAAAAGGAAGGTAATCAGTCAGAAGAGGTTGGCTCCTTGTTATAATTCACAACTGCGTGCTTTAAAGCAGACTGCAAGAAAGCTGGAGAAACAGTGGCGTTCCTCTAATTTAGAAGAGTCTCAATTAGTCTGGAAAGATAGTTTATTAACGTATAAGAAAGCCCTTCGTAAAGCTAGAACTGCTTATTATTCATTATTGATAGAAGAGAATAAGAACAATCCCAGGTTTCTTTTCAGCACTGTTGCCAGGCTGACAAAGAGTCCGAGCTCTGTTGAGCCATGTATTCCTTTAACTCTCAGCGGTGATGATTTCATGAGATTCTTCATCAATAAAATTGTTTCTATCAGAGAGAAGATTAATGGAATCCTTCCTACTATTATCACTGATGTATCATCAAGTAGAGCAGCTTTAGAAGTATCTTTAGAACCAGATTTGTATTTAGACGGTTTCTGCCCAGTTGATCTTTCTGAGCTAACAACAGCAATAGTCTCTTCTAAACCATCAACTTGTATGTTAGACCCAATCCCAACCAGACTGTTCAAGGAGGTTTTCCCCTTAATTGACACTTCCATATTGGATTTGATCAATCGGTCTTTGTTGACAGGATATGTACCTCAGACTTTTAAGGTTGCTGTAATTAAACCTTTACTTAAAAAACCCACTCTTGATTCAGAAGTGTTGGCTAATTATCGACCTATATCCAATCTCCCTTTTTTGTCTAAAGTTCTTGAAAAAATAGTTGCAGCTCAACTTTGTGATCATTTACATAGAAATAATCTGTTTGAAGAGTTTCAGTCAGGATTCAGAGTGCATGATAGCACAGAAACAGCACTGGTGAAAGTTACCAATGATCTCCTCTTAGCCTCTGATAGCGGACTTGTTTCTGTGCTTGTCCTGTTGGATCTCAGTGTTGCATTTGATACGATCGATCACAGCATTCTGTTACAGAGACTTGAACATGTTATTTTGATTAAAGGAACTGCATTAGGCTGGTTTGAGTCATATTTATCTGATAGATTCTAGTTTGTTCTTGTAAATGAAGAATCTTCCTCACACACCAGAGTAAGTCATGCAGTTCCTCAGGGTTCTGTGCTTGGACCGATTCTTTTTACTTTATACATGCTTCCATTAGGTAACATTATTAGACAGCATGGCATAAATTTCCATTGTTATGCTGATGATACTCAGCTGTACTTATCTATGAAACCAGATGAAACCAATAGATTGCTCAGACTACAAGCCTGTCTTAAAGACATAAAGACCTGGATGACTCAGAACTGTCTGCTTTTAAATTCAGACAAAACTGAAGTATTTCTCTTTGGACCTGAGCGCTTCAGGGAGAAATTGTCTAGTTATATAGTTACTCTAGATGGTATTTCCTTGGCTTCTAGTTCTACAGTGAGGAACCTTGGAGTTATTTTTGACCAGAATTTATCATTTGACGCACATATAAAACTGGTTTCTAGGACTGCCTTCTTTCACCTTCGTAATATTGCTAAAATCAGGAACATCCTGTCTCAGGGTGATGCAGAGAAACTAGTTCATGCATTTGTTACTTCAAGATTGGACTACTGTAATTCCTTATTATTGGGCTGTCCCACATATTCTCTGAAAAGCCTCCAGCTGATCCAAAATTCTGCAGCCAGAGTTCTGATGAGAACTAACAGGAGAGATCGTGTTTCTCCAGTTTTAGCTTCTCTTCATTTGCTCCCTGTTAGATTCAGAATAGAATTTAAGATTCTTCTCATCACATATAAAGCTCTTAATGACCGAGCTCCATCATATCTTAAAGATCTCATTGTAAGATATTTTCCTAACAGAGCACTTCGCTCCCAAACCGCAGGTTTACTTGCTGTTCCCAGAGTTTCTAAAAGTAGAATGGGAGGTAGAGCCTTCAGTTATCAGGCCCCTCTCTTGTGGAATAAGCTGCCAGTAAATGTCCGGGAAGCAGACACCCTTTCCACTTTTAAGATTAGGCTTAAAACTTTCCTTTTTGATAAAGCTTATAGTTAGGGATGGCTCAGGTATTCCTGAAACATCCCATAGTTAAGCTGCTATAGGCTTAGACTGCTGGGGGACCTCATCTGTCACACCTTTCCTCACTTTGCTCTCTTTTTCCCCCGGTTTAATTTCTCAAATGATATTATGTACATGTGACATTATTGTGGTTATTAACTTGTGTTTCCCTGTTCCAACAGATATCCTTTGAATGGCGTTATGGTGTTTTTCCCCCCTCTTTTCCCTCTTTTCTGTCTTCTCAAACCCCAGCTGGTCGAGGCGGATGGCCACCCTTCCTGAGTCTGCTTCTGCCAGAGGTTTCTTCCTGTTAAAAGGGAGTCGTTCTTTTCCACAGTCGCCTCAGGCACGCTCAGGACGGGAGATTGGACTGAAGACAAGTTTCGGTGCAATCTGTTGGTTTCCTTAGCAAGGAAATTGTTGAATTGGCTGTGTCTGTATCATTTGGAATTTAATTAATAGGGTGTGGCCGTGGCGAAACCTCAAAGTTCGACGACTGGCCATTGCTCTCCATGAAAAACAAAGAAGCTTATAACTCCCACATACATTATCCAATCTACCCCAAACTTCATATGTTGCACTTGGGCTTCACCCAGAATGTATACATATGACCAAACTTACACATGCTTATATCCCCACCTGCTGGTGGCCATAATTGTCACTTCTTACGTCTGGAGGTACGACGCCTGACTGGGATTTTCACATCCTGCTCTACACTTGACGGACAGCTATCCTGTGCGGTGCTCATCGGACGGAGTCCAGCGCATACCCCGACGTGTGCACGTGCTCGGGCCTGATCAACGCTGCTTGCAGCTTTAATTTAACTTTCTTTTTAGATAATGCATGAAATATAATATTTTTGACAAACTCATTCATAGTATTAAAAGAACTATTTTTTCGACGTGCCCTCTCATCGCAATGTTCAGTGTTACCTGCATGGCAACAAGGTTAGATATGCTGCCATTTGATTGGCTGAAGGTCAGCCCCTCTCATCACCGCTCCCGATGAAGAGACGCGCTCTGTGGCAGAGTTATTGTAAAATGCTGGATTGATGGTAAAATATGTGATTGGCTGTTGCAGAGAGGCTTGACGCCGCAAAATCATGAAAGTAAATCCTTGTGTTAATATTTAGTTTGATCTTAACATTTTTGCCTGTGTTTCTGCTTTGTAAATATAAAAAGTCACCAAAAAAGAAAAGAGACATCCAAAGTTTAATTTCACCACCCAGAGAGGAAGTATTAGCTAACTAGCCACACTATGCTAGCCTTCTAGGCTAACGTAAACTCTCATTCTACTATGGAAAAGTGTTATTATGGTGTTATGGTGTGAATGTGATGTAGGTAAGGAGGCTAGTTTTATTTTACTTTTTTGATCAGAAGCTGTTTTTTTTCACTCTATTTTTGAATTATAAACAAAGTTGGTTCCATAAAGCCTAAATCTTGGTTATTCCTGTAGTATTCAAAATTTTTTCCAATAAGTTTGAAGAATGTAATGCATATAGTGTCATCATACAAGGTCTGTATTTTATTCACTGATGCATTATTTTGAAATACATTCAGGAAACTCAGAGATCGAGTACAGATGTACTGCAGGTTGAGGAAGCAGCAGCTGGACTGTCAGGGCTTCAGGTGAGGTCTGGTTCTGTGATGAGACACTACCTTGGCTTACTATCAGTGTAAACAATTATTTGTGTCTTGTGTATTGTTATAAACAGATGCTGGTGCAGACTGGTTTAAATTTTATTTGCTCTTTAGGACACAGTCAGTGTCCTGTTTTGACTCCAGATCTGGAGCCAATGGTCTCCTAGAACGCTTCCTTAAGGGCAAGACAGTTCTTGGATTAATGGTGGCCTCTGAAGTGTTGGATGAGCTGGAGTTTTTAAACTGATCATTGCAAAAATAATCAGAAATGATTGGTGGCATGCTGGCTGTTGTTGCCTACACGAGCTCTACACTTCAAGGGAAAAGAACTGAGGAGAAGTTTGTGGAGGTGTTTGAGAAGGCTGTTTCAAAGATTGAGGATCTGGGAATAAAGCCAGAGACAGAGAACTCCACCCAAGATTTACTGGTGGGGCTAGCCACCACAAGGCAAAGACACCTGAAGAGTTCTTTAGGGTAGAGTTTTTTAAGGTGTTGGACTGCTGGTTGTGCAGTTTAAGGAGGAATTTACTCAGCCAGACTTGGAGAGACTTCAAAAAATTGAGAATGTTCTCCTGACAGAGAAAAAAGGGTCCCTTTTCAACGTTGGATACCAAGCATGGAGCCAGTGTGTCAGGGCTGCCGTTTGTCTCTCCAGGCTTTGCTTCTGTTTATGTTGTCTCTGTTAATTGTCAACTCTCTGCTGGTGTATGATCGCCAAACTCTGCTAAGTGTCCGGCCCTCCTTTGAAAGTTTGGTTCAGTTTGGACTAGATCAATAGAACACTAATTGTCCCCTATTTCTCTCTGGGATACAGCCTTACCTGAACGGTGCCCCTGCTCTACTTGCAAACAGCAGACGCAAACACCTAGGAAAATGCAGCGGTTGGTAAGTGAAGCTGAAAGCTGGTTTCATGCGCCTTTCTGAAGTTTTCTTTGGCGATACTTGGTGGATTTATTGTTGCTTCATTTCGTGGCGCTGTTGGTGCCGATCAGCCCCTGCTTGGTTGCTGTGGTTGGCTCGAGGGGAGGACAACAGACTTGCCGACTCTCCTTTCCCTACTTTAGTAGGCGCGGGGTGACTCTTCATAATCTGCGGCCGATTGCTCAGGCTCCATAGACGCCCGGTGCCCAGGTTTTCGACTCCTGCCAGGATAGTCCCTGTGAATGCTAGGTCACTAGTCAACAAAATATTAATTCTGAAGGATTTCTTTATATTACTGAAACTTACTGTTGGTGGGTCAGATGTTTCTTGTGAGCGTTTACCACCAGATTGTACATATTTTAGCTGTCCAAGGACGTCAGATCATGGAGGTAGTATAGTCACTACTTTCAGGAAGATATTTAGTTTTAAACAGATGACACCAACTGCCTCTTATTCCTACTTCGAGGTGGTCTTGTTTGAACTGGGCTTGGTTCCCTTGGTATTGTGCATTGCCAGACCACCTAAGTATAACAAAGACTTTATTGATGACTTTGCTGATCTATTGGCAGTTATTATGCCTCAGTGTGATCGAGTCTTAATGGCTGGGGTTTTTAATGTCCATGTGTTTTGTCCTCTAAAGCCGTTGGCCAAAGACTTTTTAAATCTCACTGACTCTTGTACTCTTGAATCTTGTACTGTTTGTGTCTGGTCCTACACAAGAACGTGGACACACACCTGATCTTGTTTTAACAAATGGTTTTACTGTTTGTAACCTTAAAGTTTGTGATGCTGTGTTCTCAGACCACATGCCTGTTGTATTTGACATGCCTCTCCCTTGTCATATGTTTAAACCTCGCGCACCTGGCTGATACTGTCGTGTTGTTAACCTTTCCACTGCTGCTCAATTCTCTGCCGAGTTCAACTCGGCAATAAAAACAACTGCATCTCTGTATTTTGATTCAGATATTGAGAATTTATCCTCTCACTTTAATTCTGTTTGCTTAACAATATTAGATACAGTGGCTCCACTAAAGATGAAGCTTTCCAAACCCAAACCCAAACTTGAGCTACCTGGGCGGTTAGGCGTGCATGCAGGAGAGCTGAGCGAAAGTGGAAGAAGGATAATTTACAGGTATCTTTCCAGATACTGCAGTCTCGTTTAAAATCGTAAAGTCTGTCCTTAATGCCCCACAATCAGCCTGCCCGGAGAGCTCAACTGAAGTGTGTGAGAACGTTTTGAGCTTCTTCACCAATAAGGTTGGCAGTATCAGGGCTCACCTAGTTGGATCATAATTTACACAATTCTGTGTCAGCGGACCTGCAGTACTTCAGACTAATGCGCCACAGCGTTGCAATATCGTATCGATATCGAGTAATGCTTTTGTGTTTTGGGTCCAACATTTCATAATATGGTTTTGGTTGATGTCACTTTGCATGAGGTCTGTAACAGGATTGGCAATAAAAAAGAGAAAGGTTGAGTCTTTCAGAAGATAGGAAACATTCATTGTCAATGGTACAATAATTAAAAGATTGACATTGGGTTAATAAGAAAATCAGGTTGTATGAACGGAGAAGTGTGAAAAAAATATCATCAAAAACACGGTTGCAGCAGACTGGTTCCTGTTAGAAAAGTGTTGAAATGTGCTCTACATGACAGACACATAAAGCTGTGAAACTCAACTTAGTAAGATCAGTTAGCTCTGACACTGTCCTATACGTGGAAAACACATAAGTCACTGACCACATGAAAGCAAACTGTAGTGACTGAATACTCTTACATATAGGCCAAGATTCATCAATTTTCTAATCTTTATTAGATCAGATATTGGTTTTATAGAACAGACATCTATACCTAAAGTATGGCTCCCGTGGTAACCCAATGCACAACCTTAATGTTGTTTTCTGCAGGTTTGAATATTTAACATCTACATTACAATTTACTTCCACACCGATTTCTGGTCAAAGGGATGTTTTTCAGTAAAGATTCAAATCCACGGTGGGTCAAACATCTGATAAACTAGATGCAGAATATCAGTGAATCGTCATGGTATTGTATTTAAATTTGGTGATTTAAAATGCCAACATCTAAATGTGGAAGACTAGTTGACTGATGACAGGCAAATAATTTTCTCCGAGTCAACAGTTCAAAGCTTGTTCGATGTCAAGAGCTGTATATAAAGTTTTAATGTCAGACATCAACTTTTAATATACTGCCTGATTTAAATGTTTTTCATCAAGTTTGCTGTCTGTGACATCTACCATAGACACTCATGAGGACAAGAATCAGTTAAAAGATGTGAGTTTTTTCAGAGGATTTACTCCTTAACTCTGAACATAAATATCTCTGACCAGGCAACAAGTCCAATGTCAGTTACTGTGCTGATCTACCCAGGTTTAAAGAGAGCCACCTATGTGACTTTAGGCTCCACTGAGCGCACTAAGCCTCTGATCTGGTTTTGTAGAACACCTTTCTGGTCCTTCAAAGCCCGGTGTGAGATATGCTGCATGTTTGTGTGAACAAGAAACAGATAATAAAACTGTTTGTAGACCCAGGCGATTGGTTAAAAAATGCACTATGTACTCCTGTGGGGTATGTTCATTGTCAGTGAACATGGTTTGTAATTTCATCTATCCATAAATGCATATTATTACTTTTATTTAAACCTTTTAAAAACCATATGTAAACAAAAGCCAGATAGACCCTTTTCTCTGAACTAAGCCCCTTTAAGCTTAGGCAAAGATACTTTGAGCCGTGGTCTGTCCAGTCAATCAATCTTTTTTTTTTCTTTTAATCATCAACATTATGTCCTTGCTGAGAAAGAGGACATACACAATATAAATGCAAACAATGTACTGTTTTGTTGTATATCTGTTGTTTTGGCCTTATGTCAAGCAGATACTGGTCAACTGTAACTCAGTGTATTGCTGCCATCATGTGGATGCTGGGGAGAACACAAATTCAGCATACAGTCTAATGGCCAGAATGCATCAAAAATATGTCACATATTTAGAGAACTGTAACAAACTGGCGACCTGTCCAGGGTGTACCCCGCCTCTTGCCCATTGACTGCCGGGATAGGCTCCAGCCCCTCTGCGACCCGACCCACAGATTAACTTAAAAAGCACAAGTATGAAGAATAAACATGGTGAAGCTGTAGAAAATCAGAGGCACTAGCCAGTGTTTTCATGGTTTTTGTTTCAAGAAATTCCCAACTTGCTAATTCCATCTTGAATCAAGTAATATAAAGAAACCTACCGATGTTAGCTTGGCATCCACAATTAAGAATTAAAAACATGTATCTTGGTGGCATATTTGATTATGTTCAGAATCTCAATTGACATTAAATGTTTTACTGTCAAGTTGTAAACTGAAGAGTAGCTAACATGCATCTTCATCAGCTTTTGGAATATCAGAGCGTCAATTAAAGTAGAAACATTGCCAGAAGTCAAATTGGGCTCGACTGAACATTTCTATTAGTGCACAACTTTAAGAGTGGATCAGTTAAATCCACATTGGAATCAGGCAGAACCCAAGAGAGCACACAGGGGGAATATCGACTCATGAAGATTTGGGTGCAGCATTGTTGTTGTCATATTTACTGCTACTACTGTCTGGAGAGGTGTGTATACATTTAATTCTAGGGCCATTTCTTTTTTTAGCCACCAGCCCAGCATGGTTTGATTGCCTGATTAGAAACTGACATTTAGTGAATACTTTGTTGACCCCAAAATGGGTCAGTACTAGTTACAATGTCATGTATTCTCTGTTGCCTGACATCAGGGAGTGAGCATCAATATGACATCAGCTTCCGAAACGTCATGTGTGAACCTAAACAAACCATTCAGTGAGAGCAACTACTATTGGCAAGTGAGAGTCAAGCCTTTAGCTGCCATGGAAAATAGAAAAGTTTAGTGAAAGTGAAGAGATTTAGATGTGGGAACATTCTTTGTGTATACCCTGCACCACATATTATACTCTGTGTGTGTACTGTTTATCTCTGTGACATTATCAAATAAAACCAAGCTGCAGACTTTGTTCCTCCTTCAGCTTCCCTCCACAACCCCACTGGTTTTGTTGCATTATCTGAAAAAACAGGCATTTAACCTCTGCAAGACTTAGATCTACTTGTCTTGTTGATGTTTCAGAAAATATCTACTCTACAATGGACACCATCATATATTCTGCAATTTGTATAGATATTAGTCACAGAAGAGGAGTTCATAGTAGATTTTATTATGGGTTCATCAATAGTAAGGGACATTTAATCATCTCTATACAATACAATCTAAGATCAGGGGAGCATGACAGATCACCTCAACAGAATCTCATAGTTAAAAAAAAAGATTAATAAATAAGAGCATGAATAGACCAAATACAAGTTTTCAAATTAGATATAGATTTATATGTGCTAATATTGTGTCTGCATGCGTCATGAAACACCCTCATCATTTTCTGTACAAACACAAGAAATCGGTCGCAGATACAGGTTAATATACAGAATGACTATATGTGGCTACAAGATCATAATGAGGAAAGGCCCAATATAGAAAACAAGGTACTCAGGAAGCACTTCATAGACACCTCATACATACAATGCATCTTCCAAATGGTAAATTATACAAACTTCATACCACGCAGTCATACAAACACACACGCACATGCACACATGTATGCATGTACACACACAGTTTCAGTTGTGGATCACCACGTCTGGGAGATCCTGAGTTTATAGATTACAATTCCCATCTCTTCCTGAGGAAATAAAGAGCCACACAGACCCAAAGAGTTTTACTTCAGGACTGGTTGGAGTAACAGGGATGTTAGGGCTGCAAATATTTAAAAGAAAGCATCATCAAGTGTAACTGAAAGTCCATTTCATGTCTGAGAACACATCGTACATGATCGATGTAAATCTAAGGCAAATGTAAGTCTGAGTAAATTAATTACTTTTTTACATTTGCTTAATGATGATGATGACAAAAATGTTCTTTTAGTCTCATACTTCAGGAAATTGAAGCTTTTTTGCAGAGATCTGCACTATGCCCTTTATTTACCAACGACCACAGAAAAGAGAGAGAAAATAGTTTGTTAGGTCTGTTCTGCATAAACATGACCTAAAACATCATCAGTGTTAGTATCAAATTCAACCTTTCCATACTGTTCTGGTCAAATTTGCCTAATTTATACACATACTGTAAGGAAAGACAGAAAAATGTTTTTTGGGGGGGAATCTTGAGACTGTTAAATTGCACATATAACATCTGTGTGTTTTTGTTTTTTGATGGGACAAGGGGGCTTTAAAACTGACCCATCTGCCTACAGTGCCTTCATCATATGAAGAGAACTGAACCCTACCTGAAAGGAAAGCAAGATACATTTTTCCCCCTTAATTCTGGAGAAGCATGGGATGGCCTTGGTGAGTCTTTTTATGCTAAAGGAAACCATCCCTGTTCCTCTTCTCCACACTTGGTCCTGATCTGCTGAACCTGACCCTGATCGTGGCCCTGATCTGCTGAACCTGGTCCTGATCTGCTGAACCTGACCCTGATCATGGCCCTGATCTGCTGAACCTGGTCCTGATCTGCTGAAACTGGTCCTGATCTGCTGAACCTGACCCTGATTGTGGCCCTGATCTGCTGAACCTGGTCCTGATCTGCTGAACCTGGTCTTGATCTGCTGAAACTGGTCCTGATCTGCTGAGCCTGACCCTGATCCTGGTCCTGATCTACTGAACCTGGTCCTGATCTGCTGAACCTGGCCCTGATCTTCTTAACCTGGCCCTGATTGTGGCCCTGATCTGCAGCACCCGTAAATTATACAAACAAGGGGACGGAAGACAGGGTGGAGTTTCTAAGAAATATGAGTGAATCTCCTCTGTGATTTCAGCATATATTCTGACTGGATTATAATACTGATGTTTTATCTCATATCTATACAGAAATTGATGAAATATTGAGTGACAGGTTTTCTCACACAGTTCACAGCGTTGGACGTAGTTTCCCCAGTCTCTTGGTTCCACTCCTGTGCATGTGTACTTTTTTTTTTTTTTAACTAAAAACACTCAACTTATAAATAATGCATCTGACATTTCAATGTTGCACAGAGATGTAGTCACCCCTGCTATAAACTTTCTTTTGGTTTTGCTTTAATAATGGCAGCCCTGATCTTCAAAGGTTTTCTACCTAGTTTTTGCACTTCTGATGTTTGATACCATGGCTTGAAAGTTTGGTCTCCCTCTGGGAGCTATTTTGTATTTCCAACTAAGAGACCAGTGGCTTCATTCTAATAAGATCATAATCTCTGAGAAGTCATTAGGATTTTCATTTGTTAAGCCTCCAGAGTCTACGATAATACAGTACATTATGACTCTTTATGACAACTTCCTGTTCCTCTTTCTCACATTTTACTCCACTTTATACTCCCCTCCTAACTCACTGGAAATACCTTGCAATAAAAAATAAATACATTTCAGTAAATGATTACAAAACATACTCATTCACCAGCTATGGCCCTTTCCTCTTGATAAGAGGGGTATTTCACATTAAATATGGCTCACTGTCATTGTTACTCTCATAATCATTTAAAAGCAGAGGTAATAAGATGCTGTACACACAGACACACACTTACTCTTTACAAAATAAAAAAATAACTACAGATTACTTTAATCATCATCATCATCTTAATCACCAATTTGTATAGAAATTCTTCTTTATTATGCCAGATTGTTGCTCTTGAGAAAATGACGGCAGTCCTTTAGGGGGTCGTCATAAGTTTAGACATCAGTTGGAGTTCTATAAATATGAAGTGCTTCTAAAGGAATTATCTTGACCCTAAATTATTTTTCCTCCTTCTTGTTTAATCCTGTCAGACCTAAGGCTTTGTTTAAACTGCCTTCTAAAACCTGAGAGTTTTGTGGAAACTTCAAACTTTTTATTTGTCAGCCTGTAAAAAACTCTAGAAACACCTCCCAGATTTGTGATACAGTTCTGACTTTGTCCTCACATTTATCAATACTTTTCCAAATTATAATCATTTATGTGGCTGGAAAATGTTCATCCCTCTAGGGTTGAACGGTAAGATGACTTAAACCCACTCTGGTCCACAGCATGGCAGCCTGATGGAGTTCTTATGTCTTCTAATGGCACTTCATTTGTCTGATCAGAAAGTCCAAGAACATGTAGTAATACCAGGCAGCAGCTTCACATCACTCCTCACCGCTGATCTTGTTCTGTGACAACACTGTGAGGGATGCTACACTGCACATGTCCCATAATGCAACTTAAAAAGATTTTAAGACCTTTTAAAGTGGCAGTAGCAGAAATGACAACACAACATTTAGTTGCTCATGGATTGCCAACTACCTGCAGTACCACTTTCATCATCTGCCTCATTTATGTTTGCTACACTGCTTTACTGAATGCACCATTTCAAGCCTCAAAAGTCCATTTTATTATTATCTCTGACGCTGCAATTACCAGAGTTCATTGGCAGTGGATTAGGCTTTTTTTTTCTTCTTTCACTAAGGTCACAATAAAACTCATTTATGGAGAGGATGAACTAACTTCTGTAGGTGGAGCTGCTCCTCTAGGTTCTTTTACATAGCTTAAGGGGGACAGAACAACAGTAATAAACAGGAGTGTGTGTTCATACAAGAATCTCACCAATCCCTCTTTTAGAGAATAACCTAGAATAGTACAAAGGAACCAGTAATGACATTCTACTAAGTCGTACACACAGATACTGTCTCAAATTGCAGGATTTCTAAGTAAATGAAAGTGAGGTCACATTTCAGGAGGATACTTTCCACTGAATTCAGTTCAGCTGAGGGTTAGGGTATAACCCTGCTCTCTCATGAACAGTGGGGGTATATTATCAAAATACTGATTAGCCCATCATATTACTTCTTTTACCGTCCTCACTGCTGATACTGCAGAGTCAAAACTGAGTTTTCTTCTGAGCTCAGCAGCTTGTGTTTGTGCAGCCGCTGTCAATGATTAGAACTTCAGTCAAAGTTTCAGGAAACCTCAAATAAGAAATGTTAACTGGACATCGTTTGATGTGACCAGGCCCTCAGTCAGTGGAGTATAGTAACACAGTTGACATACCTTTCCAGACATCATCATTTTCCCCTTAATGTCTCTCTATAAAATGTCAAAATTATTAAAAAATGCAGAGTTGAATGAAAGTGGGGTCAATGTGTGGAACTGAAACCTCTGAAAGTGAACATTTTGCTCAGGAACCCGTCGATCACTCTCCTGATCCCTTGAGCTACAGCTTGACAAGCTATGTACTACTCATAATTTCAATATTCAAAGCACTTTTCAATGTTAGTTGAGGAGACACAAAGGAAAATGCAGCTTCCAAACTTTTCTGTCTTTAAACGGTCAGAGAAATATGTTTTAGTGCCAGTTTCAAATGAGATTTCTTCAACCCATTCAAATCTTGGAAAGGCACGTCCTATCAAATGAAGAAAAAAATATCACTATACTATTTTCACTGTGGGACAACTTAAAAGACACCATTGAATTAGCACTACATGGCATTATGATTCCAGTTCATCCCATCAGTTAAAGGGGCCAGTATGACACACTTAGCACTTCCATAAAAGTCACCACAAAATATTGCTTCAGTCTAAAGATACCTTGTTGAATACAAGTCAGCTTGAAACCCAAAATGACGAAGAAGGACCAGTCAAACTAAAGATACAGGAAACTGTGCACAGGTGGTGATACAAAAACCCGAACCAGTTCATTTTCCAAAATGACCTGACATTAGTTCTTATATTCCCCTTTACATAGCGGCATGACAGTATTAGCACTGTGTTACTCACTTGATGGCTTTCTGAGTTAAACAAGGAAGCTTAAAATAAGATTAAATTCATTTACAATTAATTGACTATTTTTGTAGTTTTGGACATCAAAAGCTGAAATCCTAAAGTGAAATGGGGCAAGAGCTAGCTGTCACACAGTTCAGTAAGAAATGCCCATTTCTGAATGTGTTGTAGAAAACCTGATGATGGCTCCTGTCCCGCAGTGGTTTTATGACGACACAAAACAGCTGTTCAACTTGTAAGTAAAAATGAACACCAGAAAAAGAACGATGCCCAGAACTATAAAAAATACAACAAGGTTTGCAAAGCAACAGAAATCCTGTTTAAAACATTTCACTGATTTCTATGTGGTTTCACCCAAGAGCACGAAAATCCATGACGTTGCTCAGTTCCACAAAGAAGTGCAGAGGCGGACAGGAAGCTTGAAGATAAACTGTCCAGAGGGAAGAGACAGACCCTGTTTTTATTTTACACCAGCCTGTGTTGTTTAAATGGCCAGAGGACCTGAAGGAATTACCTGTGTGAACTATGTGCAAGTGTTAACCAGGGTTTTCACATCACGTGTGTGTGTGTGTGTGTGTGTGTGTGTGCGCACTATATGTAAGATTGTCCATCACCTCTGTATGAATGTTCATATCACATTAAAAGAGCAAAAGTCAAAGTAAAACCTGTAAGATTTGAACAAACCAGTTAGTCTGTTCATCCTAAAGACTGATTTATGCCTGAAAGACTGCAGCTTTTCAGACTGCTGTCAACTGCTCAATGCTTTAAGGTGAAGAGAAAAGCAAGTCTCTTCGCCTTACAGCCTCTGTTAGACTCCTGAATTTGGTTTTTCACATGAAAGCTTCAGAATTGGTGTTGAATGTGACACACACACACACACACACACACCGTCACCAGTCAGTGATGCTGTGTGAGAAGAACCATACCTGACAAACTTTTACCCTGTAATGGTATCCAATTATCCAAGATAGGAAAGACCCATGGAACTCCAGATAAGCTTTATTTTAATCTGCCCAAAGGGAAAACTAATGAGGAAGAACTAAAGAAAATGTTGGACTAATAGAACATTTCCGTACAGCTCTGTACCTTGGTGTGGACAACCATACATGTTTGTGTTTTGTGTGTAGTTGTGCTGATCATGTCAACCCTGCGTATGTCCCTGTTAGTGTCCTCATAACCTTGTCTGAGCCTCAGGGATGTAGATCTCAATGCTGTCAGCGCTCTCTGTCGCTGAGTTTTGGCGTACGGACGCCGCTCTCTTGGCAGCCATCAGCCGTTTCCTGGCCTCCTGCCGCTGCTTCTCGGAGCTCTCCAGTGAGCGGTCTCTGGCCAGAGGTGGGTGGTGTTGGGGGCCCTTGTGTGGTTTTTTTGGCACTGGAGGTGGCAGCCTCCTCTCCTGGTAAGAGAGAATGGGAGTGGGGGAGTGGGGAGAGATATGTATTTGTGTATATAAGCGTGGCTGTGATGCCTAAATTTAAAGCAGCTTTTGGTTTAATGTGAGCTTGCACATGTTAAATGTTAATATTTTTGTTAAGACATAAAAATGAGAAAGACTTTGGATTTTTTTAAAATAATATAGCTTACTTGCTGGATTGATTTATGGACTTGTAAACAGAACCTTCTCCATATTTTTTTTTATTTACAGTCAAATGTGTAGCAACTTGTCTTGTGTGAGCATGAGTTGGGCATTTCAGTCCTTTCAGTGGATCATCCTGCCCCTACTTCATTTCATTATCCATGAGCTGTTTCTGATAGTGAATGAGGAACTACAGCAATCGGGTGGTGTCCTCTTCTACTTAGGAATATTTTTGTTATTTTCTATTGAACTCTTATTAAAACTATCTGTGTCTTTTCATGTTGCAATTTGTGTTCCAATGAGCGACCTTTTTCTTCAGTGAAGCACATAGCTTTGTAAGATAATAGCCTGAGATGGACTGGGAGGGTCCATCAACAGCTCAACCCACAGAATGTTGACTAAAGCGTGTCCACAGTCCAAAGTATAGAAAAACAAGAATAGTCCAAACAATGAAATGAAATGCAGAAAGTCAGTGTGAGAAATTGTCTCTTCTTGCTATTGTAAAAAAAACAAAATTGCAATATAATAACTGTATAAAACAGTAAGTCACCTCGTGCACGCTCAGCATAGACGTTGACTTGAAGAGAAATTTTGGTGCAATCTGTTGGTTTCTGAGTTCACCCAACTGCTCTTTGTGTTTAACTGATGAAGCATTTAACTGACTTCATAATTATATCTTCCTTGAATTGCTAAGTAAACAGAGCACTCATTAAAAAGATATAGATTTAACAGTAATAAAGACCACACACTCTTCTGTTCATCTGTCTTGCCATTTGCAGCAAGCACACAAAAAACATAAAGCCACACATGATGAGATGGCTGCAGGCAGCAGAAGAGAGAAGGAGCAGAAGGAAGCATGGATGGGTGGATGGAAAGATAGACATGATGGATCCATGGAGGCCCAGACGGGTCAAGGCCCCGTGGTGCTGTTTGCAAGCGCCTTCACTGTCAACACAAAAAAACAACAAGAAGGAAAAATGACAAGAATGAGAGCAAATGAGGAAGCCAACAGAGTCGATAGTCACAACGATGCAATCAGAACAAATAGAGCTGAAAGAGAGCAACAACATTTCCAGATACACTTACAGATGTACTGAGTGAGGAGTATCGGTGTAATACTGCAATGTTACAAACAAGTGTGTTCAGTAGTAAAGCCTGGATAGAGTGCCTTCTTACACTCCCACCTTCTGCACCATGAATTCATGACCACACTCCCATTTAAAGGTAGCATGAATAAACTGTGGAGAGATTTTACCATCCAAGGTGCTGCCACAGCTTTGACTCTGGGCATCATCACCTGCACATCAAAAAAAAAATAAATGGAAAGCTTATGTCCAGAAAACTCTGATTAGGGTCTGAAGGGACTGAAAATATGACTTGTGGTAACAACAACTGGACCAATGACTGTTCTCTGTGAGAGGACCAGTTCTATATCACTATTTCAGAATCCTCTTGGTCTCCAGGGGAATTCCCCCACTCAGTGAAATTAGTGGACCTTATAGGTCATTGTGAGAAAGGTTAGCCTCACTGTATGACAGACTAAAATCTACACATAAAGCTATGTTGGAATGCATAACAACTGCCTAATCATCATCATCAACAACAACAACAAGGAGAAACAAATAAGTGAAGTTTTTGGATGGAAAGCCAGCAGAACTTCCAGTCCTGCTTTTGGTTGCACACAGACAGACTGCTGTTGCTTTCAAATGCTCTAAGTAAAACCCCAAAGTTATGACCCATGGTGTCATGGGTGATTCAAACGTGATTCACATTTTAGGTGAATACGACATAAAACGATTAATTTGCTGATGGTGTTTCGGAGGTCTCTGACAGCTTCTCTCTCTGATCCACACTGAAAATGCTAAGATGGGACTCTCACTACCATGTGATTCCTTTTGAATTGGCTTTCCTGCTGTATAGATCTGGTCCTGGATCAGACATGCTGAGATATCGTAAGATTAACATCAGTGGGTGCATAATAAACTGGGAGTCGCACAGGGACAGATGTGTACTACGGGATATGCGAAATTGTCACAATGACTTTTCTTGATTTCATTCCAGTGACTTTCTGTTATATGACTTTCTAAAGTTGTGTTGACATCATTTTCTTTAAAGACGCTCATTTGCTCACTTTAGTTTTTTTAGTTAAAAAAAGTCAGATATTCTCTATCAACTATTTATTGCATTCAATTAAATTCAATTCAGTTTTATTTATATAGCACCAGATTACAACAACTGTCATCTCAAGGCACTTAAATAATATAGTCCAAGTCAAGCCAATTGGAATTCAATTCATTGTAATCATTAACAGCATTAACTGAAATAAATTAATTTTCGCTCAATCATGACAGTGCACTCTTACTTAAAAGTTGTAAGGTGGAATCTAGAATCCATTTCTTTATGCAAAGCAATAATAACATACACACTCAATATTAAATTACTTTGTTAAAGCATTGAGTTTGCCACAGTTTGTGTGAATTGTTCGAAAATAAATCACATTCCCCTTAAAAGTTCTTTGTTGTCAAACTTGACTTTCAGTTACATTCAAAACAGCCAATACATAAAAGATTGGGCAAATTCTTAAACCAGACATCCAGACAGCAACGTTCCTGGTCCACCACTATGCTTGATAGAATGCTGGGAATTTACATGCATGTACCTTTCTGTCAGGAGGATCCAGGGGTCTCCAGCTGTTGGCCCTCAGCTGGTGAAGTTCATCAAACTTGAGACTTATATTTTCTATTGACAACTGAAGCATATCCCAAAAACCAGCCAGGTCCGAGGCCACGGGACGAGGGTGGGTGTTAGGGTTCTATTCCAGCACAAGAGGGAGAAAGAATAGTTACTTAGTCATTTTCAAATTTGTCTGTAGAGATAACCTCAAAATGTGATGCCTAATATCCGGACAAAAAGAGAGATATGGATACATTATATTACTGGTGTCACATGTTGAACTGAGTTTTTAAATCAGATTTTCTTCAGCCCCATGCCATGGAAGCTGGTCTCCTTTTTTTTAAGTATGCTTTGATAATAGCTTTTAATGTGCCCATATTATTTTTAGTTACAGGTTTGAGATATTATTTGGGGGTCAACTGGGATCATTTCACATGTTAAATGTTCAGAAGATACATTTTTCACATTCTGTGCATTTCTTCAGCCTCTTTTCATCTCCTATCTGTAACACTTGTCAGTCTGCAGCAATCAGTTTGGTACTGGTCAAAATCATTCATCAGTGCTAATAAGAATATATTAATGAACAGTAATATTCATGCTAATGTTATTCTTTTTAGTTTTGAACCCTAAAACAAATATGCTTCTGTAGGTAGAGTGAAAAGGAACTGGTTTAGGAAAATAAAAATTATTTTCTAACCTTCACTGACTTGAAATGATATACAGTACACCAGTTCTATCAATAATTTGACAAGAGGCATTGTGGGAGGGTCTTGACTTTGCCAAGGACAGAAACCACTGTTGGATGACCTTAAAGCCTTCAGGCAGCACTGCATGATAAACTGTCATGAAACTATGTTCAATATAACCACGTGAACTCAGGATTACCTTGGAAAACCACTTTCACTCAAAATATTCCTGAAATGAATGTCAAATTGAACTGAAATTGAAAAGTACCGTGGTGAAGATGCTACTCTGCAACACGATCTCAACTGTATCCAAGAGTTCAGAGAAGACAATAGGCAAAGCAATAAAACATAAAAAACAACAACTGACAGACTAGATTAAGCAGAGGGGAGAAAACAGTGACTGTAGTCCAGGTAACATCAAGGCTATTAATTAAGCAGCTAGTACAGAAAAGCTAACCTGAAGGCCTGGATGATGCATGCAAGAGGGTCACAGATTAAGATCTTCATTAACTAATAAAAAAGCTTACTAACATTTGAGCAATTTGTTGAAGTATTTGCTCATCCTTCTCCTTCGCAAGATACTTAGAATTAAGCAGGCCCACTGTGGACTGGCATTGAAGCCCAACAGCACACAGTCAAAGTCCTGATACATCATGGTCAAGTTTGTGAGTCAAAAAGGAAGAATTTTACAGCAATTTCTGCTTCTATTTCTTTCATGACTTCCCCCCTCAAAATGCAGTGAATTCGCTGAAGCTAAGAAAATGCTGAAAGAAAAATAAATAGTTTCTGACACTAATCTGCAAAAAATGCAAGATACAAATGATCAGGTTATAAAGTTCTACAAGAATAATGCAGAGAAAACAAGACACATTGCCCCCTATTGGTCCAAAGTTAGGTCCCCCACTGCCCCAGAGCATGAGGACATTCAGCTCCTGTAGAGAAATTAGCCTCATCATGGTCACCAATATGTATTACACAATTAACCAATGTATGCAAAAAATGAAAACTATGAGTATGTGCAGTCATGTTGTCATCCACACACAAATACCAATCAGGTTGAACACTGGCAAAACAACTTCACAAATGTGAACACTGCTCCCAACAGAGCACTTCGCTCCCAAACTGCAGGTTTCCTTGTGGTTCCCAGAGTTTCTAAAAGTAGAATGGGAGGTAGAGCCTTCAGTTATCAGGCCCCTCTCTTGTGGAATAAGCTGCCAGTAAATGTCCAGGAAGCAGACACCCTTTTCCACTTTTAAGATTAGGCTTAAAACTTTCCTTTTTGATAAAGCTTATAGTTCGGGATGGCTCAGGCGACCCTGAAACATCCCATAGTTAAGCTTCTACAGGCTTAGACTGCTGGGGGAGCTCCCATGATGCACCTCTCCTCCCTCTGCTCTCTTTACTTTCCATGTACAGGCTGAGGGAGATTTTTCCTTCCACAATCGCCTCGTGCACTTTCAGGAAGGGAGATTGGATAGGATCAGGCAACATTTGAGCAATTGTAAACTTATCTAATACTCCTCACTGATCCACAAAAGCATGCTGTGTTTCAGTGCTGATTTAAAGCTTTGCCATCTGGGCTTTCATCAACCCACAATTACAGCAGAAAGGCCTACATTTGCATATCTAGGTTTTAGAATTGTTGATCCTGACAGGAATACAATGGTGGACTGTACAAAAATGCGAATAGGCTGTTTAAATAAACTGCTGCTCTATGGCAGGCTTAGTGTTCTGCGAAGAAAACAGCCAGTCAAAGCGGACAGGACATCGCAGTGGTCCATTCTCTGAAAAGGCTTGTGTATTGCTTTCTGTTACACAGTGTATGTCATGACTACAAGTTTCAGTCCAGTTTACTGCTCTGAAATTAAAAACACACCTCTATTTAACATACGTCTTCATCTTTTTTTCACATCATTAGCATTATAATTAGTTGACATTGGCGACTGAGCTTGATAACAGAGATACATATAAATGTACTTTTTAAAATTTTTATTGGTCATTACTGTGTGCATGCTCTCAATTCTTCACTCACCAAATTCTCCTCACACAGCTTTCTGAACTGCTGGAACTTCTGGGACATCAGGAGCTGTGCACTTTCGATAGCGCTCCTCATCTTGCCAAGGACTCAGAGCACAGACAGAGTATAACAAGGATTATTTTACAATATGTCCATCTGTTCTTCAGGAAATGTACAAGTTTTTTAATCTTTATGCACATTATGCAAACATAAAACACGGTGTATTTGGTTTTTCTTCCAGCTTATCAACAATATCATAATGCAGCAATTAAGTTATTTGACTGTGCTACAATTTTTTTAAGTCCTCAAAGACACTAAGCAGATGTTAGGTGGTTTAGGTCTTTAGCTCTTTTGAATCTCTGATTCTCAGTTTTTCCCAAAGTGGAAATCACAAAAATCTCGTGTTTGTTGTTGTGTATCGTCCACCTGGCCCTTATTCTGAGTTTCTGTCTGAATTCTCAGAGTTTTTATCCCAGTTAGTGCTGAGTACAGATAAAGTCATTGTAGTGGGTGACTTTAATATTCATGTAGATGTTGAAAATGACAGCCTAAATATTAACTTTAATTCTATATCAGACTCTATTGGATTTTCTCAAAGTGTTCACAGACCTACTCACTGCCTTAATCATACCCTTGACCTTGTGCTGACTTATGGCATTGAGAGTGAACAGTTAACAGTGTTCCCTCATAACTCTGTCTTGTCTGACCATCTTTTAATAACTTTTGAATTTACATTACTTGACTACACGGTTTCTGAGAAGAATTCTACATATAGAAGGTGTCTGTCAGAGAATGCTGTAACCAGATTTAAAGAGTTGATTTCATCATCCTTTTCTTCACTGCCATGTGCAGATATGACAGAGGACGGCTACCTAAATTTTACTCCAGTAGAACTTGACTCTCTTGTTGACAGCACTATAGCTTCAATGCGTACAACACTGGACAATGTTGCCCCTCTGAAAAGGAATGTAATCAGTCAGAAGAGGTTGGCTCCTTGGTATAATTCACAGCTGCTTTAAAGCAGACTGCAAGAAAGCTGGAGAGACTCTATTGGATTTTCTCAAAGTGTTCACAGACCTACTCACTGCCTTAATCATACCCTTGACCTTGTGCTGACTTATGGCATTGGGAGTGAAGACCCCTCATAAAGCTAGAACTGCTTATTATTCATTATTGATAGAAGAGAATAACAATAATCCCAGGTTTCTTTTCAGCACTGTAGCCAGGCTGACAAAGAGTCTGAGCTCTGTTGAGCCATGTATTCCTTTAACTCTCAGCAGTGAATAATCACTGCTGAGAGTGAGATTCATGAGATTCTTTATCAATAAAATTGTTTCTATCAGAGAGAAGATTAATGGAATCCTTCCCACTATTATCACTGATGTATCATCAAGTATAGCAGCTTTAGAAGTATCTTTAGAACCTGATTTGTATTTAGACAGCTTCTGCCCAGTTGATCTCTCTGAGCAAACAACAGCAATAGTCTCTTCTAAACCATCAACTTGTATGTTAGACCCAATCCCAACCAGACTGTTCAAGGAGGTTTTCCCCTTAATTGACACTTCCATATTGGATTTGATCAATCAGTCTTTGTTGACAGGATATGTACCTCAGACTTTTAAGGTTGCTGTAATTAAACCTTTACTTAAAAACCTACTCTTGATTCAGACGTGTTGGCTAATTATCGAACTTTAGCCAACCTCCCTTTTTTGTCTAAAGTTCTTGAAAAAATAGTTGCAGCTCAACTTTGTGATCATTTACATAGAAATAATCTGTTTGAAGAGTTTCAGTCAGGATTCATAGTGCATCATAGCACAGAACCAGCACTGGTGAAAGTTACCAATGATCTCCTCTTAGCCTCTGATAGCGGACTTGTTTCTGTGCTTGTCCTGTTGGATCTCAGTGCTGCATTTGATACGATCGATCACAGCATTCAGTTACAGAGACTCAAACATGTTATTGGGATTAAAGGAACTGCATTAGGCTGGTTTAAGTCATATTTATCTGATAGATTCCAGTTTGTTCTTGTAAATGAAGAATCTTCCTCACACATTGGAGTAAGTCATGGAGTTCCTCAGGGTTCTGTGCTTGGACCGATTCTTTTTACTTTATACATGCTTCCATTAGGTAACATTATTAGACAGCATGGCATAAATTTCCATTGTTATGCTGATGATACTCAGCTGTATCTATCTATGAAACAAGATGAAATCAGACTACAAGCCTGTTTTAAAGACATAAAGACCTGGATGACTCAGAACTGTCTGCTTTTAAATTCAGACCAAACTGAAGTTGTTCTCTTTGGACCTGAGCGCTTCAGGGAGAAATTGTGTAGTTATATAGTTACTCTAGATGGTATTTCCTTGGCTTGTAGTTCTACAGTGAGGAACCTTGGAGTTATTTTTGACCAGAATTGATCATTTGATGCACATACAAAACTGGTTTCTAGGACTGACTTCTTTCACCTTCGTAATATTGCTAAAATCAAGAACATCCTGTCTCAGGGTGATGAAGAGAAACTAGTCCATGCATTTGTTACTTCAGGATTGAATTACTGTAATTCTTTATTATTGTTGTGAGGAGCAGTGATGACTGGCATTAGGGGAGTGACTTTGGGACGCCAGCGATCACTGTCGAGCCTCCAGGAGGTGTTGTGGGCCCAACCAGATGAAACACTGATGAAAGGAGGTGCCCAGAGTTAGAGGTGCGGGGGAGCCAGGGGGGTCTCAGCCCCCTTAATGAGACATGAGCTCCCCTGAAAATAATGATTTGTGAATTATTATTCTTTATTTGGGGGGGGGGGGTGTCTCTAAAATATTGGCAAAATGCTGTTTTTTCCCATGCATTTCCTTTTTGTTTTGTTTTTTGTTCTTTTTGTCATAATCGTGGATCATGTGTAAAATTAGGCTATTTTTAATGTATGATTTGTGCATGAGGGTGATTATTATTATCATTATTACTATATCAATTATTAATGATGCCGGCCTGCATGCAATTCTTGTCCTCACCATTGAAGCGTGGGGACTCAAAAATGCTCAATTTCGGTGCTAAGTAATAAATTCATTATGTCTAAAAGAAGACACACATTTCACATTTTGGATTTACTAAGAAATCCTTTGATAAGAATTGAAGTGAAGTTTTGGTGCAATCTGTTGGTTTCTTTAGCTTGTGTACTTTTTTAAAATTGTCTCTGTATGTATGAATTGGATTAATTTGGAATGAATTAATTGGATTTGAATGTATTACAATGAATTGGATTGCAGTTGGCTTGAATTGGACTTTGTCTTTGAAGCGTCTTGAGATTTTCTGTGTTGTAATTTGGGACTATCTAAATAAAACTGAATTGAATTGAATTAGGCATATCATGAGACGCAACACAAAAAGACCTACTGTCTTCAGGCAGGTCGTTCTCCTGCTGGTCCAGCTCCATTTGTCGACACCAGCCCTCCATACGGTCAGTCTCAGCCTGCAGCAGCTTCAGGAACCAGCATCCATCTCTCTGCACCACTGATCGCTGCACCACCTGCCATCACAACATTTAAACTTTCACAAACTGTAGAGACTCATGAAATCCACACATTTACTATAATGTTACAAAATCACGGAGGAAAATCGTATATAACTTCTGAGTCTGCATTCTATTATTTCTGGATTATTATATTTTAATTTATAATATGAAATTCATGGAAGGACTGATAAATTAAGTATCGTAAAAGATTTTTTAAAAGGGAAATATTGAACATTTCTAATTATCTAAAGCTCTTGAACGGAAATAGACTGCATGTGGAAAGTAGATGTGCGCACACTCCAGTTGGGGGTATGTGTGGGCAAACACCTTCCACACTAGCATTACAGTGAGCTCTGGACAGAAAGAAAAAGAGCAGTTATGTTTATTATGTTTGTCTGGACACCATGATAAAAGTCCGAAAGTAGAATCAATCAGGAGTTCAATCGTCCCTACTGCCATACTCCTGACCATCCACCTCAGAACACCTTAAGCACATTTACACGCATGTTCTGATCTGGAATTTTAGTCGTAAATCAAAGTTTCTTCCTATCCAGCTGATGTAATTGTCGCCATTTTTTAAATTTGTTTTTAAAATTAAAGTAATGGAATCAATTGGTCTTTCTTTCCTGCCAATTTTTTATAACTCTCCTCTGACTGGTTGAATTCCTTTGCTACTTCAAACTCTCACGTGTGCAATTACTTTTGAGGAAACCAGATCTTGATCATAATATCCTTCAAAATTACTGGCAAGTGTCAGGACTCGTTGACACATTTTGTTTTGAATCATGTTTTGTCTCGTCATTTCCTGTTTTATTTTGAAATACTACCCTTCCTCTTGTCTCACGTCTCTGATTGTCCTCCCTGATTCCAAAGTGTTTCCACCTGTTCCCCATTGCTCCTCATGTGTTCAACTAGACTGCGTCTCTCTTTGTCCCATGCCAGTGTATTGCAACAGCCTTTTTGAGCGTTCCTCACTCTAGCTTTACCAAGTACCATAACCTTGAATTCCTCGTTCATGCCTTGATGCGTTCCCTCCTACAGAGTGTTTTTTTTGTTGTAAGTTTTGATCATAGTCATAGTCTAGTTTTCGAAGTACGTTTCATAGTCAGTTTGTTTTCCTCCGTTTAGGAGTGATATTTGGTTTTTTGATAAATTTCAAAGCACCTTTGTTAGTGGAGCGTTTTCCGTTCGATTAGAATTAAGTTTCATAGTGCCTCCATTAGAAAGAATGTTTTTGTTTCGTGTAATATTTTCATAGCGCCTCCGTTAAAGAAGAGCCTCATAGTGCTGTGTCAGATTTTCATAGTGCCTTTGTTAAAGAAGAGCCTCATAGTGCCGTGTCAGATTTTCGAAGAGCCTCATAGTGCTGTGTCAGATTTTCATAGTGCCTCCGTTAGTGGAGTGATTTTGAGTTTATAATTGTATTCGTGCCTCCGATTATCAGGAGAGCGTCATTTGTTTTTGTTCCGCCTCTTCAGAAGAGAGCTTAGATTTACTTTATAATTTTCTAGCTCTTTTGGTTTTCCTCCTGGAGTGGAGTGAGTTTTGTTTGATAAGTTTTATAGTCGCACTCACCTCAGTATAATTATAGAGGTAAGTGTGGTAGGTTTTTCACAGTCTCTTGCTTTCCTGTGTCTTGGAGAACTTAAAGTGGTTTAGAATAATAAACTGACATATTGTGAAGATCCTGCATCTGTGTTCTGTGTCCTGCCGGTCTCTGACAGCAAGTTCCTAAATAAGCTTTTATCTTAAACTCTTAAAGAGTTTAGAAAAATATGCATCTTTACAGTTCTTGTAGCAGCTGAAACAAACAACGTCTGTGAAAAATTTTAGTCTTGATCCAGAAAGTCTCGCTGCAATGAAACATCCCTTCTGAGGGTGATCAATGACTTGTTAATAGCTGCAGATGAGGGGATGTACTGACTTCTGGTTCTTCTGGAACCCAGTACTGCTTTTGATACTGTGGACAATAGCATTCTGTTAGATAGACTGGGACACTGGATGGCATTATCAGAATCTGTCATAGCATGGTTGTCCTCTTATCTGTCAGACAGAAGATTTTATGTTTCTGTAAATAATTACAGTTCCTCAATCATTCCAGTTAAATATGGTGTACCTCTGTGGTCAGTTCAAGTTTAATTTTTCTAGTTGTTTTCCCTTGGTCATATTAGACAAAGACATGGCTTTTCATTCCGTTTTCATACGATGCTGATGAGCTTTATCTTCCTGTTAGCTCCTCAAACCCTGGTTAACAAACTTCAACATCAAACACTGGATGTCACAAAACATATTGCAGTTCTATCCAGATAAAACAGAGAATGTCATGCAGATTAAACAAATGCCACCATCTGCTGGTTCCTTGGTGGAGCATATTCATAAGATTTTTAAGAAATCTTGGTGTGAGGTTTGACATCCCTATAAGTTTCCAGCACCATGTCACTAAAATTTTCCAGACATGATTTACCAGTTTGCAAATATTTTAGAAATACAATCAATTTTACTTTTAAACATACTGTAATGACTTGCGGGGAACTTCTCAGACAAGACGTTGTCGAACTGCTCTTTTATTTTACAGAACTCAATCCCGTTTACAACACAGTACTGTTGGACCATAACCCACATGCGATCATCAGCACTGCTTCTCAACCAAACGCAGGAGAGCGCCCAAACCTGCACCCAGACTGGCTCACGCCCACTCTGTCCCACCAACCACCAGCCCACACCTGAGTGACATGACCTGTGGTCTAATGATTGACAGGAAGAGGGGGAAACAGCCAACTGTGTGCTCTTAACCTTATTCTGGGTTGTTACAATACAAATATGGTACTACATGTGCCTCACAGCAAGAGGGTCCTGGGGTTCAAATCCCAGCAGGTTCTTTCTGTGTGGAGTCTGCATGTTCTCCCCGTGTATGCATGGGTTCTCTCTGGGAATCTGGCTTCCTCCCACCGTCCAAAAACATGCATGTTAGGTTAATTGGTGACTCTAAATTATCCGTAGGAGTGAGTGTGAGCGTGCATTGTTGTGTGTCTCATTTGTCTCTGTGTGGCCCTGTGATGGACTGGCGACCTGCCATTATTTATCCATCTAAATAATAAATATTTAAACAGCTGCCAGACTTCAAACAAGAAATGAACACAGAAATGAAGTGATTACCTTCATTTGTAAGTCGCTTTGGATAAAAGCATCTGCTAAATACATAAACATAAACATAAACATAAATATGACCATATAACACCTGTCTTAACCTCCATGCTCTGGCTTCCTGAATGTTTTCAGACTGATTTTAAGATGTTACCTTTGACGTTTAAGGTTCTTAATGGTTTCTCTCCTAGCTATATATCTGACCTCCTTGTCTTATACACAAGCTCTCTGAGATCTTCTAGCAGAAGATTCCTATTTGTATCTCAAGCAGAAATTAAAACCAGAGGTGACAGAACCTTTACTGTGAGGGCACCCGAGTTGTGGAATGAGCTGCCTGAGGAAATTAGTTCATCATATTCTGAGATCTCTTTTAAAATACTCCTCAGAACATACTTGATTTTGGATGATCTTATTGTCTTGTCGTTTATTTCATTCATCCCATTCAATTATTTATCCTTATTTCATTATTTTTATATATTCTTTGTTTTTTATGCTTTGTTTTATTTCCGTATATTCGTCATTGTTGTATTTGGATGGTTTCTTGACTTAAAGTTTTGAAAAGTGCTACAAGTGTTACAATGTTCAGTGCGCTAAAATGTCATATGCTGAGAAAAGGTACCAAATAAATAAACTGAACTAAAGTGAAGGAAGTTGTGTTACTAACTGAACACCCACATACCTCCAGAATACTAGAGCTGTTGTAGCTGGTGTCAAGTCGGTCATCAGTTACACTGTCTATCCATGGGTCTGGTGGAGGGAGGATCGAGGGGTCAAAGCCTACATCCTCATAGTCATCAGAGGCACAGGCATGATAGTGGTTCCCTGAGCCCTGAATGCTAACAGTAGAGGTGGCAGCATCACGTGAATATTGTCGAGAGATGGCACCAGGTGACAAAACTTCCATGTGAGGGTTTGTAGAGTCCAGAGGGGTGTCAAGTAGGTCTGGCAAGTCGAGATCTGCCTGGATGGAATAATCAAGAGCAATCACTAAATAAATTAATGAATGGCTGTGTGAACGGTACACATTTGCAAAGGGTCAGTACTTCCATAGTGCCTTTTAACCTAAGCCAGAAACTAAAATGACTTTAAAGGGCATCTGTCATTTACCCTTGTCTTTGGCATACAATCTCAGGTAACGTAGGCTGAGTGTCTTACCTGAGGAAAGTTCATAACTTAACAAAGTTCATCTGATTCATGGGCAACTCGCTCCACTTTCCATAGCCCCCAAACCGCAGCATAGGCTGCACAACCCTCAAAACTATTAGCAATTGAAGGAATTTTTTTTATTGAACATGTGACTAATTGTACTTTCTCTTTAAAAAAAAAAAAAAAAACTCATGACAATCACGGGATATCATTTCTTTCAAGTCAAATCAAAGTGCAGAGAGAGAGAGATTGAAAAGGGGCTCTCAAATGACAAACAGTTTGTCACAAATTATCTTCAATTCCCCACAAAAAAATAAGGCAGTGAAAAAACAAACAAAGATCAATCTGAGATCATCTGTAACAGAAAAATAGTGGGTTGTGATTTCAGTCACTCAATGACAAAACCAAACTTGTTGAACCTTACCTGCACAGCTGCTGTCACACTGTTGGAGCGCTGGAACCGTCGATATCTGACCATCAGAAAGAAACAAACAGTCAATATTAGACACCAAATGTTTATCATCAGTGTTTCTATACAACTTTTTTGTTGTTTTTTTTAGATTAAACATCCAAGGACTTTGCATTCCACATATTAAATTTGATGATTTTTCTCTTACAGCTACAAATATCAGCATTACATTTAGCAGGTTTAATTACCATACATCCAGCAAATGCATTAGGTTCTGCAGTCACTAGGGGTCTGCATGACAAGGTCATACTTGGCTATTGAGTTTAGGGCAGTGTGGTTCCTAACAGTAAAAGACAGAAAACATTTTTGTTTTGGGATGCTGCACCAGTACTGAAAATTGGACGAATGCTGAACAAATTAGTTCAAAACAGATCAACACCCATCTCCTCAACAGTCAGCTCTCTGTCGCTCCTCATTCCTCCACCCACATATCGTCTCTAACCAGACTGGTCTGCAGTATTCGACACTTGAGAGGAAGAGACTTAAGCCCAGCAAGCTCTGTCATGGGTTTATCCCATAGCCTAGTGCTGGTGGTGGGGAAAAGGAGAATGTTAGCAAAGCTATCATCACTCCTGAACAATATCTGAAACCTCAGGAATGACATTGTAAAGGCAATAGAAAGCTTGTTTTGTGACAGGCTCCAATATCTCAACGATGTGAAAGAATCTAATGACAGTTTCTTTCCTCCCTGTGGGCAGTCAAAATGTGTAACCATAACTGCTCCCTACAGACCATTCACCAATACCAAAAAGATTCTTTCGACCATTCACCTCACACTGTAAATTAAATATTTTTTGTAAATTTTGCATGTTTACCTTTTATAATTGCCTTATTTTTGTAACATATTCTGTTTTATGGATTTTCTTCTGTATTTGTTCCCTCTACTGCTGCAACGCTGCACATTTCACCACTTAATGACCAATAAACAATTGTTTTATCCTACAACTAAAGTAGATTTCTTTCTGCAAGTGTAGGCGTTAACCCCTGTTTAGTGGATTTAAACACAGCCATCATTTTTAATTAAGCATGATACAACTATCATAAATATGGTTTTTGTTGGATTTTTCATTTCTCCCCTCAAGTTTGTTCAAGAAAATACATTTATTTGGTAGACTGCTGGATTAAATCAGTGACAGGTTAAACAACTTCATTTTGAAAGTCTACTCCTGTCTGAACTATGAAAAAAGGAGAAATTATATTCTTGTATTGTTTTTATTGAAAAACCTATTCACCAAAAAATACAAATGAAAATTAGAAATAAGATCAAATAACAGGCAAATGTGTTAGGCATTTCAACTTTACAGATGAGCAGAGGTCTGTGGAGAATAATGTGATGAGAAACCAAAGGTGGACGCAGAAGCAGACAGGAGCTTGACAAGATTTATTTTGAGCCAGAAAACTACAAACCTGACAGACCAGAATGCAAGAAAGGATATGATCACAAAAACCAACGTGAACTATGGCAAAAGTAACAGCAGCAATGTGACAAATGCTGGGAGAAACCAGGGAGCTTAAATACTGTGGGGGAACTGATTAGTGAGTGATTGCAGCTGAGGATAATGGACAGGTGTGGCAGTGACGTCAATGACCAGACAAGAGGGAAAAGAGGAAAACTATGGATGAAAAATATGAAACAAGAAACAAAACAGAATTGTGACATGACAAGAGTAACGGATCCAAAGTAGTATAAGCAAAGCCAAAATAATGAGAGTAACTATAAGTAAACAACTAAAAACTCTACTAATACAAACTGAAGTAACCTGATAACAAACCAATGACTCAAGAACACAAACTAAGTAAAAACCAAATGCCAACCAAGAACAAGAACAGAGAGCAACCAAGCAGTAATCTATGAACAAAAAGACCAATCAAAACTAAAAAAATGCAAACAGAAGAAATTACAACCTATGACTAAATATCAGACAAGAAAACTACTTAGAAACAAATCACAGAGAAACCAAGACATGAAAAACAAAAACCTAGCATCCAAAAACCTTAACAGAAGCCCCAGACTGAAGACACTTTTTTAGAGGGTGTGAAGTCTTTGACAATACTTTTCATTCAAAGATGCTTCCTTGAACTATGAGCTAAGGTATAATGAGCAGAGCCAAAGTAAAACCTTTCAAATAACTTTCCCCCGTATAAAAAATAAATGAATGAATAATGAAGTTCTTTAAAAGAGTGCTTAGAATTTAGAGGTTAGAGTAGCCTGACATGTTCTCATGTTTACAGAAATTGAATTTACGCTTCCTATATACTCTTATTGTATGTGAAAAAGAATGTCCACGCTTTTAAAGTAACACGAAAGAATTTGGCTAATTTTTTGTTCTTTGGCTCCCCATACAGTTGTGGGATGTAACACCACTGTCATAAAAATAAAAAATAAATCTGGATGTGAACCCTACAAATGTATAGTCATACACATGAAGCGATACCATCGATCACAGCTTTCTAGTCCAGAGACTTGAACATGTTATTGGGATTAAAGGAACTGCATTTGGCTGGTTTAAGTCATATTTATCTGATAGATTCCAGTTTGTTCTTGTAAATAAAGAATTTTCGTCACACACCAGAGTCATGCAGTTCCTCAGGGTTCTGTGCTTGGACCAATTCTTTTTACTTTGTACATGCTTCCATTAGGTAACATTATTAGACAGCATGGCATAAATTTTCCATTGCTATGCTGATGCTACTCAGCTGTACTTATCTATGAAACCAGATGAAACCAATAGGTTGGTCAGACTACAAGCCTGTCTTAAAGACATAAAGACCTGGATGACTCAGAACTGTCTGCTTTTAAATTCAGACCAAACTGAAGTATTTCTCTTTGGACCTGAGCGCTTCAGGGAGAAATTGTCTAGTAATATAGTTACTCTAGATGGTATTTCCTTGGCTTGTAGTTCTACAGTGAGGAACCTTGGAGTTATTTTTGACCAGAATTTATCATTTGACGCACATATAAAACTGGTTTCTAGGACTGCCTTCTTTCACCTTCGTAATATTGCTAAAATCAGGAACATCCTGTCTCAGGGTTATGCAGAGAAACTAGTTCATGCATTTGTTACTTCAAGATTGAACTACTATAATTCCTTATCATTGGGCTGTCCCACATATTCTCTGAAAAGCCTCCAGCTGATCCAAAATGCTGCAGCCAGAGTTCTGATGAGAACTAACAGGAGAGATCATGTTTCTCCAGTTTTAGCTTCTCTTCATTGGCTCCCTGTTAAATTCAGAATAGAATTTAAGATTCTTCACCTCACACATAAAGCTCTTAATGACCGAGCTCCATCATATCTTAAAGATCTCATTGTAAGATATTTCCCCAAGAGAGCACTTCATTCCCAAACTGCAGGTTTACTTGTTGTTCCCAGAGTTTCTAAAAGTAGAATGGGAGGCAGAGCCTTCAGTTATCAGGCCCCTCTCTTGTGGAATAAGCGGCCAGTAAATGTCCGGGAAGCAGACAACCTTTCCACTTTTAAGATTAGGCTTAAAACTTTCCTTTTTGATAAAGCTTATAGTTAGGGATGGCTCAGGTAATCCTGAAACATCCCATAGTAAAACTGCTATAGGCTTAGACTGCTGGGGGACCTCATCCGTCACATCTTTCCTCACTTTGCTCTCTTTTTCCCCCTGTTTATTTTCTCAAATGATTTTATGTACATGTGACATTATTGTGGTTATTAACTTGTGTTTCCCTGTTCCAACAGGTATCCTTTGAATGGCGTTATGGTGTTTTTCCCCCCTCTTTTCCCTCTTTTCTGTCTTCTCAAACCCTAGCTGGTCGAGGCAGATGGCCACCCTTCCTGGTTCTGGTTCTGCCAGAGGTTTCTTCCTGTTAAAAGGGAGTCGTTCCTTTCCACAGTTGCCACAGGCTCAGGACGGGAGATTAGACTGAAGACAAGTTTCGGTGCAATCTGTTGGTTTCCTTAGCTAGGATATTATTTTTTGAATTGGCTCTATATGAATTAATTGGATTATGATTACAATTAATTGAATTCCAATTGGCTTGAATTGGACTATATTACTCAAGTGCCTTGAGATGACAATTGTTATAATCTGGCGCTATATAAATAAAATTGAATTGAACTGAATAAAGCCCAGGATGCGGCTATCCCGCACGCAAACCCGCAAGTGACCCCTGTTTGTATACGCCAAAGCTAAAGCCTCCACCACCCAGTGGGCGAGGCTCTGCTTTGTGATCGGCTGTCCCTTTCGGGGTTCAGCCCAGGAGACAAAGAGCTGATCACTCTTCCTGATACTCTGTGTCCTGTCCATATAAGAGCGCACAGCTAGAACCGGACTCACCAGGAGAGGCGGTGAACGCTGTGAGCTCAGTTGGGGAACATGAACCCACCACTTTGGGTACCGGGTTGGGCTTCAGAACCATAGGTGTATTCCCCAGGGCGAACTGAGCGCACACAGGGCTCACAGAGAGTGCATGCATATCACTCACTCACTTTGCAGAGTCGAGAGTCAGTAACAACACTGTCTGAAGGGAAAGATGTTTGAGACTCGCTCCCAGCAGTGGCTCAAATGGGGGCCCTTTAAGCCCCTCTAGAACCACCGCTAAATCCCACAGAGGTATCAGTGGTCTGGAGACAGGGAGAAACCTGCACGCACCCCTCATAAACTGGC
The DNA here is from genome assembly GCF_036924035.1 of Leuresthes tenuis. Taxonomy (NCBI): domain Eukaryota; kingdom Metazoa; phylum Chordata; class Actinopteri; order Atheriniformes; family Atherinopsidae; genus Leuresthes; species Leuresthes tenuis. The sequence goes on along the minus strand of NW_027325368.1, from coordinate 27,559,460 downwards.
ACACCAAAGGGTGTTGGCCCGATGTTTTGTCTCCAAATCCTACATGGCAAACTGCTATAGCTGCCAGATAAACCTTAACAGTGGAAAAGGCTTTTCCTTTGTCAATCAGGCCCTGTAAAAATTACAGCATCGCTGTCACAGAACACTGGAAGGGGATGTGGCTCCGTTCAAGACGCCACCGCTCAAACGCTCCCCATTTAGAGTTGTACAGAGATCTCGTGGAGGGAGCCCTGGCATTTTGGATAATGTTAACCACACTCTGAGGGAGCCTAGCAATGGTAAAATTGAGCCACTCACGGGCCAGGCCACAGTTGCAGTCACTCCGGGTGCGGGTGGAACGGTGTTTTTCGGGGGAGACAAACTTTAGAGGCTTCGTTGTCCTTCTTCTTCGTCTCACATGTCTGCTACATCGTGGCCAATGCAGAGCCGATAATGCCCTCCGGGAAAATTGGTATATCAAGTATGTCATCCCACTCCCTGTTGATCAAGGTAGCGAGGCTGAGCCATCTCGCTCGCTCCTGTACAACGAGGGTCACCATCGTCTTGCCCGTGGCCTGGACTGAGACGCGATAGATGCGGAGCGACAAATTAGTGATGACCACTATTTCCTCTCGCCCCAAACAGCTCTGCCTGGTAGGCAGTGAGGATCGAGAGGGCGCTGAGAGCTCTTGCTGACAGGGCAGCTGCCTTGTACTCCCTCTCGGTCAGAGCAGACTGGAACTGCTCGGGCTTGGTTGGCAGCGTTAGATGTCCATCGCCTCGCAGTCGAGGGATGCTGCACCGGGGATCCTGTTGCTATACAGGCAGTTACTGTAACTTTTTGACAGCTTATCCAGAAACTCAGGGAAGACAGGAAGAAGCGTTTTTACCGGACTACGGACCGGGGGAGCCACTTGCCTTTGTAGCGGGACCGGGTGGGCTCCGCTACAGCAACCGACCAGGGGACCTCCAGCTTCTCCGCTGCACACATGTCGAGCAGGTCCATATGGAGGCAGGGAGTCGGAGAGCTTACCCCGCCTTCCTCCCTGGTGGTAGACTTGGGTAGCTTCGACTTTTCAGCTGAGGCTGGGGCCATAAAGGTGTCGTCTTCCTCCTTGTCCTCTGATATGAGGAACGAGGTGTCATCGTCATCCTTTGTGAAGCCGATTTCCAGCACATCGTCCTTTGGAAACGGGGGGGCTCGGAGCTGCTCGCACTGGGCGGCCCAGTTGTAGCCAGTCTCCAGATCTTCCCCAGCCATGTCCTGGTCTTCCTCCATGGCTGCGCCTTGGTCAGCAGTGGGGAGAAACGGCTCACAGTCTGCAAGGCTAACCTGGCAGGCTAGCCTGCATCTTAGGCTCTTGACTGTGAACACTTCGCAGTGTCCACAGGACCCGGGAATTTCAAGGGTTAACCTGGCGTGGTTAACCTCCAGGCAGGTACTGCACACCAGGTGAGCGTCCTTCCTTGAGATTTTATTCCCGCAGCCACAGAGAGCCGAGTCTCCTCTGGTGTGATGCTCTTCAGTGGTTGCCATCTCGCCGTCAAGCTGGAGTGCTAGCGGAGAAAAGGAAGTAGCTGGTGGGCTAGCTTAGCTCGACCGACTCGAGTGTCCGTGGAGGGGAGCCAAGAGGAATTCCGCCATGGAGGGGCAGAAAGAAATACTTACCAGTCCGGTCTGGTGTGAACGGACAAGGCAGAAGCCAGAGGACAACACTAGCGTCCGGTGGCGGAAACTAGCAAAGATCCCTCAGGTGAACAGTTAAGCTAGTGACAGGCTCTGACGTGATATAAGTTCTCAGGTGAGAAGAGGTTTTGAATTGAGGGAGTGTTATCTGCACACACTATATATAATGGGTGGGACTACTGGGTGCTGTGCGGATGAACACCTTCACTGGGCAACCAAAATTGGCAGTTTGAGATAAATGCTTCTATCAGGGCTGCAGGAGACTGCATCCCATAGCAAGACACAGTGAATATTATGAAGAACAACAATTATTTTGAAGTTATCACTGCTAAATATTATTTTTTTCTCATATGACCTCATAAGTGAAAGAGGGTTAATTTTCTATATCACATATGAATACAAAAAAAGTGGCTGAGATGTTAAAGATGTGGATTGGTCAGAGGAAAACTAAGTGGTGCAGACCTGTGATACAAGTGATAAAATCGATTCAATTTTCAATTTATTCAATTCAATTTTATTTATATAGCACCAGATTACAACAATTGTCATCTCAAGGCACTTAAGTAATATAGTCCAATTAATTCATATAGAGCCAATTCAAAAATGAATATCCTA